>NW_008347808.1:2907594-2910413 GCF_000622305.1 Nannospalax galili | reverse complement strand
CATCCTGTACCTCCCCTCGTGACCCGGCAGCTGACGGGTCCCGAACTTAGAGAGAGAGTGCATGGTGGATTGGGACGGAACCCGACTGGGCCAGCCCAGGTAGCAGAGAGCCTCAACAATGCAGAGAAGCAGGGACCCGCCAGCAGCGGAGAGCCAGGGGCCCAAACGGCAGACGTGGTGCGGGACCCGCTTGCGCGCAGGAGACCGGCGCCACACCCAGCAGCTGGTGCTCCGAGATCCCTGCGCCCCCATAATTATTCAATATATTATGTGGTGCCTCCTTTTTCTCTATAAATAGATGCTTTAGATATGCTTCAATTCTGTGTCTTTCTGGAGAACAGTTTTTCAAAGATTATTGCATAAATGTTTAATATCTCACCGGATTTTAAATGTATGAAACTTTTGTAGAATTTGGTGATTTGGGAATATCACAATCTATATTAGTTAACAGGATAAAGATCATTTACTACATGCCGGGTAAGAATGATGATCAGGGTAGGATCTGCTACACACCTAAAGGTCAGTGAAGTATTTAAGCTCAATGAGATTTTGTATGGTTGTACTCATAGAGAATTGTATGTATTAAATCCTACATAATATATATGCTTTTCTTTGTGTACATTTACATCAAAATGTATCTAAAAGGATATACATTATTAATATAATATTACTTTTGTGCAAAAGACAAGAAATAAAAGATGCCCATTAATTTTTAAGCATGTCTATATTGTTTATCTTTTACTATAATAAGTAAATATTATCTTTATGATAAAATTAAGCTGCAGTAATCAATACATGAAAAGAATGATGTGAAACTCAATGGCCTTTTTACTTTAAATAATAGTTTGTTGTATCATTCCTAAGTATATTGTGTGACCATTTTACACATGTATAGCTGTTTAGGAAACTTCTGGTTTGTTTTTTCTAAAATGAATGTTGAAAAAGAAATACACATTCTGTTTTCTCAGTTAAACATGGTAAGGAGCCAAGTGTGGTGGTGCATACTCTAATTCGAGTACTTAGGATGCAGTACCAGGAAAATCATGAGTTTCAAGCCACCATGACTACATAAGGAGATTTCATTACAGAAACAGTACTGAAGAGAAGGCTGCTGCTTATAAGATGAAGTCTATGAAAACAGCTACCTAATTGGACCTAGAGCTCACTCAGTGGGAAGGAACTCATGTATCATGCTGTACAAATAACCAAATACATGTCACAGGAGCAGTCATAGATCTTAGAGAAAACCCCAAGTCTGTCACACCCCTGGACAAATGTAATTTCTTACTGTGTGCTAAATATGGATCCTATGTTTACAAATATCCCAGTCAAGTCTCATCAACGAAGCTTCTTTTCAAATAAATGAAGACAATTACAGAGTTCTACAACTGGTCACACACAGAGATTAAGTGTCTGTGAAATGCCCAACCCTACGTGACACCTATACAATGGAATTTGCACACCTAAGACTCATGGAACATAGTGGAACAAGGGGTAGAGAGAATACTAATGCATCTCTCAACTCTCATCAACAAAGCTCCCTCATGCAACAGAGAGCAATAGACCCAGGGCTCAGGGACCATTGTGGAAGAGGGGGTGGAAAAATTACAAGAACGAGGGAAGGAGGTTACATGATCATAAGAAAAGTCTCCTGGGACCTTGCTCATGTGATCTTAACACAAAGGTGGCATCTTTCACAAGACCCATGCAAACTCAAGCAGTCAAAAACTCAGCATAGAACTGTGGACATAGGCAGCTGGCCCCAGTCTTAGCCAAAGAACTACTGGGCAGCTAATTACTGCTGGGTGAGGAAGAGTTGATCTTCTTTAAGAGAGTTACTCTAGATAGACTGATTAGATCCCAGTGAAACTTTCACTGAAGGACTTCAGGGGACAGTATCTTGACTAGATGAAATATGAAAGACAGAATGCATGAAATACAGTTCAGGGGTCTATGAGAGGGTGCCTATGGGGAAGGCGGTATAAAGAGGACTAATATGTGTATGAAATACACAGTAACCCAATAAAAATATTTTTAAAACGATGAAGCCTATGAAACTACTCATCACCAAGAAGACAGCGCACACCCAAGCCTAACTTTTTAGGTTTTTACTCTATTATTCAGTTCTACAAATATGCAAGTTTTAGCATATGAGCTACAGGAGTCCAGAGACTTACAAAATTTTCACTATTGTATTTCTGCAAAATGTAGATAACAAATAAAACTCCTGTAATATATATCCTAGTCAAGATATTAGCTTGAACTGTGTAGTAAATGTTCAAATTCACCATAGAATTAGTATGAGATGGAAGGTATATCCTAGGGAGAAGTAATTGATTTCAGTTCCTGATATTGCTGGGCTATGATGTTATGGTAATGAGGCTGAAAAAGAAATGTGGGAAACAACTTAAGAAAGACATTGATGGGACCTTGAACCATTCACTTTTAGTCTACAAGATATTAAGGAGAATAAATTTTAAAAGGTCATGGATTAAAGCTGAAAAGAAGAAACACGCCTCTAAATGTCACCCAAGTATCTCTTCATGATGGGTCTTTGACTAGGTGCTGTGAGATAACAATTCCGTCTCCCTGGACTGTCCCTTCCATCTCATACTAGTTCTATGGTGAATTTTAAGAAATACTTCATTTACTGAGTATTTTGTACTAATATCTGAACTAGGATGTATATTTCAGGACTTTATTTTGTTATCTCAATTTGCAACTTTGGAAATGAAAGCAGTATGTGTGGGAAGACAGGAACTTGATTCTAGTTTACAACAAAAGGGAGTAGTCAGAGTAAGCAATGGTGCAACCACTTA
>NW_008347808.1:2880719-2907564 GCF_000622305.1 Nannospalax galili | reverse complement strand
AATAACAGTTTCCAGAGCAAAGATACATCTCTTTCAAAAGTGGCTATAAAATGTTTAGGTTCACTGTTGAAGTAATACAGTTATACAATATTGAACTCAGCATAAGCACTGTCAGACTTAAACAGGGAAAATGAGAGGGTAGAGAGGTGGCTTAGAGGTGGCTTACAAACATCTGTAACTCTAGTTCCAGGGGCTCTGATGTCCTCTTCTGACCTCCACAGGCATTGCAGGACATGGGTGCACTTACATACATGCAGGCAGTACACTCAAACATAAAATAAAAATAATAAATTAAATATTAATAAAACATTTAAACTGTATTTACCCTGGGACTCAAAGATTCTGCTTTAAGTATTTAACCTAGACAATTAAATATTTATAATCACCCTAGCTTGTCACTGTACACCTTTAATCCCCGCACTCAGGTTTAGAGAGCTCCAGGCCAGCTGGGGCAACAGGAAAACCCTTTCTCAAAATCAAAACCAAACAAACAAACAAAAAAAACAAACCAAACAGAACAAACAAAACAAAATCCCAGTAAACAAACAAATAAAGAAAAAAACCCTTATATTTAGCTAGGTGTGGTGGAACATGCCTATAAGTTAGAAACTGGGAAAGGAGGATTGTGATTTTTGAGGTTAGACTATGATACTGAGTAAGAATCTGTCTCAACACCAAAGGTAATTTACACACAAACGTTTACAGGAATGTTAATAATAGCCCTACTCAAAATCATCATTATGTGGGAAGATAATATTTAGTCACAGGTAGTTGTAATAGATCGATTCCATTGGGTGGTACTCAAGAATGATAAAGAAACAACTGCTCAACATCATGGATACATTTAAAAGCAGATTATGTTAAATAAAAGAAAAAATATGATGGAGACACAAACACACATAGTACAGTTTATGTTTTATGGTATTTTGATAATGAAACATCAAAAGTTGTCGAAGGTTGTGAGTGGTGGTGGCTTTCATTATAAAGGCATAGTGAAAGAAAACAACTTGCAGTCACTAAAACTGCACTGTATCATGATGGTCATGATGGTTTCATGAGTCTATGCAAATGTAGGAACTCACAGAATAGCATACCATAAAAAGATTCTTTTAAAAATGCTAAAACTCAGTGCCATTATACATTTTTCCATTTTCAGAAACTCATGGAAATAATGCAAACAAAAATTATAGAAAAGTGACAATATTAATTTTAATTTGTCTATTGAAAGAGTTGCTAGATACACAGTGTGAAGGCAGACATTGCCCAACACTTTACTGAAATCAAGTTATTCAGTTTTGAGACATCCTTGTGGACCTGTGGGTGAATTTGTGAATGTACAATTGATCTTAGTGGGGGCTATTTAGTTTTTAAAAATCTGCATTGGACCACTACCAGGTTTGATTCTGAGCTCCATACAACTAGATATTGGTTCAGTCATTGACTTAGACTATTATTCTGAAATTGAGTAATGTTAATTCATGTTTAATGATGATATAAAGGCAGATGGAATACTTAATCAGAACCTTAAATATCTGCATATTTATTTGTTGAGGTTAGAGTTATGTGACATTTAGTAGAAAAACATAACCCCTGTATAAGTATAGGGTTTGATGTACATTACAGGAGAGAGGTCGGATATTCAGCTTAGGTTAGGGATTCCATAAGTGGCATCTCACTGTTGCATAGCATCCAGAAACTGTCATATCCCTACTTAGCAGATATATCAGGCTTCGGGCCACAAATATTACTGAAGTCATTGACACAATGGAGTGTATTCGCAGAACTATACAGAAGACTGTGGAGCCAATATCCTATGAGGGACGACTGAGGAAATGAAGCTGTGTAGGAGGGACAACATTCACAAGGGCAGAATTTCTATCTTCAGACCTTTGAAGCATTCTCACAAGACACAAGAACTAAACAGGGTCTTAGAGATCTAAGTGACTACAAAAAAAGAAAGAATTTTTAAATGAAGAATTTATAAGAAAGATTTTATAAGGAAGAACTTAGCCAAAGACATCGATAGATAGAGGGGGCTAGCAGAATTTGTGTAGAGAAGGTTCTTTAACGCTCCCGTGTACTGAAAATTCTATATCAAACACAATACCTCTCAAACTTAAATGGACAGTATGCATTAGGATCACCTAGAGGACTTGTTTCAGAATCCTAGGCCTCCAGCCCCAGGTTCTAATTGTGGAGTACTGAACCTTGAGATGTGCATCCCTAATAGATATCCCTAGGTGTTTCTAATCCTTTTTTGGATAACAGCCTATTGAAATTTAGATGACTTTATTGAGATCAGCAATGAAGAGAGTAAAGTCCACTGGCCTGACAATTGAGTGGGCTGAGATCCTCTCCTGGCCCTGGACATGGCACCGTAAACCTTTTGTCATCTTTCTCCTCAGTGTTGGCCTCTGAGTCCATCTCTCACCAGTTTTCACTGTGGCCAATGCTCTAACTTCATTTTCAATTAGTGAAATTTTCTTTAGTTCAGATAATTTTAATAAAACCATATTATTTGAAATATTATGCTTCTGATTATACATATGGGGATAAGGTCTTACTTACCCTGCATACATCTTAGAAACTCCACTGTGGGACTGAAAATTTGCTCTGGGATTACGTCCCTGAACATGGTGTTCTCCTTTCACATTTGCCAGTTTACCTGCCCTCTTTTCCTCCCTGATTGTTTTATTTCTCAATTTCCAGTCCCCAATACACTGTGCATGACCCAGCTATCCTAGCTGGGGCCAAGACAATGTAGGATTGAGAAACATGTTTGATCAAGGCTTTGGGAAAAATATTACTTAATATGTCTGATCTAGGTTTGTTTCCCCATCTTTTTTTCTGTTAAAAAGAGGCTTCGTTAGGTAGCGTGGACTGGTCTGGATTCACAGAGATTTTCTTGCCTCAACCTCTCGAGTGCTGTGATTAAAGGCATGCGCCATCACACCTGATGTCAGCAACTCTATGACTGCCATATCACTGTACTGCTTCAGAGGGCATCCCATGCAAGGCAGATTAAGAGCTCTTGATGATGATCTCCTGCTTGTTCTCTGACCTTATCTCCATTCTCTTTTGGGGCATCAGGTTTTGTTGTTCTCAGTACTATATGTATAGAAGTTGAAACTTTTCAACCTTCATTGAATCCAGTAAAGGGTCTTTTGTGTCTCAGAATAGTCTGCTAAAATGGGTGGTATTATCATAGTTGAAGGCCATTTGGAACAAAAGACACCATTGGAATAATCATTTGTTGAATCTTTCCTTTATGACAACCAATTTACTCTACTTCCTGTATTAATTCTCACATTACTTTGTGAACTCAGTACTATCAGTATCAGCAACTTCCAGATGAGGAAACTCAGGCTCAAATCAGTTAATCAGCTGAGATGTAAGCATAGAGTTTGGGATTATAGATCTGTACTCTGATGATTATAGACACAGGATTTTGAGAACTCCATGAAATTTAGCAACAGATGAAGTTTACTCTGCCATTTTGAGAAGCAGGTACAAATTCTGGGTGATCTAGATGCTATCTGCCTGTGTTCCTTTGAATATATTATCATTTAATTCTACTTCTAGTCGCTACAAATCTGAAAATGGGCCCCCCCAAATCCTCAGTTGATCAGTACCAGAAGAGAAAAAGAATTCGGTGTCAATTGAATCAATGATTCTGCGATTCTCCCAGGACAACAGGAAAATCAATACTCCTTGGGTTCAGTGGAAGGTCAAATTACACTCTAATTTCTCAAACTCAAGGACATGGTAAACCCCAGAGTGTAATACCAATGCAAATAGCTATGTTCTAATCCCAAGACTCTGATATACAAAGTATCTTGTTTTAAAATGCAGAAATCAGCGTGTATATTATTCTCCAGAATTTAATGCATTTTTTTTTCTTGGCTGCCCTCCTCCCAGTGAAGAGTTAGACCAAATACCCTTGCAAATATCATCTGTGAGGGGAAAAATGTCTAATGCTATAGAAGTGAGTGATAGAGTACTGTCAGAGGACAAACACACTCTGAATCTTGAGGTAATGATGGAAACTGAGTATGTAGGGAAGCAGTAAATGGTACTCAAAGAAGATAGCTTGGGCTAATAAAGGCTCAAATGCAGAAATGACTATACTTTTTATGTGATTGGATGTTTTCAGAAGTCTGAGCTTAGGGAACTGGTCAGTTAGTCTCCTTGGAAGAAAATAAAATGCTCACTGGGAACAACAACAGGTTTAAGATTGAGAGCAATGCAGGATGGGATTTTTTTGCAGTTATGGTACATAGAAAAAGAAAAATGGAAGCAAAATTTTTCAATTATTTTTGGCACACTGTGATACATATGTTTTGAAGATATGGGTGAATATGTGTATGACATACATTAAAACTCAAAATAGTTTTTATTGATAAGGATAAATCCTAGAGCCTGAAGCACAACAGACAGGCTTCTATTTACCTCCATCCTTCAAACACTTTTTTATGATTTATTTAACTCTGTATTTGTGAGTGTTTCACCTGCATGTGTGTATGCACCAATGCATTCCTGATGCCCAAGGTGGCCAGAAGAGGGCATTAAATGTCCTGGGACTGAAGATTCTAAATGGTTGTGAGCCCCTGTGTGGGTGCTGGCAACCAAACCCAGGTCCTTGTTTAACTGTTGAGCCATATCTTCATCCTCCCAAAACAACTTTTATTAAAAATAAATTTGATGCAGCCTAACATATAATTCATAAATAGAACACATGCTTATATTGCATATATTTATACATAACATATATAGGTACAAATCATACTGATATAATTGTATATATGTATATAGTATATATAGTACTATTAGTAGCATATATGTATGTGTGTAAACATTTATAATATATATTTTTTAACACATATATGCATACATATAGTACACTACTGACCCCAATCAATCACCTAAAAATCAGTTGCTGTTTTTTTTTTTTAATTTTAATTTCATTTATTATTGGGTGTGTGCCTGCTTGTGTAGATTGTGGGCACACATGTTCCACAGTGCTCATATGGAGTCAGAAGACAATATTCAGAAGTCAGTTTTCTCCACCTTGGGCACCAAGGATTGCACTCAGGTCATGAGGCTTGCAGAGCAAGCATTTTACATGCTGAACAATCTTGCCCCCAGTAACTTCCTTTCAGACCTATGCAAGGTGGGGCCTTTAGGTCCCCACATCTCCCCCTTTTTATTTTTATTTTAAGGCTGGACTGACTTTATTTCTCGGGTTACCCACCTCATAGGCGGCTCCCTGAGGAGAGATGGCTATCTCCTTCCTCTAATCTTATGCATCTTTGCCTATCTTAGGTTGTGTCACCTCTGACCAAGCCTTGCCCGTCATTGGATCATGCACCTGGCCTTGTGCATGTCCTGTCTTAGGAGTACTTGTCATGGACATCTTACCCGTCCTTGGCTAAAAATGCATCATGATTAAGGGAAGCTGCATGGGTAATGCCAGCCCATGACAGTCTTAGTCTCTCCCTAACTCGGTTAGCCAAGCGTGGGCAACTGGAGGGCATCCTGGGGGAGTCTGTAATAATGAGGAATTGAAATACTTCTAGGACCGTGTACCTTTTAGCCAATCAGCCAGTTGTCAAAGAAGCTGACTGGCAATGAAATCAAGGAACTGGGTCCTTCACCTTAGGACAAGTTGAAATACTTCTGAGACCATGGGCCTTTTAGTCAATCAGCTAGTTGTAGAGGCTGACTGGCAATGAAGCCAAGGAACTGAGTCCTTTACCTCAGATGGAGGTACAAATAAAGAGAGGAATTTTGTCTCATGAACTATTGTTCATGCACCGTCATGCTAGTCAGTCGGATCCTGGCCTACCCACTTAAGGTTTTTCGCAGGCACCCATGTGGGGTTTGAATCTCCTGTATGGTAGACACAGCCAAAACCTCAACCCATGGTTAGCAATGGATCTGGGCCTCTCCACTGCCCTGTAATGGGGTCCTTCCATCTTACCCGTACCTCAGGTCTCTGCTCCTGTCGTCCCCAATGCTTCTGAAACTGGGATTCCAACTGATTTTTTTTTTGAAAATTAAGAACATTAGAAGTGAATAAGGCCATACCCAAATGTTGGTACTGTATTGTGTTGAATTTCCCAAAGTGAAAAGAAATCTTGTAAATTTTTACTCACAAAACATGATCCATTATCAGTTTTAATTCTTTGGAGCAATCCCAATGTAGCAAAGGACTGGAGAAAATGAGACTAAGCATGTTTAGACTTCTCTCCTGTATAAGCCGTAGCCCAACAGGCATGTAAGAATGTGTCAATGGACACGAAAATATACTTAAGCTTTCCAAAAGGAGCATAGTGTATGACATCCGGTTGCCACAAGGAATTGGGCTTGAGTCCCCTGGGGTTTACCCCTGGCTGTTGCAGAGGCGATAACCTGTAGAAAAGGTTGACAAGACTTACAGGTATGTACAATTTTCTTTAGGTCCTTGATGGGAACTTGAGGAAACCTCTTATGGAGTCCCAGCAAATTTACATGAGTGAGGTTATGTAACCCCTGAGCTTCATTCAGGCCTGCTGACAGGACCTGGGTGGAAGCCACCTTGTCTGCCTCTTCATTGCCTTGGGATAAAAAGCCCAGGCAATCCTCGATGTCCCTTAAGATGCTGTAAGAAGATAGGGGCTTCTATCTCTTTAAGGAGCATATGAATCTGAATCATCAAGGGAGTAATAGGGTTCCCATCCAACCAGATATGAGAACCTAATAGCCCTGGAACAAGATTGACTATACACAGACTGTCAGAAAACAAATTCATGGGCTCACTTATCTTTGTTAATGCTAAAGCAATGGCCATGAGTTCCTTGAATTGAGCTGAGCCATCACAAGTGTGGACATATCTTTTTGGTTTCTTATCTGCCCCTGGGTGTTCTACCACTGCAGCTCCAAATCTGCCCCTGTCAGTGAAAACATTGTAGGCTTTCACTAAGGACTCCCTAGGCCAGGGATTTGGTGAGTGCTGCTGCCAGCGGAGCTGTAACACTGCGGGGGGGGGGAGTTTCCCCAGCCGCCCGCGGAATTGACGGGCGCCCCCCCCCAGCTGTCTTCCCTGAACCAGGCCTTTTCAGCTGTCCCAGAGCTGGTTGCGGCACACCGCCAAAGGTGGTTTTTTTTGTTTTTATTTTTTTAATGCACCCGGCGGCCACCACAGGCCACCAGCCAGGGGCCCCTGCCCAGCTTTCACACAAGCCCCTGACCAGCACAAGCACTAGTTCAAGGCGGGCCGGGTGCGTGCCAGTTCCCGGGAGTTCGAACCAGCGACCCCAGCAGAGTGATGATTGGGGATGATTAAGCACACTATTTGCCAGCCCACGCCACCCCCAGTACCAGGGACACTCAGACACAACAGGGAGACTAGTCAAGCAGGGACTCATTTATTACAGGTGTTACAGAGCTTATAAAGGCACCTGGAAATCCCCCCTCCCCTCCGAGGGTGTGTCTTAAGGATGGTCACGCACTGATCATGAACTTCTCAGCAGTGTGGAAGTATTCTTCAGACTTTCAAAGCAAGCCAGGCTGCGCCCCCAGTAACTTCCTTTCTGACCTATGCAAGGTGGGGCCTTTAGGTCCCCACAGCCTGTTGCAAAAGGAAACTAATGAGTGGTAAGAGCTATATTCAGCTATGAATATAAGGACAAATATTTGGAATAGAGTAAGAAAGTACCTTGCTTCTGGAAAGTGGCAATAGTAGTAGATTCCCTTGTGTGATTTACCACCTACACAACCATGGATAATAGGCTATGTCTGCAGTACCAGTCAGGAATTCCCTCCTGATGATCAGACTTCAAGTCCAATTAGACAGATGTTGACTACCCACAAGGTAAAAATACCACTCTTACACCAATAGAGTTATTTTACTGGGCCAGTCATTGTTGTGATTCATCAGCTTTACAACTAGGCAGAGCAATTGATTGGTTTTCAACCGTGGCAGCTTACATAGCACCTTCTGTTATATGAGAGCTAGTGGATACTATGAAAGCTAGTGCTCAAGCAGGAGATGTCCACGAAAGTTCCAACTCAGTTTCTCCAAGTCCTGTGTGTGAAGTGTGTGGTGTCTTCAGCAAAAGAGTCTTACATTCAAGTTCTGGGAGCAACCAAGTGCTATGGAAATAAGATATATTATTTTGGGAGTCTCTTGGACTACTGTGACGAACAATTTGAAATGAAGTTTCGTTTATCTGGCACTGGGATTTTTGTTAGTGAGCTTTCAGTTATATGCATGCACATGTGCACATACACACACATTCATAATGTGCATTTTTATGTAGGGTTATGAAATACTATATTTCACTACAGTTTCTCAGACAATTTTAGTATTGTTTATTTCTTTTTCATCCCTATTCCCCTGCAATACCCTTCTGCCTCTGTTCCCAGTTGAAGTACACCTATATTTCTACTGATAACACCCGTGTTGTACTATCCTCTACTCATAAGATCTTTCTTCCTCCTCTGTCCATGATCCCTTTTTCATTTCCTGGATTCTCAGGTTACTTCATGATGTATATTCATACTAAAGTTTCAGAACTAGGATCCACAAATGAGAAAGACTATGTGGCCCTTTTCATTTTGGGGGCCTAGTTCACTTCACTTAATATGTTTTCCATATCCATCCATTTACCTGTGAATTTACATGATTTCATTATTTTTTATAGCTGAATAGAAATCCACTGTGTATGTGCCATACATTTTCATTATCCATTCATCAGTTGAGATACCTTTAGGTTGTTTCCTTTACCTAGTTAATGTGAAAAGAGCATCAACAAATATGGCTGAGGAAGAATTTCTATTGCAGAATTTTGGGTCCTTTGGGTAGATGCAAAGCTATGCCAAGGAGTAGTATAGCCTGGTGATATGGAAGATCTATTTTTAGCTTTTGTTGTTGTTTTTGTTTGTCTGTTTGTTTGTTTTTACAATATATTATTGAATTTTTTGCAGTTCATATAATACATCTGAATCATATTTTTACTCTCTTCCCTATCTGAACTCCCGCAGAGCCCCTGAATGTATTTCATGCATTCTGTTATATATGTTAAGGCCTATCAAGTCAAGTCTGTCTTCCCGGGTGTCTCAAAGTGTGAGTTCACCTGCTGCAGTCTGGTCAGCCTACCTAGAATCACTCCCTTAAAGAAGAGCAACTCTCCCTCACCCAGCAGTGGTCACCTGCCAATAATTCTTCAGCTAAGATTGTGGACTCCTGCTCATATCTCCAGCTCTACGCTGCTTTTGTCTGATTGAGTTTGCATTGGTCTTGTGAATGCTGTTGCTATTGCTGTAAATTCATATGAGCAAATTCCCAGTTGCCTGGAAAACTGTTTCCTTTTGGTTATCCGCCATCCATGTCTCTTATAGTTTTTCTGCCCCCTCCTCCACAGTGTTCCTGAGCCCTGGGTGGCAGAGATTTAATATGGGAGTCCTCTCCAGGGACATGTAATTCTCCACATTTATTTACACAGTGATTGCAGCAGTTTACAAAGGTATCATCAATAAATGAATGCATCCTTGCCAGCATTTTTGCCTGTTGTATTTTTTTGATGAAACAATTAGTGTGTACTGGATTTACTTACAGAAATATGGGTAAAGGCTTACTTACAGGAGGAGAAATGACCCAAAGTCAGATGCATCAACAAAAGCTCACATCATCATGGGTGATGACTCTTGAACATTGGAAATCTGGAGTCCACTGCACAACTTACAGGCAGGTTCGAGAGTCTTTCTTCTAGGCTATGTTTTTTTTTCTTGATCTTAGGTACTCTGAATGGGGTAAGATGAAATATTAAACTACTTTGAATTCACATTTTTTTAATTGCTGAAGATGTTAAAGACCATTTATGATATTTCTTAGGCATCTTTCTTATTTTGAAAACTCTCTGTTCAAATCCATAGCCCATTTTTAATTGGATTTGTTTTCTCCATTCTTCATTTTGCTCAGTTATTTTTATACTCAGTGTAGCATCCCTCTATCAAATGTGCAGCTGACAAAGATTCTCTACCACTCTCTTGGCTTCCTCTTTGCTCAATTGATTGTTCTGTTTCCTGCACTGTACAGAGCTTTAAGTTTTAAAAGTAAAAGTATCCTTATTTGAAGATGATGTGTATTATGCAAACGAGGTTCCCAAACTTCCACAAGAAACCTAATAGAAATGATCAACTATTTCAGTAACATATCAAGACAGAAAATCTATTTACGAAAATCAATAAAATACCAGTAACAAGAAGGAAGAGAAAGAAATCATGGAGTCTTTGATCAAAATTCTCAAGACACTCTTCAAAAGCACTTGATAGCTTTAGTAGTCAACTTGACATACCTGGCTAGAGGGAATCTCAATTGAGGGGCATTTTCTTGATGGTTTAGTGATATGGAAGGGCTCAGCCCACTGTGAGCACTGACACTGAGTTCCTACTTTGGCTTTCCTTGATGATGGATTGTACTTGTAAGTTAAATAATCCCTTTCTTCTTCAAATTGGTTTTGGTAAGAACATTTTGTCAAGAAATTGAAAGTAACTAAACCGAGATTGGTACCAGGATCGTGGGGTATTGCTATGTCAGACCTGACTATATACGTCTGGGAGGATAGTGGAAATTTCAGGAGCTTTAGACTAGAAAATTGCTTGGAGCTCAGTGAGCTGTTCTGCGGGAACTTGGAAGATAATACTGAAAGTGGTGAAGGTGATGGAGGCCTGGCTAATAAAACTTCAAAGGGAAACAAGACTCTGTCAGGGATGTTTGTGTCAAATTATGGATTTTTGGACATGAAACCTTTTATGTATTACTGAGACAACTGATCCTGGCTAGCTGGGGCTGAAAATCATCTGTAACAAGAGACCAGCATCATTGACATTGACAAATTTTCTGGGAAATATTTCCTAGTATCAGCACACAGAAGGTGTAGTCCAGAGAGTGCCTGAGGCTCTGTCTCAAGCTAGAAGCAGGACTTGGTAATGTGTAAGCATCTCCTACATGGTGCTGGTTTTGAAGGCATGAAAAGGTCCTGGAGACCAACTGAGGCTTGGCATTGTGAGAGGCCAGGAAAGGTGATTGGTGAAGGTATGGCCTCTATTGAAGTGAAGACTCCCAGGATTGAAAGGGTCATGGAAAGAGTCTGAGGCTTTGTACCCTGAGAGGCCAGAAGTGCCAATTGCCGAAGATAAAGCTTCAGTTTCAGTAGAGACCCCAGCATACTGGCGATTCCAGGAACAGGGTATGGCCACCAAAGTCAGTGACAGGTGGGGAGTGGAGCCGGCCTGATCCTATGAGGCAAGCTGTGTGTGCTGAAGATGGCAAAGTAAAAGAAGTGAAGCTGTCTAAGTCCTTTGGAGCCTAGAAGTTTCTGAGTGAATCCCAGTTGTTCAGCTTTGAGCTATTTTGGTAGACTTAGGATTTCCTTAAGTGTGCCTGATTCTTTCCTTTTGAAATAGCAGTACTTATATTGTTTTGAGTTTTACAGGAGCCCAAAGATAAGCAACTTTTAAGAGAGACTTTGAACTTTAAAATGTTTGACTTTATAAAGACTGTGGGACTTTTAAAATTGGACTGTTTCGTGTTGTAATATTAATATTAGCCTGTGATCTTGGGAATAAATGCAAGTGTTGTGGTTTAAAGGGATGTTTTTGCGTTGACAAGGGGTCAATTGTGCTAGATAGCTTTAGTTGTCAACTTGATACAGCTGGACAGAGGGAATCTTAATTGAGGAATTTCCTCCATTGGATTGGCCGGTGGTCTTGTCTTTGGGGCCTCTCCAGGACCCTTTCTTGATTTTCCTGATTGTTGAGTGATTTGGGAGGGCCCAGCCCACTGCGGGTGCTGATATCACTGGGCATGGGGTCCTGCATTGTATAAGAAAGCAGGGTGAGTACAGGCCATAGGAACAAGCCAGTACACAGCTATCCTTCATGGTCTGTGCTCCATGTACCTTGCCTGAGTTCCTGCCTTGGCTTTCCTTGATGATGGATTGTGCTTATATTCCAAATAAATCCTTTCCTCCCCAATTTGGTTTTGGACAGAGTTTTGTCACAGTAACTGAGAGTAGCTAAGACACCAAAGAAATAGGGGAAAAAAATCCTATGATTCGTATGAAAACACAAAAGACCAGGGATGGCCAAAGTAATGCTGAGCCAAAAGAATAATGCTTGAAGATTTCAAGCTATGTTACAGAGTTATAGTTCTAAAACCTTCATGGTTCTGGCACAAAACACAAAGGAGTTCAGTGCAACAAAAAAGAAGAATTAAACATGGCTGCACGTAATTACATCTAATTGATATTTGACAAAGATGCAAAACTATACACTGGAGAAAAGATGACATTTCAAAGAAATTATGCTGGGAAAACTGAGTGTGCACAAGTAGAAGAATAAAATTAGATTTATATCACCAATGGTAAATCTAATCTGAAACACTGAAAGATTAGAAGAAAACATAGGAAGTACCCTACAAGATACAGGTGTAGGAAATGATTTTCTAAATCAGACTCCATTTGCTAAGGAATTAAGGACCGAAATTGACAAATGGCTCACTAAGTAATTTTTAAGAACTTCAAGAGGAGTGTTGTCTGTAATTCCTTTCATGTTATCCACAGTACGGAGGATTATAAATTCCTTACCAGGCTGAATGTGTGTTTCAGATGTAGGCAGTTTATAAATTTTTAATTTTTTATGGCTTCTATTTTTCACTTTTTTTAACTTTAAAAAATTATTGAGAATTTCATACATGCATCTAAGGTGTTTTGATCAACATGCCCACTCCCTCCCCTCTGACTCCTCCCATATATGCCCATCACTTTTTCATGACAACATTGTGTAATCTTTTTTTGGGAGGGGGGCTTTTTGCTACTCTAACATTCATCCCTCTGAAGAGGTAACCCTAAAGTATTTTAGGGATTAGATAAGAGCTCCCAGATACTTGTGACATTTTTGGCCTTTGGCACAGAGTATGTTGTTAAGAGTCTCAAGGATATTTTGACTTTCAGCCAAGAAACTGGCTACTTTTCTTTGGCATCTCTTTACCCTAACTGCCTAGCCAATTCCTACCTCCTATTCTTATCACACCATCTTCTGAAGATGTTACCCAAATTGCTGATGGGGAATAGGGACACAGACCACTCTGGTTTCTTCCATGCTGAACAGGGACACAGGGTGAGGCAATTGGAGTACCCTTTCAGTGCATCTATCTAAAATACTCACAAATTGCATAACTCTTATCTCTAAGGGGAAAAGAAAGTCCTTGAATCATGAATAGGTGATGTGAAGGAGAAGTAAAGGCAAGACTAATTAGCATTACAAGTTCTAGACAGGGAACCAGAAAAAGGTCAGAATGGGAAATTTCAAATGTTCATATCAAGAGTCCATTGGAATTTCTTGACGAGAGATTCCAAAGGCATCCCTCTATAGAGTTCCTCCTCATTTTTCTTTTGTCTTCCAAGTCTGGACTCTAGAGTGTTGGACTCCGAATTTGTTTTCAGGGAATTTGATAGCTGTTGGATTAGCTAGAATCTGTGTCAGTTCCCTCACAAAGGCTTCTAGATAGGAAGAGAAAACAAATTCAGCAATCATTTCAGAACAATAGTTGGTTGTCTCCCTTAGCTACAGGTGGGCACTATAGTATTGTACACCAAGATTTGAGTCTTACGTCTGAGCAGCAATTTCTGAATATAAAAAAATCATCAATGAGAAATAATTGTCTAAATTACATTTTATATGGACTTAAGCCTAATGTCTGGGAAGTGTAATCCCTTGAACTCTTAAAAAAATATACTGACCAATATAATCTTTGGTTATACTTTCCTCTTGTGTGTTTAAGACCATACAGTTGGCCCAAATAAATCAATTTATTTTAACTCTTAATATAGCTTTGAGGATCTGTTCCTCAAGAGTCACATGGGCCTGGGAGGAGCCCCTGGCTACTTTCTTTTATCAGTTCCGCCTATATGAAGATAAATCAAAAGCCCTGCTCGACTGGGGCTGGCTTCACTTGGAAGCATGGAGGAAATGTTTCCTCTATGTTGACCCTTCATTTTGCAGACTGGAAACTGGTTCAATTCCATCTGATGGGGTCTCCATTGCCTCCCTGAAAAGAGGATGGGTGACTAGCCACAGTTGCAGGACATTTTGAGAGATGCTCCATAGTCCCCTGGAACTTAGTTGACCTTGGAGGGCAAAGAGAAAAAACAGCCTTTTAAGCCCCTCTGACCAAATTAGAATAGACCTCAAAGTACAGCTGTTAGATATCCAAGAAGTTAGTATATCTTGGAATAAACCTGACCAAAGACACCAAAGATCTAAACAATGGAAATTTTAAATCATTAAAGTAGGAGGTTGAGGAAAACACCAGAAGATGGAAGTACTTCCCATGTTCATGGATTGGAAGAATTAATATTGTGAAAATGACCATCCCACCAAGAGCAATATGTAGATTCAATGCCATCTCCATCAAAATCCCCATGACATTCTCCAAAGAAATAGAAAAAAAGTCCTTAAATTTGTATGGAAGCACAGAAGACCCTGGATAACCAAAGCAACTCTGAACACAAAGAGCCACACTGGGGCGATTATTATATGAGGTCTCAAAGTATAATATAGAGCTATAGTCATAAAAACAGTGTGGTACTGGCACAAAAATAGACACAAAGATCAATGGAACATCATTGAAGACTCAGTCCTGAGTACATGCAATTTCAGCCACCTGATATTTGAAAAAGGTGCTAAGAACACACAATGGAGGAAAGACAGCATCTTCAACAAATGGTGCTGAGAAAACAGAATCTCCACCTATAGAAGAATGAAACTAGATCCCTATCTTTCACCTTGCACAGAAGTCAACTCCAAATGGATCAAAGACCCCAAAGTGAAAATAGAAACCCTGAAACTATTAGAAGAAATAATTGGCAATATCTTACAAGATATAGGTATAGGAAAGAATTTTCTAAATCAGAAATTGCTCAGGAATAAAAGTCAATAATCAACAATTGGGACCTCATTAAACTAAAAAGCTTCTGTATAGCAAAAGAAGCCATCAAAAAAGTGAAAAGCCAGAGACTTGGAAAAAAAAACCTTCACCAGTGACACACCTGACAGACGTTTAACATCCAGAATATATAAAGAACTCAAAAACATAAGTGAGAAAGCAAATGACCCAATTAAAAGATGGGCTAAAGATCTAAACAGAAATTTCTCAAAGAAAGACATAAAGATGGCTAAGAAATGTCTTAAAAAGTGTTCAACATCATTAGCAAATAGGGAAATGCAAATTAAAACCACCCTAATGTATCACCTTATGCAAATCAGACTGGCTAGGATCAAGAGAATAAATGATAACAAATGCTGGTGAGGATGTGGAGAAAGGGGAACAAATGTTCATTCACTGCTGGTGGGATTGCAAGCTTGTGCAACCCCTGTGGAAAACGGTTTGGAAAACTCTTAAAACACTAAAAATGAATCTATCATATGACCCAGTTATACCACTCCTTGGGATATATCCAAAGCACTCATCCTGTTTTAGAGACACTTGTACAACTATGTTTGTTGCTGCTCTTTTCACAATAGCTAAGAGGTGGAAGCAACTTAAGTGCCCCTCAACTGACAAGTGGTTAGCAAAAATATGGTACCTTTATATAATGGAGTCCTATGTACACCCTCAGGTCACTCATACACCTCAGCAATCCCTCAGTCATCTCTGAAAGTAAGCTCAGTAAATCATTGGTTCTCCAGGAAAGCTTTAATCCAACATTGGTTTGATGCTAGAAATTTAGAAGGGGATAAACATTGCTTAGTATCCCTAGGAAAAGAAATCTCACAACAGATGGAAAAGTTATTTGTTACTGTTATCATGTCCCATAATTATTAGAAAAGAAAATGAGAATGTAAAAGATGTTAAAAGTATATGGGAATGGAGATTATTTTTTTACAAAATAGAAAAAATGAGAAAAGCTAAGCAAGTGATGAATGTCTGTGTAGGTTTGTATGATATGTGAAGGATAAGACAAAATAATATACACATAATCTTAAATTTTCTAAGGTCATAGCTTATTCAGCTAGCTCAAGGAACAGAATATATATCTAGTCAAGATTTTTCCAAGAACGTTTGTTTTTTGCCAAAGTTTTATCTACATAGCACATTAAAAGTACCAGACTGTTTTCTTTTATTTTAAGGGATGGTTTTAATGTAGTTACAAAGCAAATTTGAAACAATACAGAATTCAGGATACAAACAGTTAAGTCATAGGATAAAGCAATTTATAAGGAAGTGATAAATTGCTTTGGGAAGACTGAATTTACAAAGAATTTCATACAGAACCTCTCAAACTATCTTGATCATCTTTATGTCCCTGTCACCACTGGCAGCCTCCTATAGCCCACCCACTGGAGCTCATATGCTCTGCCATCCTTGTTAAGATGCACTGTGTTTTCAGTGTCTCCAGTCATTCTGCAGTGCAAGTCCGTCCACTGAGTCTAGACAGCCTATCTAGAATCCCTTGTTTTAGGAAGATCAGCTATTCTTCATCTAGTAGCATTCCATTGCCAACATTCCTTCAGATAAGATTGGGCTCTGTTGTTCATGTTCCTAGTTCTATGCTGGGTTATTGTCTGCCTGAGTTTGTATGGGACATGTGTATGCTGACACTGTTGCCATAGAATCATATGAGCAGGTTCCAAGGACCTTGCAGTACTCTGTTTCCATTTGGTCATGCACCTCCTCCCTGGCTCTTACCATTTTGTGTCCCCTCTTCTGTGATGGTCCTTAAGCCTTGGGTGGGTGAAGTTTAATAAATGAGTCCTGTCCAAGAACCATTATTCTGCAGACTCTTGATCTCTACACTTTATCTGTTTGTGACATTTTGTGTTCTTGGTCCTTTGCTGTTTGAGGGAGCTTCATTATTGAGAACAGAGAGATTAATTACTGTCCTCTTCTTTATCCCTGTTTTATGTTCCATGAACCTCAGGTGTAGAGTTTGCATTATAGATGGGACACTTGGGCCTGGGAAATTCATAGACAAGGCCCATGTGTGAGCAGTTGTGGTACTTGGTAATAGTCTCTGACTGGTGCAAAATGAACTTCTTTGATGAGTGGTAACTGGGATATTTGTCTGTAAATATAAAGATACATATTTTGTACATAGTAAGAAATCACATTAGTCTACCAATGTGACAGTCATGGGGTTATCTCTAAGATCTGTAACCACTCCAGCCATGTGTATTAGTTTATATTTACAGTACCCCACTTGAGTTTCCACCCTCTGATTTGGATTTTAGTCCAATTAGGTAGCTGTCGATTGCCCCAAGATAAAAGTGCCACTATTTCTCTAATTATGTATGCTGTGTTGGCCACAGATGTGGTTATTTGGTCTTGAAGCTGGTGCTGGATCATCTATTGATTTTTTTCCTCGGCACCTTCATAGTGCTCTCCAAAGCTATGAGAGCTAGCCTTCAGAGGAAGTGATTGCAGGTCAGCTGCAGATTTATTGCTCCAAATCCTGTGTTTGAAATATGCTTGTCCTGGGTAGTAGGGTATTACCTTCAAGTTCTCAGAGACCATCAAGGGTTGTGGAAATAGTCTGAGTAATTTTGGGAGTCTCTTGGACCACCCTGCCCAACAACTCAAAGGAAGGTATCTCCTGTCTGGCACTATTTCCTGTTATGTAGCCTTTAGCTATGCACATGGACTCATGTACAGATAATATATGTATAAATTGTCAGTAGGTTATTGGACTAATATAGTTCCCTCTCTCACTGTCTAAACTTTTCTCCATGGTTTCCCCATTTAAAGTCTTTCCATTTTCCAATTTTGTTCATAACTTAGTTCTTGACACCTAGAACAATGTGTGGTACATAACAGTTGAATGATATCGTCTGGCTAAATAAATTATCTTAGCTTCTTGAAGGCAAGATTAGTCTCAGATTCCTGTTTATTTTCTCAAGGCTTATTACAGAACTTGGAACAAAACTGGTGCAAAGTTTATGTGAGTTCTTTTCGTTTATTCTCCTTATCTTTTTTTTGAAAAAGTGACAATTGACCATCTTGTGGTTTTTACTGTTGAAGTATATGTTTCTATCAGTATGAGAAAGCTCAGTTGTACATATTTTTGTCTTTATAACAAACATTTTGGAATTCAATCTTTATAAAATGCTGTCTGTGTTTTCAGCTTAAGGCTATATTTCATTGACTTGTTCTGAGTTTCATGAATTGTCTCACCATAGCTAAAGAGTATTGGAAATTGTTTAAGACCAGTAGAGAGTAAAATATATTATAAATGGAATTATGATTTTTGATAGAAACTGTCAACTTGATGAGATTTAAAAACACCCAGCATAGAAACTTTGTGTGTATATGTGGTGTGTGTGTGTGTGTGTGTGTGTGTGTGTGTGTGTGGTTCGGAGAAGACAACACGACTTCACTGAGCCCAAATTTGTAAATGAGTTTTAAGTACTCTAAGGTTATGATAATTTGATACGAAGCTTAAAAAGGTCAATTAAGCATTTTAATATCATAATTAATGAATATTCTAAGAATAACGAGAAGTTACTGATGGGCTTAAGTAGGGGAATGACCCAAAGAACATATTTTTTAGGAATGATTTCAGCAGAAAAATAAGTCTCAAGTTTATATACATACCAATGTGTTTGTTCTTTCAAATGCATAGACCCAAAGCTATAGGGTTCATAAGGAATTAGGTTGATTGTTGAGACGTTAAAACACATACCAATGAAATGCATAAAGTCATGATGACATACCTTAAAAGCTTAAATGCCACTAAATTTGTAAGTGTAGAAGAAATGAATTAATTTTTAGATGACTATAACATACAAACTATTTTAAAATTAAAAATGGCAACCCTTTATCTAGATTAACCAATAATTGAATTTTAATTTTCAACTTAAATAAACAAACCCAGAAATAGAAGGCATCATATCCGATATTTGATGCACAAAAACATAAAAAACTAGCTAGCATTAGTAGTAATATGCCAGTGTATCAAATCATCTATAAGAAATGGATGATCCTAACTAACCAAGTTGTAATCACAAAAGGTATAGAGTTCATATCAATGAGTAGTAATGATGTCAGAAGTAATATATAAATGACCTCATGATCTCAAAATGTCCAAGACCACATGACTTCATGGATAACATCTATCAAACTTTTATTTTTTTTTACATATTTTTAATTTCTGAACAAAATAAAACCAAACCAACCTAACAAATAAAAAACAAAATATGTAGCCTACAGACCTGCTATTCATTAAGGGACAGAATGCTCCTGCCTTAGGAAACTAATGACAAGAGAGAAGAAAATAACCACTAGACATCATGGAAAAGTACACAGCTAGCATTGGCTTTAGGGGGAACTCTAATTTGCTTCTTGTATGTGAGATGCGTTCACATCAGTCTCAAGTGGGGTAATCTCATTGGGATCAGCGGCACTGGGAATCTCTGCTGCTACCTCACCTTAATCAGTGCTAAAGACTAGTTTGAGAATCTGCTAAACACGTTTGGAATCAGTTTGGCGATGCTGAAGGGAGAAGCCAAAGGAGAACAGAGTCCTTTACAGCATTATTTTTGTCTGTCTCAGCCTTCTGCTGCAGGGTCTCCACAATGAAATGGTAGAAGTTGACTCTAGGTGCATTTTGGCCATCATGCAGTCTAATTTAGACTTGACTTTAAGTACTCTGGGCATTCAGGATCGACTCGATGCTGGCTGTCCACCCATAGATATGTCATAATGCCTGTTGAAGGCTGTCACCTCAACCATCTTACCAAAGATCTCCTTCAGGAGCTACAGAGATTCTCGAACTTTGCCTTGCTCTCCTCCATTTCATCTTTTCTTCTTTTCTTCCTTCTCCTTTGATAGCTCCAGGCCCTACTTTGTCACGAAGACCATGATCTTCCCATCAAACACCTTGAGCTTCTTCATACACTACTCATCAATAGGGTCAGTCTCATGAACTGTCTCGAAGGCCCTCTTCAATATACACCCTATGAAGTCAGCTTTGGCTGTCTGTTCTTTACTCTCACCAGGGATTTAGGAAATATATTTTTCTGTATCCTTCATATGAAACAGATACTCTAACAGGGAAGTTATTTCATCTCCAGATTGATAGATGTGATAATGCAGTAGCACAGATAAATTTTGTCAGTTAGTGGATGGAGTCTTCACGGATTCCAAGCATTAGATTCTTAGAATATGTTTCACAGTATTTCTTATAGTTCTCTTTTTCTTCTGTCAGCTCAGAGAAGAGTACAGGTTGCTCCTTCACTGTGATTATGCAGATGACCTTCAAGATTTAATTCTGCTGGAGCTTTACTCGGATGACCATGGGTAGGTCTTCACAGTCAACCTAGTCCCAGATAAATCTGAGATACTTTGATATAAACTCATTCAGTTGTCCATGATGAACGCATGAGGGACACAGTTTGATGTTGTTCTATATCCTGTTCTCCAAGAGGTCAAATGAAGCTCCCAGGGGATGGAGAGCAATGCTTGGAATTACAAGTGACTTTCTACAAAAAATATACTTAGATATCAAGTAGTCTTCTCAATCATTTTTGAAGCTTTTATAAAATTCATCATATTCCTCCTGAGTGATGTCATCAGGGATTCTGGTCCTCATGGGCTTGGTCTTGTTCAATTATTTCTGATCAATGCATTTCTCCTTAATTTCCATGGTTTCCTTTTTCTTGTCTTTGCCATGGTCATCCTCCTCATACAATACCGCATCTTCCACTGTACATGTCTCCCCATTGTCCTTATCTTCCCCTTTTTCCCTGCCTTTCACTGCCTCTGCCTTGCATCACTTATCTCCTAGTCTCATTTCTTCTCAAAATAGAGTCATGTAATAGGTATGAAATGTTATTACTTCTTCACCCCTTCCTTGACCCTACTTTTCACTGTTGACTCTGGCCCTCTTTGAGGTGAAGGATTACTTTGGCACACTAGCCAATAGGCTCATTATCATCCATACATAGAGTGAAGTATCCACCATTAAAGACCATCCAGTCATAATGCCCACCATCATTGTGTTTTGTGATCACATCCACTTTCTTTGAAAACAGATAGGCAAAATTAAATCCAACAGCAATCTGTCTAATTGTAGATATGCCTGCACCATCCAGGAGAGACTCCATGAAAGCTGTAGTGTCAGACTCAGAAATATCCCCAAATAATTGATGAAGTCAGCCTTGGTCACACCAATGCCTTTGTCTAACAGAGTCACGATGCATTCCTAAGGGTTTGGGATGATGCCAATTTTCAGTTCTTTACTACTCACTAATTTTGAAATGGTCTTTCTGTGAGGCTCTCATAGTGAGTCTTGCCCAAGGCATTATAAGTAATTAAAATTAAGTCCCAAAGGAAATTTTCCTTGTTCAAATAGAAAGTATGGATGATAAGGGACACGAGATGAACAAGTTCTGCCCGAAAGCCTAACATTTCCAGGTTATTCTCTTCATCGTGCACTTAGTGTGTGTGTGTGTGTGTGTGTGTGTGTGTGTGTTTGTGTGTGTGTTGAAAAGTTATTCTTTATTGATGGTATAAATTAGCACCAAACAGTAAACTAGGTTAAGAAATTTAGATAAATACAATTTCAAAGTTCTTTCATATAATAATAGTATACTACAAATGAATATTCCAGTGTATTCATATCCGAAGGAACAACAACGTTGCAGATTGTGAGATGTCATTTTAAACTTTGCCATATTTCTCAGCTTAAAGATATGTTTCTAGCAACCAAGTTTCAATTTGAGTTTTCTCCTATAGCTATTCTTCTAATTAAATATGCTCCGTGCTTCTTCATAAAAGACATGCTGAACTATATATAACAAGCCTTTAGTGAAAAATGCTTTAGGGGAAGAGTATTTTATAGTATGTTCATATTTATCAATATCTTAAGTAGGGTTTTGATCAGTTTCATCTCAAATCATTTAACATTTATTCCTGAGGACACACCAGTTCTTCTAGTCTTTAATTTCTATGATAATATAAGATTAATCAGCAATTTGGGAAGATGTGTATGGCTAGTAACCTGAAGGCAAAGTAGCAATGTATGACCTGTGAGTTTCCATCTTCTCTCTCCTCCAACATTTCTTCATGCACCCTGGGTAGAGGGAAAACTAACTTGTCCATATTTAATGATGCTTCCTTAATGAAGGTGGTTGGAATCCTTCTTGCTGTGATCAGATGAGGGTAGAAAATTGTTGCTGATTATTTTGGAAGTCAGTTCAGCCTTTTTAAAATTATTTATTTAATAACCACATGATTAGAAGAAGCATTTCATTACAGCATTAACATATTCAGTAACACACTCCAGAGCAAGAGTCCATCTCTTTCAAAATTGGCAGTAAATTTTTAGGTTTACAGTTGAATTATTACAGCTATACAATATTGTACCCAGCATAAACCCTATAAGACATAAAATTAAATGAGGTTTTAACCTTTAAAAAGATCTCCATTTCATTATTAGAATATACAGTTTCATGCAGAAAAATTCATTTTTAATGCAATTGACATTAAGATGTTTGCACGTGTGCTTCTAATCTCTATATATCTGATTATTAATAGTCACAGTTGGTTACTTTCTGTCCTCCTTGGCATCTGAGCATGGATATAAAGTGTTCAGGTAGATTGCAATGTTCTTCACATCTACTAATTATTAAGGAGCAAATTTTTATGCTTTGAAGAATTAAGATTTTTTATCATTTTTTAAAATTTTTAATAACTACTTGATTAGAAGAAGCATTTCACTACAGCTTTAACACATTCAGTAACACACTCCAGAGGAAGAGTACATCTCTTTCACAAGTGGGTGCAATTTTCTAGTTTCACAGTTGAATTAATACAGTTATGTATTATTGAACTCAGTATAAGCCCCATAAGATATAAAATTGGATGAGTTTTTCCTTTAAAAAAGATCTCCATTTAATTTTAGAATATATTGTTCCTTGCAGAAAGACTCATTATTTTTGCTACTAACACTGAGATATTGGCGCATGCATCTCTAATCTGTATGTATCTGATTATTACTAGTCATAATCGGTTGCACTTGAATCCTTGGCGCCTGTGTATGTCTATAAAGTTATCGGGTAGATTTCAATGGTAATGATTATCACCTATGCTAATTAGCATGACGTAAATTTCCATGCTTCCTCCTCAAACATAATACATTTTTTAAAAATTTGCTGATTTGTGTGTGTGTGTGTGTGTGTGTGTGTGTCACACAGAAGATTTGAAACCATCTCATTCAACTATGCACCCACTTCCCAGTTGGCACCCTCCCAAACCTCCCTCCCCCCACTAGACCCCTTATACTCTGATATCCCTGCTGCTGTCTGCTGTGTTGTTGGCACCCCAGCCATTCCCCAGTACTTGCCCTTCTGGTGAATCTAGTCAGCCTATCTAGAGGTCTTTGTTTTAGGAGGGTCAGCTATTCCACATCTAGCAGTAATCAATTGTCAATATTCCTTTAGATAAGATTGGGGTCTGCTGTTCATTTTCCCAGTTCTATGTTGGGTTACTATCTGGGAGTCACTTTGGCCACCCTGGCTAACAACTCAAAAGAAGGTATTGCATGTCTAGCATTGTTGCTTGTTATTTAGAAATGCATGTGGACTCTTAAGTAATTATACTGGCCCCTTTAATCTTTGGTTATACTTTCCTTTTGGGTGTTTAAGGCCATAGAGTTGGCCCAGATAAACCAATTTATTTTTACTCTTAGGGTTGTTTGAGAATCTGTTCCTCAGGGGTCACAAGGGCTTGGGAGGATCCCCTGGCTCTTTTCTTTTACCAATTCCAACTAAGTGAAGATAAGTCAAAGGTCCTGCTGGACCATGGTTGGCTTCCCTTGGAAGCATGGAGGAAGTGATTCCTCTGTGTTGACCTTCCTCTTTATAGACTGGACAGTGGTTCAAGTCCATCTGGTGGTATCTCCTTGGCCTCCTTGATCAAGAGGACAGGTGACCCACCACCATTATAGGATATTTTGAGAGGTGCTCATAGTCCCCTGGAACTAGTTGACCTAGGAGGGCAAGGAGCAAAAACTGTCCTTTATGGCCCTCTAACCAAATTATTATAGGCCTCAAAGTATGTCTGTTAAAGATCCCAGAAGGTTGGTTCCACAAGTCTGGTGCATTTAATTAGTGTGTGTCATGTAGATAAATCTTGGGCGAAGACCAATTGTTCTCAGATAAACCTTACCTAGGCATATATTTCTTGATCTGCTATGTATAATTTGTCAGCAGGTTGTAGGAGTAATATGGCTCCCTCTGTTTTTCAAAACTAGCTAGGCATTATTTGTCTCTCACATTGTCTCACCCCTCCAACATAGTTTTCCCACTTAAGGTACCCCAATTTCCTCCCTTTCTCCCTTAATAATACCCTTCTCCTATGGTCCTATCTCTCTTGAACTCCTTCTTTCCCTTTATCCCCTAGGTTCCTTGTATACCCCTCCCCCGCCTCCCTTAAACTAACCCAATTTTTATCCGTATCTCCCTTATTAAGGCCTGTTTCCTACTGTTCTTCTCTTTCAGGTTCTTTCCTTTCCTTCACCTCCCAGGTTCATTTCCATTATCCTGGTTCCTGTAGTTATGTCTGGATACATACTCACTTATCAGGGTTTGGTTCTACAATCCACATATGAGGCAGAACATATGCTGATTTTTTTTCTGAGTCTGTGTTACTTCACTCAGTATAACATTTTCTAGTTCCATCCATTTACCTGAAAATTTCATGATTTCATCTTTCTTTACTGCTGAGTAAAACTCTATCATATAAATGAACCACATTTTCATTATCCACTTGTCAATTGAGGGACAATTATGTTTCTTCCACCTCTTAGCTACTGTGAACAGAGAAGCAACAAACATGGATGTACAAGTGTCTCTGCAATAGGATGAATTCTTGGGCCTATGCCAAAGAGTGGTATAACTGGGTCAAATGGTAGGTTCATTTGTAGTTTTTAAGAGTTCTCCACACTGCTTTCCATAGGGATTGAACAAGTTTTCTGCCATACCAGCAGTGGACGAGCGTTCCCCTTTCCCCACATCCTCTCCAACATTTGGTATCATTTGTTCTCTTGATCCTACCCAGTCTGACTGGGGTAAGATGAAATCTTAAAGTGGTTTTAAGTTGCAGATGTTTCATAGCCATCTTTACTTCTTCTTTTGAGAACTCTCTGTTCAGCTCCTTAGTCCATGTTTTAATTGGGTTGCTTCTTGTCTTGATTCTTTTTTCTGAGTTTGTTATACATTCTGGATGTGCATGTGTTGCTGGTGAAGACTTTCTCCCAATCTGTGGGTTTTCTGTTCACTTCCCTGATTGCCTCCTTTGATATACAGCAGGTTTTTAGTTTAATGAGGTCCCATTTGTTAAATCTTGCCCTTGTTTCCTGAGCAATTGATGTCTGGTTTAGAAAATACTTTCCTACACCTGTATCTTGTAGGATTTCCCAATGTTTTCTTCTAACAGTTTCAAAGTTTTGGGCTTTACATTGAGGTCTTTGATCCATTTGGAATTGACTTTTGTGCAGGGTGAAAGATAGGGGTTTTGTTTCATTCTTCTACAGGTGGCGATCCAGTTTTGACAGCACAATTTTCTGACCATGCTGCCTTTCCTACAGTGAATATTCTTGGCCGTTTGTCAAACATCAGGTGGCTGAAATTGCTTTTATTCATATTTCGATCTTCAGTTTTGTTCCATTGATCTATGGGTCTATTTTTGTGCCAGTACCATGTTGTTTTTATGACTGTAGCTCTGTAATACAGCTTAAAATCTGGTATAATAATCCCCCCATCATTGCTCTTACTGCTCAGGGTTGTTTTGGCTACCCGAGGTCTTTTGTGCTTCCATATGAATTTTATGAGGTTTTTTTCCAATTCTGTGAAAAATGTCATGGGGATATTGATTGGCATTGTATTGAATCTATAAATGACTTTTGGTAGGATGGTAATTTCCCAATATTAATTTTTCCAATCCTTGAGCATGGGAGGTCCTTCAATCTTCTGATGTCTTCCTCCAATCTCTTTCTTAAAAGATTTAAAATTTTCATTGTAGAGCTCTTTAATGTCTTTGGTCATAGTTATTCTGAGATACTTCATTTTATTTTATTTATTTTTTCTGCAGCTATTGTGAAGGGGAGTGTTTCCATGTGCTCTTTCTCTGATTTCTTGTTATTGATATGTATTTGGTTAGGTTTATTCTTAGATATTATTTGAGGCTATGGTGAAGGGGAGTGTTTCCATGTGCTCTTTCTCTGATTTCTTGTTATTGATATAAAGAAATGCTACAGACTTTGTACGTTAATTTTATAACCTGCCACTTTACTGAATGTGTTAATAATTTCTAGTTTTCAGGTGGAATTTTTGGCATCTCTTAGATATAATATCATATCATCTGTAAAAAGAATAATTTGATCTCTTCTTTTCAATTATTACTCCTTTAATTTTGTGCTCTTGTCTTATTGCTCTTGCAAGAGTTTCAAGCACTGTGCTAAAGAGAACTGGAGATAGTGGACAGCCGTTTCTGGTCCCTGATTTCAGTGGGAATGCTTCCAGTTTTTCTCCATTTAGAATGATGTTGGCTGTGGGTTTGTTATATATGGCTTTAATTATGTTGAGATATGTTCCCTCCAGTCCAACTGCCTCTAGGACTTTGAACATAAATGCATGTTGAATTTTGTCAAAGGCCTTCTCTGCATCTATTGAGATGACCATGTGGTTCTTGCCTTTGAGCCCATTTATAAAATATATGATGTTTATTGACTTAAGTATATTCAACCATCCCTGTATCTCTGCCATAAAGCCAACTTGATCATGGTGGATGATCTTTTTGATGTGT
>NW_008347808.1:2849800-2880426 GCF_000622305.1 Nannospalax galili | reverse complement strand
TTCAATTTCTTTTTGTGATATGGGTCTGTTTAAGCTGTTAATCTCTTCCTGGTTTAGTTTTGGTGGTTCCCATGCCTTTAGATATCCATCCATGTCTTTTAGGTTTTCAAATTTAGTAGCGTATAGGTTATTAAATTATTCCCATACAATTTTCTGTATCTTTCTGGTGTCTGTTGTGATGTTTCTCCTTTAATCTCTGATTTTGTTGGTTTGGAGGTACTCTTTCTTTCTTTTGGTTAACTGGGCTAGTGGTCTGTAAATCCTGTTTATCTTTTCAAAGAACCAGCTCTTGGATTGGTTGATTTTTTGTATTGTTTTCTTTGTTTTAATTTCATTGATTTCTGCCCTGATTTTTGTTATTTCTTCTTGTCTGCTGGGTTTGGGTTTCATTTGATGTTGCTTTTCAAGTGTGTTGAGTTGCAGTGTTAAGTCATTTATTTGTGCTCTTTCTAATTTTTTGATGTAGGCACTTAAAGCTATAAACTTCCCTCTAAGGACCACTTTCAGCGTGTCTCAGAGGTTTTGTTGTGTTGTATTGTCCTTTACATTTAATTCCAGGAATAATACTTTTATTTCTTTCTTAATTTCTCTTTTGACCCATTCATCATTCAGGAGTGTGTTGTTTAATCTCCATATGATCATGTGGTGATTAGGGCTTCTTCCGGTGCTGATTGTAAGCTTTATTGCATTGTGGTCTGCTAGAATGCATAGAAATATTTTAACCTTTTTTATTTGTTGAGCTTTGTTTTGTGCCCCAGTATAAGGTCGATTTTGGAGAAGGATCCGTGGGGTGCTGAGTAGAATGTATGTCCTTTGGTGCTTGGGTGGAATACTCGATAGATGTCTGTTAAGTCCATTTGATATATGGTATTGTTCAATTCAGATGTCTCTCTGTTAACTCTCTGCCCTGATGACCTATCTAATGGAGACAGTGGGATATTGAAGTCCCCTACTATTAAGGAGTTTGGATTAATCTTGGTCTTAAAGTCCTGTAATATTGTTTTTATAAAGTTGGGTGCACCAGAGTTTGGTGAATATATGTTCATGATTGTAATATCGCCTTGATTCATTGTTCCTTTGATCAGAATGAAGTGGCTCTCTTTATCTCTTCTGATTAGTTTTAAAGTTTATTTTGTCAGATACTAGAATTGCTATGCCTGCTTTTTCCTTAGTACTATTTGCTTGGCATATTTTTTTCCCATCCTTTCACTTTAAGATAGTGTCTGTCCTTGAAAGTGAGATGAGTTTCTTTCAGACAAAAAAGATGGGTTTTGTTTCTTAATCCATTCACCTAGTCTGTGTCTTTTGACTGGGGAGTTCAGTCTGTTAATATTTAAAGTTATTACTGAAAGATGTGTACTGAATCCTGTCATTTTTATTTCCATTTTCATTCTTGACATAGCTGTACTTTTCCACAGTTATATATTCATTGAATTTCTTTCTGCAACCCCTTGGGTATAACCATTCCTTCCTTCAGCTCTTTGTATTGCTTCCAGAACTCTCTGAAGGGCTGGTTTTGTGGATATGAATTCCTTCAGCCTATTAATGTCATGGAATATTTTTCCCCTTCAACTATAATAGACATTTTGGCTGAGTGTAGTAATCTTGTTTGGCATCTGTGCTCATTTAAAACTGGTAATATTTTGGTCCAGGCTCTTCTGGCTTTCATAGTTTTCACTGAAAAGTCAGCTGTAATCCTAATGGGTTTTCCTTCATATGTGACTTGTTTCTCTTTTGCAGCTTTCAGTATTGTATCTTTGTTTTGAGCATTAAGTGGTTTTACTATGATGTTCCGTGGAAAGGTTATTTTCTGGTCCTGTCTGTTTGGTGTTCTATATGCTTCTTGCATTTGTATGGGCATATCTTTCTTTAATTTTGGGAAATTTTCTTCCAGGAGTCTAGTGAAGATCTGGTCCATGCCATTATCTTGGGATTCTTCTCCTTCCTGTATGCCTATGATTTGTAAGTTTGGTCTTTTTATGGTGTCACACAATTCCTGCATTTTCCATTCTTGTGATTTCTTAAATTTTTCATAATCTTTGCTTGAGTGCTCTAGTTCATCCACTTTATCTTCCAGTCTTGATACTCTGTTTTCCATTTCATTCATTCTATTGGTGAAGCTTTCTCCTTTGGTTCTTATTGACATACTGAGTGTTTCACTTCCTTCTTCATTTAAGCCTGAGTATTCTTCAATGTTTCTAACTCTTTTCAGAATTCATTCAGAACTTTATCTCTATCTTCCTTCAGTTCTTTGATTTCTTTGTTTGTGTGTTCTTTAAATTCACTGAATTGTTTTATCATGTTTATAACCATTCTTTTGAGTTCCATGTCCTGCATCATCTCTAGGGGATTCTCACTGTACCCCTCTAGAGGACTATTGGTATTTGGTGGGGATATGTGATTTTGGTTTTTCATGTTATTATTTTTTTCTCTGTGATTTTGACATGTGAATTTCTTTTGTAGTTTCTGATTCTTTGTGAGACTCAGGCATTCAAGTTTAGGTCTGCTTCTTTGTGTGAACTTTATGTGTTTTTGTGGTTTACTTTTTGGGCATAAAAGACTGGTTCCTCTAAGCTTCTACTTCTCGCTTTTGATTTAATATTGGAGTGGCTAGACTGGTTTTGTCTTCAGGAGTTCCCACAGAGGCCCAAGTCAGATGAGGATCAGATGCTCTCAGGCTTTTTCCTAAGGTGTGAATTTCTCCAGGATAGATTTTGGCTTCAGGAATATGGGGGTTGGACTGGCCTGGGGAGCCGGGCCCAGGAAAGATGCTGGTCTAGGGCAGCTGGTGGCTGTGCCACCCAGAGATGCAAAGGCAGATGGGGGCAGGAAGCTGGCCCAAGGGCTCCTGAGGCCTGCACTGAAGAGTTGGTTGGTCTGGATGCAAAGGATCAGGAAGAGGAAAGGTCAGCCTTGGCATCCAGGAAGGAGGTTGGTGGGTGGTACAGGCCCAGGAGAGTAGAGAGAGTTGAGGGTAAGGCCAGGCCCAGAGTGCTCCTGGGGAACAGAGAAGGCACTGAGATTGTCTGGATGCAAAGGATCTGGAAGCAGTGGTGGTTCCCAAAGTGTCTGGGGCACCAAATCAAGGAATGGGACAGGTACCAGGCTAGAAGGAGAGACTGGTGGGGGAGATGGGAGGGTGAATGAGGCTGGTGTAGTCAAGGCATGGGGGACTTACCCCTGAGAGAGAGGTCTCCTGGTAGGAGAGAGGCCTGTGGGTCCTGCAGGCCCAGGGAAGCAGAGGGAGTTGAGGGCAGGCCAAGGCCCAGAGGCAGTGTTCCTGGGGACCCAAAAAGGAACTGAGTTGGTCTGGATGCAAAGGATCAGGAAGCCGTGGTAGTTCCCCAGGTGTCTGAGGCACCAAGACAAGGAATGGGGCAGGACCCAGGCTAGGAAGAGAGACCCGTGGTGGAGTTAGCAGGGTGAATGAGGGTGGAGGAGTCAAGGCAGAGAGGGTGTGATGGACCTACCCTGGAGAGAAAGGCCTGAGGGTCCTGCAGGCCAAGGGAAGCAGAAGAAGGTGGGGGGGCAGGCCCAGAGAAAGTACTCCTGGGGACAGGAGAGGGAGCTGAGTTGCTCTGGATGCAAAGGATCAGGAAGCAGTGTTGGTTCCCCAGGTGTCTTGGGCCAAGACAAGGAATAGGACAGGACTCAGGCTAGGAGGAGAGACTGGTGGGGGGAGAAAGGAGAGTGAGTGAGATTGGGGGAGTCAAGGCAAGGTGGGCATGATGGACTTACCCAGAGAGGGAAGCCTACAGGTCAGGTTGGAGAAAGGCCTGTAGGTCCACACTTTTTCAGATATCTTAAAGGAAAGAACTGAAGTAGCAGAGTGGGCCCAGAACATGTCTTGGTCACATGTGGCACTTATAACACATGGAGGTGATCCAAGAGCCTCAAACATATGAAAAGAATCAGATTCCACCCAAGGCAACACCCAGGGATGGTATGGCAACCTGAAAACCCAAATCCAAGTAAGCAACCCCAAAACCCATCCATCCACCTGCTCACGTGCCAGCCTTTGACAAAATCGAACAACCCTGCATGATAAATGTCGTGGTGGTGCATACCTTTAAACCCAGCACTTGGGAGTCAAAGGCAGGAAGATCTCTGTGAATTTGAGGCCAGCCTAGTCTACATAATGAGTTCCTGGCCAGCTGGGACTAATGGAGACCCTGTCTCAAAAAGAAAAAAAAGAAAAAAAAATGTTGCTTAGTATCTAGGGATACAGAGGTGGTATGTCAGTACAATAAAAACAATACACAAAAGGTCCACAGTCAATGCCATGCTGGCCTGGAACTCACTATGAAGACCAGGCTGGCCTTGAACTCACAGAGATCTGCCTGCCTCTGCCTCCTGAGTGTTGGAATTAAAGGGATGGGCCACCACACCTGGTTATTCTTTCTACTCTTATTTACGTAGTGTCTTAGCTAGCACAACAAGTGACGGATACAAATGGGACACAAATAGGAAAGAAAGAAGTCAAAGTTATTCACTTTTGCAAATCTACCAGAAATCTCCTACTGTGTATAACCACATTTAGCAAAATAGCAGTGTGTAAATTTAGCCCACAAAAATAAAGTAAATAGCCTTATTATATGCAAGCAGCAAACACATTGAAAAAGAAAGCAGGGTAAAACATCTTGTTCACTATAGCCTCAAAAAATATCTTGGAAAAAAATTAAATAAGTGTGGGGACCTAAAGGCCCCACCTTGCAGAAGTCCGAGAGGAAGTTACTGGAGCACGGCCTGACTTGCTTTGAAAGTATGAAGAATACTTCTGCACTGCTGAGGAGTGCATGATCAGTGCATGACCATCTTTAAGATACACCCTCGTGGGGAGGGGGGATTTCCAGATGCCTTTATAAGCTCTGTAACACCTGCAATAAATGAGTCCCTGCTTGACTAGGCTCCCCGTTGCACCTGAGTGTTCCCGGTACTGGAGGTGGCATGGGCTGGCAAACGGCGTGCTTAGTCATCCCCAATCATTACTGTGTGGGGGTCGCTGGTTGCCCCTGGCAACTGGCACCCAGCATGGCACTCAAAGGAAGGTGAAAAGAAGAAAAGAAAGAAAGAAAGAAAGAAAGAAAGAAAGAAAGAAAGAAAGAAAGAAGAAAAACGAATTGGGGCCAGTCGGGAAGTTCAGGGTAAACAAGACCTGAAAAGATGGGTAATGCAACTTTTAAGTCTGAGGACCCAGTGCTTCAAGCACTGAGAGATATGCTTAAAAGCAGGGGATTATATCTGTCAGATCCAGTAGCTCAAAAGGTTTGGGCAGAGTCTGTTCATTTGGATCCCTGGCTTCTTGGGGCTAATGTTTTTACTGGGGATACATGGGAATCATGGGAAGAGTTTGAGGAAGAAGGCAGAAATGAAACCAAAAGCGGCCAAATTAACAAGTGGCACTTCAGGTGTGCCCTGGCTAGCTTCAGAGCCCCCCAGGACCAATGAAAACAGGACCCATGGATGCCTTTTTCAGAAGGGCAGGGCAGAGCTCATCTGACCCACCTTGAACTAATGTGTGTGCTAGGCAGGGGCCCATGTGAAAGCTGGGTGGGGGACCGCCCCTTGGTCGGCGACCACTGTCAGTTGCCCGGTGCATTTAAAAAAAAAAAAAAAAAAAAAAAAAACAAAACACCATTGGCTGTGCGCCATGACCAGCTCCGGGACAGCTGGGAAAGCCCGGTTTGGAGAAGGTGGTGGGGGAACCACCCTGCCCCCAAGTGTTACAGCCCCACTGGCAGCAATGCTCGTGGAATCCTGGGGCCGAGGTAGCCCTTAGTAAAAGCCTACGGTGTTTTCACTGACTGGGGCAGATGTGGAGAAACCAAAAAGCAGCTCAATTCAAGGAACTCATAGACATTGCTTTCTGACAGTATTCAGACTCATATGGTCCTTAAAGAGAGAGAAGCCCCTATCATCTTACAGCATCTTGGTGGGTGCCAAGGATTGCCTGGGCTTTTATCCAGGGGCAATGCAGAGGCCTGCCTCTGCAGACAAGATGGCTTATTGTGTACAGGTACTAATCAAAATTATCAGTTGTAATCAAAAGAGAAAGAATAAGTTTCCATGATAAGATTAAAAAAAACCAGATTTAATAGATTTACATCCATTGACCCAGCCGTAGAAAATATAATTGAGGGAATCCTATGTTCTGAATAAAAGATATAACACTCTCATGGGGGCACAAAGAATAAGCAAATTATGTCAGAATACTTAACCAAAAGAGTTCTAAGAAAAAATGCAGCAACACAGACAAAACAGGAATTAATAAGCATTGGTAAAGCATATATCTCCATATTAATGGTCTCAACGTGTGAGTAAAAATGTAAACTTATTGGTTAGATTATGAAACAGAATCCATCAATGTATCACCTCAAAGAACATTCCTCAACATCAAAAATCATGTGGACCTAACAGATGTCATCCTAATCTTCTGTTTTAAATAAACAATGTGCACCTAACCTACTCCTGTTTAACTGCTAAATGGACATAGTAGTAAAATGACTCCTAATGCCTTATCTGTAAAACCATAGATTAGCGTGCCTTTTGGCTCTTAACAAAGAGGCTTCGTTAGGCAATAGATTGCGATTAACACAGTCCACAACTTGTTAAGTGCAGAGAATAAGAAGGCTATGAAATGTTCAGCAATAAATGGGATACCTGTATCACATGCCTCCCCCCAGGTCTCTGAGATCATTGAGGAAGAGGAGATGGAAAGATTGTTATAGCCAGTAGCTGTGGATGACTACAAAGAAACAGGTTTTTGGGCACAAGAGGTAAGCTCTTCAAATGAACTCATAGTAGGTGTGACAGTATGCACAATACCTGCTCGAGCTCAAGCCAGATGAAATATGAGCATTGAGAGTGGAGGTGAAAGCAATGTTCCACTGCTAGCTTATAGAAGAAGGAGACTATTTTCTTTAAGAGTGTTGCACACGGTAGGTTAACCTTGCTCCAACAAATGGTTACATACCCAGTATTATATGGGTAGTACAAATATAACTTGATTTTTAAAGAAATACACATAGTTGGGTGTGTAGGGAATAGGAGGATGGATCTGGGAGGAAATGTAGATGATCAGGTTATATAATAAAAATACATTTTATAAAATTCTCCAACCACATAAAAAAGAGGAAGAAAACAAATATAAAGAAAATTCTGCTACTCAATGCCATATGCTACAGCACTGGAGGAGTAAATTTTTCATTTTCTATCCAATGATCATTTGCTTCAGAGTCAAAATTGACAAGAGTTCCAAGATTATTTCCTTAAACAGAAAAATATGACTTGTTGATGAATATTATGTGAAAATTGAATAAATTAAATAATAATGAGGAGCCTATGTATTCTGCATAGAAGATTCCCAAAAGGTTATGTACCATGACCCCAAATTTGCTTAGATTTTAAGAAAATGTTAACTAGATTTTGAGTAGGAAGTTCTACTAAAAATATATAGTAAAGTTGGGGCTGGGGAGATAGTGCAGCAGTTAAGAACACTGACTGTTCTTGCTGAAGACCCGGATTAGAATCCCAGCACCCACATGGCAGCTAACAACTGTCCATAACTCCAGTTCCAGGGCATCCGACAGTCTCTTCTGTCCTCCGTGGGCACACCATGATATGGGTACACTTACCTACATGCAGGCAATACATGCATACACATAAAGTAAAAAATAATAAAATATTTTTTAAAAGCATGTGCCAGCACGCCCAGTGTTATTTCTTTATTTAGTCAGTCACTTCTAGAGATTAAACCCAGATACATACTAGACAAGTGCTGTGCTACTTAGCTATATTCCTAGCCCTTGAGATCTTCCTTCTTCCACCTTCTGAGTGCTGGGATTGCAGACCTGCATCACCACTCCCAGCCCAGTCACCTGTTTTTAAGTCAGTATCATGGTTTATAGTAATATCGCACAACAAATTGTTTCAAATATAATGAATATATTAGTGATAATTTGTAATAAATTATATATTTTGTATATTTTCAACCTAAAAATAGAATTTTCAGTTAGAATCCTCCCTCTTCCTTTATCTTCCCTCTCGAGGATTAGACGGGGAACACATTGCTTCCCAAATTTAGAATATTTTGGTAAACTAGTTAATACACATCCAATTCTTTTCACTCTCCACACACAAACAGTTCTATTTATGATTGCCCACCAAGCACATCAGAAAAGATGGGAATCACACCGTCCCACCAATAAAAAAATCAAAAGTGAAAACTTGAAGCACAAACCAACAGTCTATTCATACCTCATGAGACATCAACCATGCTACGAAAGCAGTATAAACAAAATGAAACATCTACTCCACAATGGATTTCACATTAGACACACAATGAAAAGAGGAGTCTGTAACATGGGGTGACAACATACATACACAAAATAATATGAAAAAAGAAGGCAATATGTTCCTATCACATGCCCCAAGTGGTATAGAAGTTTTGTACAGTGAGAACTATCCAAGAGAACCTCAGAAAAAGAACTTAAATGAATAATCATAAATATGATAAAAGAATTCAAGGAGTTTAAAGAATATACAAACATAACAACTCAAGAAACTCAAAGAGGATAAGAATAAACTCCTGGGGGAAGCTGAACAAAACACATATGTAACACTGAATGAAATGACAAAGACAACTCAAAATTTGAAAAGTGAATTCACAAAAGAGAAAAATATTCAAGAAAACCCAAGCTGAAATGAATATGTAATTGAAAAATACAATAAGATGAATAATAAAGACATGAGAAAATCTTCCAAGAAAAATGAATCAAATAGAGAATAAACTATCAAGACTTGATGATAAAATAGAAGAATGGGATGGTTCAAATAAAGAACATGATTTTTTAAAAGCAGGAATGGAATATGGAGGGACTGTAGAAAACCATGAAAAGATCAAATCTATAATTTATAGACATAAAGGAAGGAGAATAATTCTTAAATTATTAAAAATAATAGAAACAGGTAAAATTACAAAACTCCCTCTACAAAGTCACCATTACTCTAATACCAAACTAGATAAAAATACAACAAAAAGCAAAAAACACAGGTGCATAGATTCAAAGATTCTCAATAAAATACTTACAATCACACACAACACATCATAAAGATCATCCACCACAATCATGTTGGCTTTATTCAAGATGAAAAGATTGCTTAATATGCTTGTCAAAATGTAATAAATCATAGAATTGAACATAAATTTTTTAAAAATCATGTGACCATCTCAATATATGCAGAAATGGTGTTTCCCAAAATGTAGCATAACTTTATGATAAAAGTGGTGGGGGTGATTGGACTCGAGGGAACATACCTCTGTATAATCAAGGCTATGTAAACCAAATCCACATCAAAATGGAGAAAAGTACAAAGCATTTCCTTTAAACTCAGGATGAAGACAAGGCTATCCATTATTCCAATTCTTTTTCAATATAGGACTTGAAACTCTAGCTAGAGCAACAAGAAAAAAGGAGAAAATTAAAGGGTACTAATTGGAAATGAAGAGGTTAAAAATATTCATATTTGCAGATGAAATTATATCATACATAAAAGACCCCAAAAATTCCACTAGAAAATGTCAAGAAATAATTGACACTTTCAGCAATGTGGCAGGATACAAACTCAATTTACAAGTGTTAAACATTCTTACTAATTAGAATTCAACTTACATCAGTCAGAATGACTAAGATCAAGAGAACAAATGACAGAAAATGCTGGAGAGGATGTGGGGAAACAGGAACCCTCACTCACAGCTGGTGGAATTGCAAATGCGTGCAGCCAGTTTGGATATCTTTTTAAAAAATTAAAAACAGATCTACCATATGATCTGGCTATATCACTCTTCGGTATAAATCCAAAGGACTCAATATTGTATTACATATATACTCGCTCAGCCACTTTTATTGCTGCTCTTCACAATATCTCAGAAATGGAAAGAAATAAATGTCCCTCAGTTGATGAACGAATAATAATGATGTGGCACATTTTCACAATGGAGTTCTAAGTAGTGATGAAGAAAATTGTAATTCTGAAATTTTCAGATAAATGAATAGAATTAGAAACAGTTATACTAAGTGAGATAACCCAGACTTAGAAAAAAAGTGACATATATGTTCTTTCATTTGTGGATTCTGACTCCAAAACCTTAGATGTGACTGTATATCCTGATGTAACCCTAGGAAGGACCCAGGAAAACAGGAAGAATGAGCTGAAGATTGGGGGAAATAGTAGGAAACAGAAATTATCAAGATGGAAATGGGGGAATTGATGGGTATTTTAACTGAGGACAAAAGAGGAAGTCCTATATAGAGGCAGAGAGAAGAGAGATAAATAATGCTCAAATGTGGTGAAAAACCAAAGTGAAAATTAGTATTTAAGAAGCCTACTGAAAAATACATATAATCTTGTAAAAGTTAAGTGCATGTGCATTGCTGATGGCTATATAATAAAAATTACTATGCCACATATGGGAAGCCTCCATTTCAGTTGTTGGTTAGGGTTGTCCAAGAGACTCCCAAAATAATACAAGCTATTGCCATAGACCTTGTCTTAAAACTTGAAGTTAATCCTCTACTGTTGAAGACATGACATAATTTGGACACAGAAACTGAAGCAGCAGAACTGGTACTGACCTAGAAGACTAGCTCTCATAGTATCAGAAGCTTCCAAGGGAGAAAACGAGTCAATGATCCTACCCAGCTGTATAGTCTATGAACAAAAATGACAGGCCCAGAAAGCTATTTCTGTTGTTATAGTAGTGACACTTTTATCTTGGGGAAGATCAATAACTGTCTAATTGGACTTAAGGTCAACTCAATCAAATTACTGTAATAGTCAAGTACATACCACTAGAGAGGTCATAGACCCCAAAGAAATGCCTATTTCTGTTACATCCCTAAACCAATGTAATTTCTTTATGTATTCTAGATATGTATCCTTATGTTTACAGACAAGTGAAATTCTTATCATTAATCAAAGAAGGTTTATTTTAAAAAAGATTGACAACATTACAAAGTTACACAACTAGTAAAATGCAGAGAATAAGTGACTGTGAGGTGCCCAGCCCTAAGTAAAAAATCTACAAGGCAACCTCTACACCTAAGACTCAGGAGCTTCATGGAAGGGGAGTGGGGGATGTAAGAGCTAGGCTGACAAGACACCTTCTGCTAGTTAATGCATTCTACATGTAATAGGGAAGATGCACCTATGTTAGACAGTGTGACTGTCTAACAAGATATGCATAGTGACAAAACCAGTTGATATGCCAGGGTGGATGGGAGCAATGTCATGAGGTCCTGCCTCAAGTTGAAGTGCTATAGACAACCAATGGGTGCTAAGGGAGAATCAGTTTTCTTCAGGCACTAGCTCCGTAAGAAGTTATCTAATCCCAAATAGACAGCCCTAAACACAGGTACACACAAGCACCTCTAAATGAACTTAACACATTATATATAATCAAAGCAAAAAACATGATATTGAGAGTGGTGTGGGGACATAGGAGGCATTGATAGGAAACTGGGAAGAATGGGAATAATGCTAAGACAATACTCACGTATGAAATTCTCTAAATAAGTGAAATAAATTTTAAGTTGGGCTTGGTGGTGCACCCTCTTTAATCCCAGTGCTTGGGAGGCAGAGGCAGACAGCTCCCTCTGAGATTCAGGCCAGCCTGTCCTACATAGCAAAATCCAGGCCAGCAGTAGCTACAGGGAGACCTTGTCTCAAAAAAGACAGAAACAATTAAATTTAAATTTTAAAAAGTTACACATCAATGTCCTTGATAATTTAATGCAAAAGGACTCCCCTGAGTACTAGCAAACTATATTCAACATGACATTAAATAGATCATATGATCAAGTGGCATTTTAAGATGATCCAACATACAAAATCTAATAAGCGATGTGCCATATTAGCAAAATGAAGTTTAAATACCATTATCATCTCGTTAGATGCAAAAAGAACATTTAACAAAATTAAATATTCTTTCATGATAAAGGTCCCTCAAAATTAAGTGTAGAAAGAATATCCCTCAGCATAATAATGACCATAATCAAAAAGCAAATAGAAATTTAATATCTAGAGCTATTGAGCAGCATGATAAATAGAATAGGGAATTGTAAGACATGAAGAAAGAATAAAAGATGGTTGGATTTGATCATTGAATACATTCTGTGAGTATAGAAATATTGCATTGAATTCTATTAGTATATATGATCAGCATATGTTAGTTTTAAAAGAAGGAATTTAAGTAAACTTTGTACACAATATCCTCACATACATAGGAAACCTAAAAGCTTCCATGAAAAATCCTATTAGAACTATTAAAGAAATAATTCATTTTTAAATATCCAAAATCAACATAGAAAAATTAGTTGTTTCTATATATTGCAAATGAAGTGTCCAAAAAGAAATTAAGAAAATAATCATAGTTATAATTGTTACTTAAGAATAAATTTAATCAATGAATTGAAAGACCTGTACCTTGAAAATCTCAAGACATTAATGAAAATAAATTAATTGAGGCACAAACAATGGAAGGTTATACTAGGCTCATTGACTGGAAGGCTTAATATTGCTAACACATCAATCTAGGCATGTTATCCCAAACAATATACAGGTTTAAAGTCATCTCTATTATAATTTCACAGAAAAATAAAGTACAATCATAAAATTCATATAGAACAATGCAGGACCTAAACAGTAATAGTAATCTTAAAAAGCAAAAAATAATGCTGAAAGTGTCATATTACACTTTCATATTTCAAGGTATATGACAGAGCTAGATTATCAAAATAGTATAATATTGCATAAAAATAGAAATATGGTCCAATACAGTAGAATCCACAACCCACCACAGACTCATGTGCATGCAGTCAATTAATCTTTGACAATGGCTCCAAGAATACACAGACGTGTTTTGAAAAAAATGCTGCTTGGGTCTCTCTTGCTCCTCCTAGCATGGGCACTGGCCCATTTCTTTTCTTGGCACCCCGGACCTCTGGACTACCCTCTTGGCCCAAAGTCCCCACCTCTTCATGATCCTTTGCACCCAGAAAAACCCAATTCCTCAATCTAGTGCCCTGGAGCCCTCAAAGCCTGTTCACTCTTTCACCTTACCTTTGCATGCCTGAGACCAGACTTTATCCCTGGCTGGCCCAACCCCCAACTTCTTAAGGTCAGCATCTTCCCTAGATAAGTTTGACCACATCCGCCATGCCTTAACTTCCACAACCTCATTCATCCTCCCAGCTCCATCACCCTGTCCCTCCTCCTTGGGTAGGGACTGACCCATTTCTTCTCTTGGCACACCAGGCCTCTGTACTAGACTCTTGGCCGAGACTCCCCACTACTTCTTGATCCTTTGCACCCAGACCAACCCAATTTCTCAATCTAATCCCCTGGAACCCTCAAAGTCTGTTCCCTCCGTCACCTCACATTTGCATACCTGATACCAGCCTTCATCCCTGGCTGTCCCACACCCAACCTGGATTCCTGAGACCAGACTCCTTCCCTGCTTTCTCTGGATTCCTGGAACCAGCTTCCTTCCCCGAATGCCTGAGAGTCCTGAATCCTATCTCTACCTAGCAATCCTCCCAAATTGTACTGTGCCTGTTGAATAGAGGGATCCAGACGTTGGGAGAAACCCAGAGAGCATCTGATCCTCATCTAACCTGGGCCTCTGTTGGAACTCATGAGCAGCAGAACTAAGCCATTTGGCCCCTCCAATATAAAATCAAAAAGAGGATTTGAAGCCTAGACCAACCAGCTTTTCATTCCCAGCAAGTAAACCACAAAGACACGTAAAGTTTACAAACAGAAGCAGACCAAAACTCAGCAAAGGAAGGCTTGAGTCTCACAGAAGAATCAGAAACTAGAAAAGAAATCCGTGTGACATGTCAAAGTCACAGGGAAAAAATAATAACATGAAAAATCCAAATAATATATCCCCACCAAGTACCATCAGCTCTATAGAGGAGTACAATGAGAACCTCCTAGAGATAACACAGGGCATGGAATTCAAAAGAACAATTATGAACATGATAAAATAATTCAGTGAATTTAAAGAGCACACAAGCAAATAAATCAAAGAGCTGAAAATAGATTGGGATAAACTGAATGAATTCAAAAGGATAGAAATATTGAAGAATACTCAGGCTAAAATGAAGAAGTAAAACAATAAGCCAATTAGAAAGGACAAGATAAAGTCTCACCAATAGGATGAATGAAATGGAAAACATAATATCAAAAGTGGAGCATAAAATGGACAAATTAGGTCACTCATGCAAAGATTATGAAAAATTTAAGAAAGCACAGAATGGAATATGCAGGAATTGTGTGACACCATAAAAAGACCAAACTTTCACATCATAGACATAGAGGGAGGAGAAGAATCTCAGGATAATGATATGGACCAGATCTTCAACAGGATTGTAGAAGAAATTTTTCCCAAATTAAAGAAAGACATGGCTATACAAATACAAGAAGCTCATAGAACACCAAATAGGACCTGAACAAAGAAAGAGTACCGAAAGCTGCAAAAGAGAAACAACAAGTCACATATAAGGGAAAACCCAACAGAATTACAGCTGACATTTCAGTACAAACTATGAAAGGCAGAAGAGCCTGGGCCAAAGTATTCCCTGTTCTAAATGACCACAGGTGTCATCCCAACCAAAATGTCTATTATAGTTGAAGGGAAAGAAAAATCTTCCATGACATAAATAGTCTGAACAAATTCATGTCTACAAAACCAGCCCTTCAGAGAATTCTTGAAGCAATACAAGAAGCTGAAGAAAGGAACAACTATACCTGAGGGGTAACAGAAAAAAAAAACTTAATAAAGGTATAACTGTGGAAACACAGAGTTACACCAAGAATGTGAACAGAAATCAAAATGACAGGAATCAACGCACAACTTTTATTAATAAATGTAAATATCAATGGACTGAATTCCCCCAATCAAAAGACAGGACTAGTTGAATGGATTAAGAAACAAATCCCATCTTTTTGTTGTCTGCAAGAAATCCACCTCAGTTTCAAGGACAGGAACTACCTTAAGGTAAAAGGATGGAAAAAAAATATTCCACACAAATGATACTAAAAAAATAAGCAGGAGTTGCAATTCTAATATCTGACAAAATAGACTTCAAACTAAAACTAATCAGAAGAGATAAAGAGGGTCACTTCATTCTGACCAAAGGAACAATTGACCAAGTAGGTATTACAATCATGAACATATAGTCACCAAACTCTTGTGCACCCAACTTCATAAAAACAGTACTACAAAACTTTAAGACCCAGGTTAATTCCAACTCATTAATAGTAGGGTACTTCAATACCTGATTGTATTCATTAGACAGGTCAACAGGACATAGAATTAACAGAGAGATATGTGAATTAAACAATACCATACATCAAATGGACTGAACAGACATCTACTGACTATTCCACCCAAGCACTAAAGAATATAGTTTCTATTCAGTGGCCCATGGAACTTTTTTCAAAATCGATCACATACTGGGGCACAAAGCAAGCCTCAACAAACACAAAAAGATTGAAATAATTCCATGCATTGTATCAGACTACAATGCAATAAAGTGTAAAATCAACACTGGAAGAAACCCTAGTAACTACATGAAGACATGGAGGTTAAAGAAAACACTCCTGAATGATGAATGAGTCACAAAAGAAATTAAGAAATAAAAATATTCCTGGAACTAAGTGAAAAGGACAATACAACACAACAAAACCTCTGGGACATGTTGAAAGCTGTCCTTAGAGGGAAATTTATAACTCTAAGTGCCTACATTAAAAAATCAGAGAGAACACAAATAAATGACTTAACATGCAACTCAAGACACTGGAAAAGCAACAGCAAATGAAACCCAAACCCAGAAGACAAGAAGAAATAACAAAAATCAGAGCAGAAATTAAAGAAACAGCAACAAAGAAAATGGTACAAAGAATCAACGAATCCAAGAGCTGTTTCTTTGAAAAGATAAACAAGATTGACAGATCACTAGCCCAGTTAACCAAAAGAAAGAAAGAGCACCTCCAAATCAACAAATCAGAGATGTAAGGGGAAACATCACAACAGACACCAGAAAGATATAGAACATTATAAGGGACTACTGTAAAAACTTATATACTACTAAATTTGAAAATTTAAAAGAAATGGATGGGTATATAACAGCATGGGAATCATCAAAACTAAATCAAGAAGAGATACAACTTAAACAGACCCATTACACATAAGGAAATTTAAACAGTAGTACAAAAACCTCCTAAATTAAAAAAGCCCAGGATCAGATAGATTTACAGCAGAATTCTATCAGTCATTTAAAGAATGACTGCATCCAATACTACCTAATTTATTCAAAAAGATAGAAATGGAGGGAAAACTCCCAAATTCCTTCTATGAAGCCAGCATCACTCTAATACCAAAGCCAGGCAAAGACACAACCAAAAAAGAAAACTATAGTCCCATATCCCTAATGAACATTGATGCAAAAATTCTCAATAAAATACTTGCAAACCGCATACAGACACATATCAAAAAGATCATCCACCATGATCAAGTTGGCCTTATTCCAGAGATGCAGGGATGTTTCAATATAAGTCAATAAATGTCATAAATAATATAAATCATATAAATGGACTAATAGACAACAACCACATGGTCACCTCCATAGATTCAGAGAAGGCCTTTGAAAAAATTCAACGTGTATTTGTGTTCAAAGTCCTAGAGGGAACTGAACTGGAGGGAACATACTTCAACATAATTAAAGCCATATACAATAAACCTACAACCAATATCGTTCTAAATGGAGAAAAACTGGAAGCATTCCCATTAAAATCAGGAAGAAGACAAAGCTGTACACTATTTCCAATCCTTATTAATATAATGCTTAATAATCTTGCAAGAGCAATAAGACAAGAGAAGGAAATTAATGAAATAATAACTGGAAAAGAAGATATGAAATTGTCCCTTTTGCAGATGATATATCTAAGAGACACCAAAAATTCCACCAGAAATCTCCTAGAAATGATTAACACTTTCAGTAAAATGGCAGGTTACAAAATTATCTACAAAAGTCTGTAGCCTTTCTATATACCAATAAGAAGAAATCAGAGAAAAAGTACATGGAAACACTCCCTTTCACAATAGCTTCAAAAAAAATCTCAGAATAAGCCTGGCCAAAAACATTAAAGGACTCCAAAATGAAAATATCAACCTTTAAAGAAAGAGGTTGAGGAAGACACCAGAAGACAGAAACACCTCCCATGCTCATGAATTGGAAGAATTAATATTGTGAAAATGATAATCCTACCCAAAGCCTTTTAGAGATTCAATGCAATGTCAGTCAAAATCCCCATGACATTCTTCACAGAATTGGAACAAACCATCCTAAGATTCATATGGAAGCGAAAAAGACTTCAGATAGCCAAAGCAACCCTGAGCACTAAGAGCAATGCTGGGGGGATTGCTATACTAGATTTTAAACTATATTACAGAGCTATAGTTGTAAAAACATGATAGTGTCACAAAAATAGACTCGTAGATCAATGGAACAAAACTGAAGACCTAAATATGAGTACATGCAATTTCAGTCACCTGATATTTGACAATGGGGCAAAGAACACTGGAGTTAAGAAGGCATTTTCAGCAAATGGTGATAGCAAAACTGGATCTCCACATGTAGAAGAATGAAACTAAACCACTATCTTTCACCTTGCACAAAAGTCAACTCCAAATGGATCAAAGACCTCAATGTGAAGTCTTTCATTAAACTAAAAAGCTTCTGTACATCAAAAGAAGCAACCAAGGAACTGATAGAAAAACCCAGAGAGTGGGAGAAAATCTTCACCAGGGACATATGTGACAGAGGTTTAAAATCCAGAACATGTAAAGAACTAAAAAAAACAAAGAATCAAGAAAGGAAGTAACCCAATTAAAAGATGGGCTAAGGAGCTGAACAGAGAGTTCTCAAAAGAAGAAATAAAGATGGCTAAGAAGCATCTTAAAAGGTGTTCAACATCATTAGTAATTAGGGAACTGCAAATTAAAACCATTTTAAAATTTCATCTTACCCCAGTCAGACTGGCTAAGATCAAGAGAACAAATGGCACCAAATGTTGTAGGGGATGTGGGGAAAGGGGAATGCTCATCCACTGCTGGTGGGATAGCGAACTTGTTCAACCTCTATAGAAGGCAGTGTGGAGAACCCTTAAAAAACTACAAATGAACCTACCATTTGACCCAGTTATACCATCCTTGGCGTATACCCAAAGAACTCATCCTATTGCAGAAACACTTTGCATCCATTTTTGTTACTGATGCTTTTCACAATAGCTAAGAGATAGAAGCAACCTAAGTGTCCCTCAACTGATGAGTGGATAATGAAAATGTGGCGCATTTATAAGATGGAGTTCTACTCAGCAGTAAAGAAGGATGAAATCATGATATTTGCAGGTAAAGGAATGGGACTAGAAACTCTTATACTAAGTGAAGTAACACAGTCTTAGAAAAATAAACAATGTATGTTCTCCCTCATATTTGGATCATAGCACCAAATCCTTATAAGTGAGTATATATCCAGACATGACAACAGGAACCAGGATAATGAAAAAGAGCAAGGGAGGTGAAGGGAAATAATTAACTTGCTAGAGAAACAGGTGCTACTAAGGGAGATATGGATAAAAACAGTGTTATTTAAATGAGGGGGGGAGGGTTATACAAGGAACCTAGGGGATAAAGAGAAAGAGGGAGCTCAACAGAGGTGGGACCATAGGAAAAGGGTATTATTAAGGGATAAATGGGGGAAATGGGGGCACTTTAAATGGGGAAAGCACGGTGGAATGGTTAAATAGTGCTAGAGATAAAAAATGCCTAGCCAGTTTAAAAAAAAAAAACAGAGGTAACCACATTAGTCCAACAAGCTACTGACAAATTATACAAACGACTAGCTCAAGGAACAATATATATGTCTAGTCAAGCTTTATGTGAGAACGTTTGGTTTTTGCCCTAGCTTTATCAACATAGCACATGGTAATTGAAAGTACCAAACTGGTGGAAGTAACCTTCTTGGATACTTAACAGCCATATTTTGAGGCCTATTCTAATCTAGTCAGAGGGACTTAAATGACAGTTTTTGCTCCTTGCCCTCCAAGGTTGACTAAGTTCCCAAGTAACTATGGAACATCTTCAAAATGTCTTGTAACTGTGGTGAGTCACCTTTCCTCCTGTTTGGGGAGGCCACGGAGACCCCACCAGATGGACTGGAACCAGTGTCCAGTCTACAAAGAGGAGGGTCAACACAGAGGAAACATTTCCTCCATGCTTTCAAGTGAAGCCAACCATGGGCAAGCAGGACCTTTGACTGATCTTCACATAGACGGAAATGGTAAAAGACAGGAGCCAGGGCCTCCTCCTAGGTCCATGTAACCCCTGAGGAACAGAGCCTAAAATGACCTTAAGAGTAAAAATAAAGTGGTTTATTTGGGGCAACTGTATGATCTTAAACACCCAAAAAGAAATTATAACCAAAGGTTAAATTGATCAGTATATTTCTTTAAGAAATCCATGTGTATAGCTAAAGGCTGCATAACAAGAGACAATCCCAGAAAGGAAATACTTTCCTTTGAGCTGTTGGCCCGGGTGGCCCAAGTGACTCCCAGACAATAACCCAGCATAGAACTGGGAAAATGAATAGCAGACCCCAATCTTATCTGAAGGAATGTTGGCAACCGATTGCTGCTAGATGAAGAAGAGCTGATCTTCCTAAAACAAGGGTCTCTAGATAGGCTGACTAGACTCAGTGGATGGACTTGAACTGGGGAACATCTGGGGGCACTGACAACACAGTGGGGAGTAATAGGGATGGCAGAGCATATGGGCTCCATTTGGGGAGGGGGATGCTATGGGAGGGTGCCATTTGAGATGTGTATGTAAAGGTGAATGTGATTGGAATGTGCTGTATGAAATGCAGAAAAAAATCAATGAAAATAAATAAATAAATTAATTTTTTAAAATGTTGCTTGGGTGAAGTTTAGTACAGGAGTCCTGCCCATGGACAAGCAATTTTCAGACTATTAATATCTATGTTTTGACCATTTGTGACCTTTTGTGTTCCTGTCCCTCTGTCGAGTGGGAGATCTTCATTAATGAGAATTGAGAGATTCATCAGTGTTGTCTTCATTACCCCTGTTCTATGTTCTGTGTGCCTTAGGTATAGAGGTTGCTTTGTACATGTGTCGCTTAGGCCTGGGTAATTCATAGACAATGTCTGTGTGTGACCATATGTGGTACTTAGAAATAGTATCTGACTGCTGCAAAACAAGTTTCTTTGATGAGTGATGACTGGGATATTTGTCTGTAATATAAGGTTACATATTTTGCACATAGCAAGAAATTACATTAGTCTAGGGATGTGACAGTCTTGGATTTTTTTCTAAGACCTATGACGTCTCCAGCTGTGTGTATTTGGTTATGTTTGCAATACCACACTTGAGGTACCTTTCTTGGAAAACCAGAAATACACATGAAAAATGTAAAATTATAAAGCTTTTCTATGCCAAATACAACATTCACTATTCCAAATATGACAAAAAATGAATGTGTTAAGGATTATGTTTCTGAGTTATAGCAAAACTATGGAGTGCCTCTAATATAGAGTAAAAAGCCACTAATTAGATGATCATATTCCACATGTCCTTCTTAATGAAGAAAATAAGTGATGTGATGATAACCTGCATTAATTGTTTGGCCCCTTCTGGGAAGGTGCAGTGACAGGAAGACATCTTTAAAAGGTTAAAACTTGATTGAAGTATCATGATAAGGTTCAAGCTAGATTTTTGTCTTGGAAAAGAACCCATGACATGCTCAGAAATCTTCAAATGGGAAAACTTACTTTTCAAGACCCATAACAGCAAACAGTGTAAGACTTAAGGAAGATGATCAGAATTTCATTGTGGAAAAGTATTAGAGGCAAATGTGGAAATAGCATGGGGTACTAGTCATTTCTTATTATACTCTTGTTATTATGCAGAAAAGGTTGGGCTGATTGTCATGTGAGATGATATAAATTCACTGTCAGTTTAGCATTATCATATCCTTGCCCTGAAGGGATTATGTGGAACTTACTTAATATTCAGTCATAAGGAAAAAAGTATAAAATAAGACCACAGTGAAAACAATTATGTTCTTAAAGATTACTAGAAAGAATAGATCCTGTTTTTCTTTAGAATGTAGTTTTAAAATATTTTCCCACTCGCACTCAGTCATTCCTAGCACTTGACCCTAATTGAAGCTAATTTCCTATTTACAAAGAAAGGCAACAATATTCTAAAGCTCTTTTTAAAAGTTCAAAGGCTGGTGTGGCCAGAGAGATGGCTCAGTGATTAAGAATACTGGCTGTTTTTGCAGAAGACTTGGGTTTGAATCCCAGCACCTACATGGCAGCTAATAACTGTGCATAACTCCAGTTCCAGGGGATCCGACAGCCTCTTCTGTCCTCCGCGGGCATTACACGACATGGGTGTACTTACTTACATGCAGGCAATACATGCATACATACAAAATAAAAATAATAAATAAAATACTTTTTAAAAAGTTCAAAGGCTGGAACATTTTTAAGAAATCTTATAAAATTATCAATTATTTGAGTGCAGATGAATTCATAAACACATAGGCCGTGTTTTCCTTAAATACATATTCATGTTTTTCCTGTCAAATATGGAGAAAAGAACTTGGTAAGTAAGAAGGTGGCTTGCACTGAACTCAGAAAGTTTGGAAAAATAGGTCGATATTTCACACAAACATCAGCATTGGCTCGGGGAATCTCTCCTTACTTAATTTATTAGAAAATTCATTAATGATATTCATAACAACATGGTACTTTGGAGTTTCCATCCCTTAAAACTTGGAGCCTCTATACGAAATTTCAACTTAGATTCATGCACCTCTCTTGGTTTCCACAAGTCTTTCAGTGCCAGAGAGGGTTTCTTCTTCTTGCAGAGCTCTAACTGACAGCCCTCAGTTTAAAGCCTAGCTGAAAATCCAGATCTCTTTGGGGTTCTGGAAAAACCTAACTCTTTCAAGTACAGGAAGAAATCTGTTAAAGGTGGGGTCTGAGACAGTAATAGCCACCTAAATGTCATTTTACTTCTTGCTTATAGAAAACAAAATATCTTTTCATCATCTATTTTCTTCTGCTAGAGTATAATCTCAGCATACAAGTTAAGTATCTGTCTTACTTATGGCTCTGTCTCCACCACTCAGAGAACTGCTCAGCACTTGCTAGGAATAGTCTTATTTCAAAAAATAACATTTATGACAGAATGCATGAAATCGGTGTGTGTGTGGGGGGTGATATTAGTGTGCAGATAAGAGAGAGGGTATGAAGATTATTAAAATATTTTGTATGAAATGTACAAAATTATATTAAAATATAAAAATATATAAATTTCTTAAATAAACTGAAAGAGTAGAATCAGAACAGAGCAAGAAATTATTTCACTGCCTCGAAATTCAGTGCACTGTGAAGCAGAATGGGTATATAATAGCAATTCATGACAGATATGCTAAGTAGAGTCTGGAAAACCATAAGCACCAACAAAATTCTAAAGGGAGTTAATTGCCAGAACTCAATTCAGGCTACCATTAACAGGATTCCACAAAATAAGTGGAACAGAAATTTATTTTCTCCTGTAGTGGTGAAACACAACCATGATCAGGGTTCCAGAGGTCTTGAGCTTTGGCAAGGACTTACTTTCTTTCTTCCTTTCTTTCTTTCTTTCTTTCTTCCTTTCTTTCTTTCTTTCTTTCTTTCCTTCCTTCCTTCCTTCCTTCCTTCCTTCCTTCCTTTCTTTCTTTCTTTCTTTCTTTCTTCTTTCTTTCTTTTCTTTTCTTTCTTTCCTTCTTTCTTTATCTCTTTCTCTCTCTCTAGCTCTCTCTCTAGCTCTCCCTCCCTCCCCCTTCCTTCCTTCCTTCCTTCCTTCCTTCCTTCCTTCCTTCCTTCCTTCCTTCCTTCCTTCCTTCTTGTCAATTTTTATTGAATTTTTATGTATTTCATACAGAACATCTTAATCACCTATATGCCCCCTTCGCCATTGGCACCCTCTCAAACTGCCCGCCCCACTGAAATTAACAAATTCTGTCATTTGTGTTAAGGAATATTGAATCAAATTCGTGTACCCAGACGTCCTCAGTGCAAGTTCATCCATTGGGGTCTACCAGCATATTCAGAGTCCCTCCCTTTAAGAAAACAAGTTCTTCCTCACACATCAGTAATCAGTTGCCAATAATCCTTTGACTAAGAGTGTCCCCTGCTGCCAATTTCCACAGTTCTGTGCTGAGTTTTTTTCTGCTTGATCTTGCATTGTTTTTGTGCATGCTGACCCAATTGCTGTATGTTCACATGCCTAAGGTCCTGGGAATCTGTAGCACTCTATTTTGATATGATCATGCACCTCCTCCCTGGCTTTTACAATCTTTCCACTCCCATTTCTGCAATGATCCCTAAGCCCTGGGAGGGTGGAGTTTAATATAGGAGTCCTGTCCAAAGACCCACACTCTACAGACTCGTATTCTCTATGGTTTGGCCATTTTTGTCCTTTCGTGTTCCCGGACTTCTGCTTTATGAAGAAGCTTCATTGATGAGGGTTCAGAGATGCATTAGTGCTCTCTCTACCCCATGTTCCACTATGTTCTATGAGCCTTAAGTGTAGAGGTTGCATTGTATATGTGTCACTTAGGCTTGGGAAATACACAAACAATCCCTGTTTATGTGTATTATTACAGAGTTCCAGGTGTGGAACTCTGTAATAATCTCTGTCTGTTGCAAAAGAAGCTTATTTGATGAGTAATGACTGTGATACTTCTCTGTAGAGATAAGGATCCATATTTTGCACATAGTAAGAAATTATATTTGTCTAGGCATGTGACAGCCTTGGGGTTTTCTCTAAGATCTATGACCTCTCCGTCCAAGTGAATTTGGCTATGTTTATAGTACCACACATGAGTCTCCTCCCACTGAGCGAGCTTTAAGTTGAATTAGGTAGCTGTTTGTTATCCCTAAGATAAAAGTGCCACTACCACCCCAGTATAGTTTGCCGTGCCAATCATTGGTCACTGATGTGGCTATTAGGCCATAAAGTTGGGTTTGTATCATCAATTGATGTTCTTCCTTAGCAGCTTGCATAGTGCCCACCAAATCTATAAAAACCAGCCTTCAGGAGAGGTGACGTCCAGGTCAGTTGCAGCTCTATGGTTCCAATCCTGTGTCTGAAGTATGTCCTGTCTTCAGCAATAGGTCTTATCTTCAAGTTTGGGACACAATCAAGGGCCTTGGCAATAGCCTGTGTAATTTTGACAGTCTCTTGGACTACCCTGTCCAACAACTGAAAGGCAAGGTGTCTTTTTATCCTCTGTATTGCCACCTGCTCATAATGTCCTCTCATGGTCTATCCTCAGTGTGTACATGAATGAGAATATGGGAGGGAGATTTTAAGATATGAAGATCTCCTGAAAAATTTATATTGAATTAATTGTCTTTAAAAGGTGAATAGCACCAGAGGACACTGTCCTTATGGGGGAATAATGCCATTGTAGAAGTGCATTATTTAGCAAGAAGTAAGTCCTGAAAAAAAGCATGTATTCTGCCTCTTTGCACTCTTCTTGCTCTCTCATGTATGACCCTTTTTATTTGCATTTCTGTCATAGGACAATAGAGGGAGTAGGCCCACAAAAGATTCCAGCACCATCTTCTTAGACTGCTAACCTCCACAACTGTAAGAAATAAATTTCCTTTGTGTATGAGTTGTATAATTTTCTAAATTCTTTAATGGCATTAGACAACTAAGGTAGGGAATTTAAGAGAATGGGTTTTCTTATGTCTTTACTTATAAGAAGACTAATTATCTCAGACTGGGGCCACAGACTCGGGAACTTATTTCATATTAATTTATACCTCATTCCAAATATTGTCACATTGGAGTTTGAGAATTCAACATCTGAATTTTGGAAACACAAATATTCAATTAATAACAGGAAAGGTATGGAAAACAAGTCCAAAGGGAAACAATAGAAGTTTATGGGGCTGTGTTTGTCTTCGAGAAGAAAAGATTCAAGAAAACTTGTCCTAAATTTTCACAGCTGAAGCACTGAAACACAACAAAGGGAGAAAATATTTCCATGTGTCTTCAGGAGAAAACATTCAAAAGTCATAGCACAGGAACATTTCATCATTTCAACAAAAGTAGAACTTTCTATCAACCATAGTGTTCATGTGAATAGAGTAGGCTGTCTTAGAACGGTATGAGCACATAATCCCTAGGGACAGAAAATCTGGTTTAGCTCAGCATGTTAGAGAGATGCAACATAAAATGGCCTTTTATGAGTAGTCTAAAACATAATTTCAGGGCTGCAAAGATTTCTCAGTGGTTAAGAGCATTGGCTTCTCTTGCAGAGTTCCCAGGTCCTATTCTCAGCACCAACATGGCTACTAACAAACATCTGTACCTCCAGTTTCAGAGAATCCAACACTCTCTTCTGATCACCATGGGCAGTACACAACAGGGGTGTACTTAAATGCATGGAGGCAATACACTTATACACATAAAATAAAAATTAATAAAAGAAACATAATTTTAAGGAGCTAGGGTCTATCCCAGTAGAAGATTGATTTATGATTCCACAAGTTTGATCCTAAATATCACACAAAAATATAAAATGAAGTATTTCTTATATCTCTAAATTCTAGGGGGGGACTTATGAGAACAGCTGCAAATTGTGATTCAAACTTTTATAAAACTTAGTTTCTCTGGGCATATGAAAACTTCTACATCCCTCTTAGAAACATCTCGTCTCTAATTTCTCTCCCATGAGCCTCAGCCAAGCCAGGAATGACTTAAGATTAGGTTAAGGGGTGAATGGGCCAGTATCTGAATTTCTGGGAATCTAGAGGAATTGAACAGCACACTTTAAAATTATGTGAGAAACTCTGAGTTCCACGAATATGTGAAGACTGTGCATGTAATGATGAAGTATGTTCTTCGAGAGAAATAAGTATAAAATAAGCAACCTGAAAGGTCGGGTTGTATATGCTTTTCTTTTAGAATCGGATGGAAAGCAGCTCTAACAAGCTACAATTAAGAAACCTGGCAGGAATGAGAAGTAATATTAATATGGGCCTAGGTATAGAAGACAGGCTTAGTGACTCCAAATGTATTTCAACCAGCTTTGAAATGAGCAGGGATGCTCCATAAAATAGAAAGGGAAGCACTACTCCCAAACTCAGTCTATAAATCCAACATTACCAAGATACCAAAATCAGATAAGGACACAACAAAGAAAATTATAGACCAATTTCCCTGATGAGATGCAAAAATAGTCAATAAAATTCTTGCAAATTAGATTCAGGCACATATTAAGAAGATCGTAAACTATGAGCCAATTCATTTCATTCAGGGATGCAAGATTGGTTTAGCATACAGAGATCACTTGTGTAATTTAGCATAAAATTTGACTTAAGGACAGTGACCACATGAACAACTAAAACAATGGAGAAAAGGCCTGTGACAAAGTTCAAAAACCCTAATAACAAAAGACTTGAAGAAACTAGGAACAAAAGGAAAATGCCTCAACATAATAAATTTCATAGCCAACATTATATTAAATGGAAAAAAAAGAATTTTTGTTCTCTCAACAAAGACTAGGAGGCCCTCTCTTCAACAGAGCACTCAAGAGAATGGAAGGCTTCAAATGCTGGAGAGGATGTGGAGAAAGAGGAATTCTCTTTCACTGCTGATAAGAATGCAAACTCATGCAACCACATTGGAGAGCAGTGTGGAGAACCTTCAAAAAACGAAAAACGTACCTACCATATGATCCAGTGATACCACTCCTTGGCATATACCCAAAGGACTCATCACACTGTAGAGATACTTGTACATCCATGTTTATTTTTGCTCTCTGCACAATAGCTAAGAAATAGAAACAACCTAAATGTCCCTCAACTGATGAATGTTTAATGAAAATGTAGTACCTCTACTCAATGGAGTTCTACTCAGCAATAAGAAAAGATGAAATTATGAAATTCACAGGTAAATGGATAGAGCTAGAGAGTGTTATGCTAAGTGAAGTAACACAGACTCAGAAAAGCAAGTGACATATGTTTTTCCTCATTTGTGTATTATAGCACCAATCTCTTATATGTGAGTACATAAATTCTGAAGTAATACTAGGAGACAGGTAAAGGCAAAGGATATATGGAGGTAAAGGAAAAGAAATATCCTGAAAGGGAGATAGTAGGGAACAGATGTTACCCGAGGGAGGTGCAAAAAGTGGGAGTAATTGGCAGAGAGGAGAGGAGAGAAGGAAATACATGGGACCATGGTGTGGGGGAGCAAGGGAAGGCAGGAAAGGAAAGATGGCAGGAGTCAGAAGGTATTGGGGGGTAATGGGGGCACTGTGACTAGAAAGGGAGGGAGGCTAGATGGCAGAAAAAGAGTAGAGATGAGTGACTCTCAACAGGCTAGGAAACCCAAAGGGAAAAGTGATGCTCTAAGAACCCCATGAGAAATGCCCATAGAGTGAACATTAATACATATGTATACCTGGGAGCTGCTTGGTAGGGGAACTCAGTGCCAGATAGAAGAGACTGTCCTTAAAGCGACAAACATGCCATACAGCACTCATCAAGGAAGTTTCCTTTTGAAACCAATGGAGGTTACTTTAGAGTTGTACATCTGGTCAGGCACAGAGGACATATGTCTGGGAGATGTCCAGTATTAGGTGACACATCTGCAATTGAATCTCTACAACCAAGGCTAATGGAACATAGCTGAATAAGGGGTAGAGTGAGGGTCATGCACCCCTCAACTCTCACCAGTGAAGCTTCCATGTACATCAGAGTGTGATACACACAGAAAGCCACAACTGACAAAGTTTTGGAGAATAAGAGACTGTAGAGTGTATGTTGGGACTCCTATATGGAACCTCATCCACCCACAGCTCAGGGACCATTGCGGAAGAGGAGACAGAAAGATTGTAAGAACCATGGCTTGTTCATGAACATAAGAAGGTGGAGGCTTCCAGGCCACTGGAGGCTTACTCATGTGAGCCTGAGGCAGCAGTGGCATCAAATGCAGGAACCATGCCAGCTCAATTAAACAAAAGCCCAAAGGGGAGGTGAGAAATAGGTGGTGGGCCAGCACTAGATTGAGAACCATTTAAGACTGATTGCTGGTGGATGAGGGAGAGTATGACTTACTATGACCACTGGATGGGCTGACTAGACTGCAGTGGACACATTTACACTGAAGGACATTTGAGCACAAACACCTGAGTGAATAGGACTCAGCATGTATGGCAGAGGGCATAGGGTTCAGTGGGGGGATAGGGGGAGGCATGGATGGAGGAGGAGGTCTGTTTTGAGTGGGAAATGTATGAAATTTTAAAATGCTCAGTAAAAAATCAACCAAAAAAAACTTATCTAGATCTATAAGACAAGAAAAATGAATAAAAGGGATATAAAAATGAAAAAGAACAGATTGTCCGTATTTACAGATGGCATAATCCCATACTTAAAAGTCCTAAAGACCTAAGCCTGATGCTGCATGCCTTTAATTCTAGCACTTGAGATGCAGATGCAGGAAGATTACTGTTTGACTGAGACTAGGCCAGCCTCATCTGCATAGGGAGTTCCAGACAAGTTGGAGCTATAGGAGAGACTGTGTAAAAAAAATACAAAAAGCAAAAATGTCCCTAAAGTGTCTACTATAAAATTCATCTTTTATAAATCTGTTTATTGTGTATGCAACCCAAACTTCCGTTTAAGTGCTGCTTAATTTTTATTACTAGACTCCACAATCTATGATTGGTAAATCTTATACTATTTGGGGTATTTATTGAAATACTTAGAAATACTAAGAAAAAATTCAGTATTCAAAGGGATAATTTTGTTTATAATAACAAATAAATTATGTTATCATCTTCAGTTCAAAATCCATCTTTGAACTCAAGGAAGGCTTTCAAATTCTGTTACTTAAATGTTGCCCTTTAATCAGTAGCTGTTTGATCACCAATTACTCAGAGTATCTCTTTGAGAAGGATTCCTTCTTGGGTGTTTATGTCAGCGTCTCCCACCTGGCCATCTTCATAACCGAAAAAGAATCATATGCAGACATGATCCGTATTTGAGACAACCCATATCTCACCACGTTTGTGTAGGTCAAGAGAGGTGATCACTTTACATAAGGCTATGCATTTCAAGTTACGGTTTTGCAGGAACTTGGATTGCTGTCCTTTCTTCTAAGAATGTGATGCACTGTGGCTTTTCCTACTTGAAGCTGGATCATCCTTGGCTGACACCTTCTGCTTCATGTTCATGACTGAGTAACCAAAGGATATGCTTGACATCGGAATAAGGTAGATTCCAATTCCATAGATTTTCAATTTGAGAACCATGAAATGCAGCATGCTTCCAAAGAGTTTTATAGCAGCTCCAAAGTTGGATTCTTTGGCTGGTGGGTTGCTGAGAAGGAGAAACTGATGTGGGGGTGTGCATGAAGTTCAATAGCCTGTTAACTGGCAGCTTCACAATATGTGACCTATCTTAGTGAAGAGACAGCACACAGAATGGGAAAAATTCTTTAACAACCATATATCAGGCAGGGTAGTAACATTTAGTAAATACAAATGGCCACAAAATCAAATGCTAAAATACATTCACTCAAAAAAAAACCTAATGAAACAAATAGATAATTATATAATATATGGCCAATAACAACTTGAAAAAGTGTTCAACGTCTATACTTCAGTATAATGCAAATTAAAACTTCTTTGCAATTCTATCTCAAGCAACTCAGAATGACTGTCATCAGGAAAACCAATGAAAACAATGTTAGTGTGGATGTGGGGAAAGAAGAACGCTCATTCATTACTGTTGTGAGTGTAAATTATTTTAGCCACTGTGGAAATTTGCATGAAATTTCCACAAAAAACTTAAAATAGAACTATTTGACCAAGTCATAACAGTCTTAGATATAAAATATTGTAAATCAACATTCTACAGAGATATAGCACATCCATGTTTAGCTGCACTATTCACAATAGTCAGGAAGTGGAACCAGCCTAGATTTCCATGAACAGATATATTAGTAGTGTGATGTTTTGTTTTAATGTCAGCTTACTACATATTAGCATCACCTGAATAGGGAGCCTCAACTGAAGAATTGTCTTAATTGTTTTATTTAATGTGGGAAGTCCCATTCCCTGCCTGATGTGGGCCGGACCTTCTTGTAGCAGCCCAGATAAAAGGGACATGACAGAAAGAAATCTATTCCCCTTTTGCTTATTGGGCATTCCTTCTTTATTTCCAAGTTAATCTATCCTGTTGATACTGCTGCTGCTGCTGCTGATTCCTTTGTTGATATCTGTACTAGTGTTTTAGGCTTCCGTGATTGAGTACTAGTGACTCAGAATTCTTCAGATTTTCAGCACCTGATTGGGACAGCTGAGGCATCCAGCCTTGTGGACTGAGCAACTACAGGGTTATCAGGTTCTCAGGCTCTCAGGTAGAAGTCAGCCTTGCTACTATTTTGAAGTAAGGTGATTTAATAAA
>NW_008347808.1:2820957-2849758 GCF_000622305.1 Nannospalax galili | reverse complement strand
ATATATATATATATATAAATAATCCTATTCATTCTGTTCTTCTAGAGAACCCTGACTAATACAGCTGTTTCTCATTACTGTAGCAAAATACCTTCCTTAATCCTAGTGTCTTCCATAACCCCTACGGCTTCTCTTTCATCGTTTCACACTGACTTCTCAAGGCATCATTTCTGGGACTCCAACCCTGTCATACATTGCCTTGTCTCTTAGGCCTTCAGGACCCATGGCACAACTCCCCAGTATCCTCCTACTTTCATGACTGTAAAGCACATGTGGATGAGCTCCCAAGGTCTCCTGCTTGGCTCTTTTGTACCACAGTTGCACTGGAGTTTGTGTGCTGATTCTGAGAAAATAATTACCTAGATGCCTCTTTATCAACAGGAAGTCCTTTCAGAGACATTCTCCATTAAGGCTCTATTCTTTAAATTGAATTCACATTTTCATAAGATGCAGCATTTGATGGATGGGATCTTGTAATCAGGGCTCCTTTCCTACTGTCCCAGTTTCCATGTAATGGTGCTAATCTCTTTGACAATAGCAGCTACTTTCTCAACACTTGTATTGTCTGAAATTTTAACCTTCCTACTTTCCCCAATGAGCTCACGTATTTCACATATTTCTTCTCCACTTGTCTTTCTCTCTCACTGTAGACCAGGGTTAGAGTAATGAGCAGTAACTGTGTCACACAGCATGAATGTTAACTTGCTTTGATATTTCCTCAACCAACCAAATTAGTAGATTACTTTTGAACTTGGCTTCACTCAAATTCTCAGGACATGGGCAGAATGAGACTAGATTCTTGACTAGAATATTGTGAGGATTATAGGTCAGTTCCCAATAGTCTTTATTCCCCCTTGAAACCTCATGAGCAAAGTCTTTGCTGTCTACATTTCACTCACTATTCTGGTCTTCTGAACCCCCATCAAAATAATTGAATAAACTTTGTTACAGCTTTCTAGGGTTTTAAAATTCTATTAACTATTCTTGTTTGTAAATGTGTGTATATGTATGGTGTGTGTGTGTGTGTGTGTGTGTGTGTGTGTGTTCAGGCTTGTGTGTGCCATGTTATGCACTTGGAAATCAGAGGGAATCTTCCATGGCTTGGTTCTCTCCTGCTGATGTAGGAGCATGGGATCAGACTCACATCATATGTTTTGGATTTCAAAAGCTTTTATTCACTGTGCTGTGTAGTTTCAGATGTCAACTTGGCATACCTGTGAAGACAGAGTCTTAATTGGAAAATTTCCTGTATCAAATTGGCCTGTAGTCATGTCTATGAGGAATTTTCTTGATTACTGAGTGATATGGAAGTGTCAAAACTACCGTTAATGGTGCCACCCCTTGGCAGGTGTCCCTGGGTCCTATAATCAGCATTCATCTGTGGTCTCTGTTTCAGCTCCTGCCTCCAGGTTCCTTCCCTATTTGAATTACTGCCTTGGCTTCCCTCAATGATGGACTGTGACTGGAACATATAAGTAAAATAAATCCTTTCTTCCCCAAGTTGGTTTTGGTTAGTGTTTTATCACAGAAACAGAAAGCTAATTGATATAGCCATTAAGAAATCTTGCTGGCCCATTCTTGTGCTTTTTTTTTAAGTAAAACGTCTAAACTCTCCTGCATTCCTCTTGCAAGCTGGTCTTAAATGCTAAGATACACATAATCAGGTTTATCATAGCGAAATCCCCATTCCCTGTTACCAATTTTCTCTATTGGATTTTTTACTCTTACTGAGACAAACTACCTGGTAAAAGAAAATTAAGTAATAACAGATTCATTTTGGTTCACAGTTTTCAGCCACAGTTCAAGACTGTAGTAATTTGGTGACAATAATGTGTAACAGCTGGGAACATTTTATCCAAAGTCAGGAAGCAGAGTGAGATGAATGTTAGTGTTCCAATTGCTCTCTCCTTTTTACTCAGTGTGGTACACCAGTCCAAGGACTAGTGATGCCCACATTTAGAAAGGGCCTTTCCAGCTTTGTTAACCCAATCTAGAAACTCTCTCTCACATTCTCCCAGAGGTTTATCTCTTAAACTATTCTAGATCCGGTCAAGTTGACAATCAAGATGAACCATCACAACTGAGGAATGTATAAAGAAATTGTAATTCCTATAGACAATTGAATTGCATGTTCTTAACTTGGTTCAGAGAAGTTTCATTTTTAGAGTGGGTAGTGCTTAATATAGAAATTTATAACTGATCAAAGTGCCATGTACAAGTTACTATGAGTGTTCAGCTATGGATGGGTCATCTATATCAACCTCTCCCCATCTAACAAACTGTGGTCAAGGGGCCAAAACAATGTAAGAGCCAACAGATAGGGAAGAGAGCTGTGAAATGCTGACTTCTGGATCTGGCATGAATGTGGCACATATCAACCCATAGAAATTTGGTTACCTGAACAAGACAAGCATAAAATCAAGCTAGCCAAAATTCCAGCATGGATTTGGAAGGGGTCCCCAAGACCCATCCCTGTTAGAGGAGCTATGGGTAGTTGATCAGGGATGAGGAAGGCAGAATCATTCTAATTTGCAGATATGACTGTTGATAGGCTGCCTATACCTCAGTGGATGGCCCACATGCATGTGAGAAGCACTAATTGGACTCGAGGTGTTATTAATAACAATAACAACCAGAACATGGAATAACCGTGGAGACCAGGTGGTGGTTAGTGTGTATATGTGAGGGTGGGATGGAGGGATGTAGTTGTAGATAAATATGATCAAAATACATTGAGTAAATATATGAAATTTTTAAAGGATAAATAGAAAATATTATTCAAAAATAGTATAAAAGAGCAATACAAAAAAGAAAGAAAGAACTGGTTCTTTGAAAAGATAAAGAAAATTGATAAACATTTAGCTAGACTAAAGTAAAGAAAGGGAGAGGGAAAAGTGAGGAGATGATAGACCAATAACAACTAAGGAGAGATTGGAACAGTAATTTAAGTGTCTCTCAAATGAAGGAAAACCCAGGACTTGATGTACTACTGTTATATTTTACCAAACTTTAGAGAACAAATACTAATGCCTCTTAAACTGTGTTATAAAGTTCAAGGGAATAACTCTTCCAAATTCCTTCTATGATACAAACATTATCCTGTTAGCAAAAGATGATAGAGTATAAAACTATAGTCTGATAACTCTGATTAACATAGATACAAAAATTCTCAAAGATACTAATATACAATAGGCCTTAACACAAATTACAGAATGTATGAATTCCGGTGGGGTGGGGTGGGGGATCTAATGGGAGGGTGCCCATATGGGAACAGGAGTATAAAGATGTTTAAGATTGGTTGAGATTTTCTGTATAAAATACACGAAAATTCAATAAAAAATTTTAAAAATAGAAAAAACACTAATGCATAATCATTTCAATAGATTCAGGAAAAGCATTTAATAAAAATCAACATCACTTCACAATAAAAGGTCTGAAAACTTGGAGAAGTTTCTTATGTCAGCATAATGAACTTCATAGCATACATTGAAATGAAAGAGGAAATACAGAAAGAAATTCCTCTAAGATAAGACAAAAAGACAAATACCTTAATTCTCACTACTTATTCAGTATGATATAATTTGTATTCTTTGAGAATTTTATACATATATACAACGAAATACAATAAATTTTTTTCTCAAATGCCCTTTTCCCCTCCCAAAACCTTCCCCTCCTAAATTCATGTACTTTCCTGGTCAACCACCAAGCCCAGTTAATGCTGTCCACATGTGCAAAGATGTGAGGTCATCCACTGGAGCATAGGAAACCAACCAGTGAACATACACAAAAAGAAAATGGGAATAAACAAATATTTAAAAGGAAATTTGACAAAATGACCATTTGCAAAATAAGAATATCAAGTTTTACCCTAGGGCCTATGACCTCCACAGTCATGGGCTTTTAACCAGGATTACAAAACAAGGCATGAAATTGCTTCCTGTGAACAGGAATCAAATCCTATCAGGGAACAGTTACCCCACAGATGTCATGCCACTATTGTATGACCAGGTACATCTTACCTGGTACCTGGAAGACTGCATGCAGGGTCCAGTGCTGGGTATTTTCTCCCCCAGAAACACTCATAACATTTCTCAGCACTATGAAAGCTAGCCAGCATGGAGAGTTTTTGGACAGTTGGAGATTTTTCTATATAATGCAATCAAAGTGTGTGATGCCTTCAGTAATAGGGTCTTACTATCTAATTATGATGGCAATGAAGAGGATTGAAAATAGTTGGTCTTATTGTGAGATCTTCTGGGGCACCTTTGACCAATAACTTGTAGAGAGGCATTCCAGTGGTATTTTAAATTAATAATCCTTGATTTCTTGTATTGTCCATCCTTGCAGGGCACCTCCATTTCAACTCTTTTATTTTTAAATTTATGTTTTGAAATTAGCTTTCCAACTAGTGGATTTCTACAATACATTTTTAAAATTTATCATTAGTTTTGGGTAGGCCACCTACTATGCCCTCTTCTCCTATCTCCTCTCGCCACTATCCCTGTTTAATCTTAAACACCCAATATTGAGTAATTTTCTTTTTCAGGTTTCTCTGTGCATAAATTCATGAAGGATTTTCTTAAATATTAATTGAGGTAGGAGGGCCAAGCCCACTGTGGGCCATAATATGCCTAGGAAGGTAGTCCTGGATTGTATAAGAAAAGTTAGCTAAACATGATCGATCATGGAGTGAACACAGAACAAGCTAGCAAGCAGTGTTCCTCCACAGATTTGCCCTCAGGTTTCTGAATTGAGATCCTGCCTAGACTTGCGTCAGTGATGGATCTTAGCTCAGAAATGAATGATGAAATAAAATCTTATATCTGCCAAGTTGATTTTCGTAGAAGTGTTCTATCACAGCAACAGCAATCAAACTAGATGGTGATCCAATTTTATACTTCAATTACATAAATTGTATTCAGAGTTATTTGGCAAGAGAAAGAAATAAAAGCCATAGAAATAGGAAAGGATAAAGTGAGAATCTGAAGTTGATATGACTGTAGTAACACCTTAATTCTCCGTAAGAGACTAGTCCAGCTGATAGATTCATTCAGTAAAGTAGCAGGGCACAAAATCACCATACAAAAATTAATGTGTTCTGCATGACAATAATGAATTTGCTGAGCAGGATATTGGGGAAATAAGTGTGCTGGATAGCTTTAGTGTGAACTTGACACACCGGGGTTGAGGGATCCTCAATTGGGAAATTGCCTTCATTGGACTGGCTTGTGGCCATGTCCATGGGGCACCTTCTTGATTGTTGAGTGATGTGGGAGGGCCCAGCCCACTGTAGGTGATGCTACCCCTGCGCAGGTGGGCCTATGTTGCATAAGAAAGCAGGCTGAGTAGGGGCCAGGGGAGCAAGTCAGTAAGCAGCATTCCTCCATGGCCTGTGCTCCAGCTCCTGCTTCCAGGTTCCTGCCCTGAGTTCCTATACTGGGCTCCCTTCCCTGATGAACTGTGACCCAGGAAATGTAAGATGAAATAAACCCTTTCCTCCCCAAGTTGGTAGTGGTCAGAGTGTTTTGTCACAGCAATGAGGAAACAAACTAGGACAATAAGCCTATTCACAATGGCCTCAAAAAATAAATAAAATACCTAGGAGGAAACGTAACTAAGTTGATGAGACATCTCTATAATGAAAACACTGAAGAAAGAAATTTACTAAAATAGTAAAAGCTAGAAAAGTTTATTCATGGTTTAGAAAAATTAATAATTTAAAAGGCTCGTACTAACCAAAAATAATGCATGCACACATTCAGTGTAATACCCATCAAATACCAATAATGTTCTCTGCAGATTTACAAATAAATAGCATGAGATTTATACGTAATAAAAACACAAGTAGCCAAAGCAATGTTGAACAGAAAGAACAAAGCTGTAAGAAGGTACCACAATACCCAATTTCAGGACATACTACAGAGCTATATTAACAAATCCAGAATAGTATTGGCATAAAACAGGCACATATACCACTAGAAGATAATAGAGAAACTAGAAATAAATTTGTACACATATAGCCAACTGATTGGTGACACAGCTACTAAACTTATGCATTGGGAAAAGCACAACCTGCTTAAGAATAGATACTCGAAGAACTGGTCTTAGCCATCTAACTGTATTTAGAAATCTAAATAAATAAGATTAAAACTTGTACCTTATTTCCAACAATACATAAAAATAAACTTAAAATGGATCAAATATATTAAAATGTCCTTCAGTGTAAATATGTCCACTGGAGTCTAGTCAGCCCATCCAGTGGTCATATATAAGTCGTACTCTCTCTCATGCAGCAGCAACCAGTCCCAAATAGTTCTCGATCTAGTGCTGGCTGGCCACCTATTTCTCACCTCCCTTTTGGGTCCTTCTTTAATTCAGCTGACATGGGTCCTATGTTGGATGCCGCTGCTACCGCAGGCACACATGAGTTAGCCTCCGTTGGCTTTGAAGCCTCCACTTCATAAGTTCATGAACCAGCCCTGGCTGACACAATCTTCCTGTCTACTCTTCTACAATGGTCCCCTAGCCATGGATGGGTGAGGTTCCATACAAGAGTCCCATCCTACACTCTACAGTCTCTTATTCCCCAAAGCTTGGCCAGTTGAGGTCTTCTGTGTGTAATGCATTCTGATGTGCATGGAAGCCTCACTAGTGAGAGTTGAAGAGTGCAGTAGCCCTCTCTCTACCCCTGATTTAGCTATGTTCCATGAACCTTGGTTGTAGGAATTCGATTGCAGATGTGGCACCTAGTACCGGGCATCTCCCAGGTGTAAGTTCTCTATGCCTGACCAACTGTGCAACTCTGCAGTAACCTCCATCTGTTGCAATAAAGTTTCTTCGATGAGTGCTGTACAGTATGTTATTCACTTTAAGGGAGATTTCTGCTCTCATGCACTGCATTCCCTTCCAAGCAGCTCATAGGTATACATATGCATTAATGTTCAGACACTCTATATGCATTTCTCATAGGGTTTCTAGGGCATCACTTTTCCCTCTAGGTTTCCTAGACCCCCGAGATTCACTCCTCTCTACTCTTTTTTTTCTCCCATCCGGCCTCCCCTCTCCCTCCCTTCATAGTCACAGTGCCCCTATTAGTCCCAACCTCCTCCCCAATACCTCCTGACTCCCTCAGTCTTTCCATTCCGACTTCACTCCCTCCCCCACACCATGGTCCCTTCCATGTCCCTCCCTCCCTGCTGATTATGCCCACTTTTTCCATCTCCCTCAGGTAATATCTGTTCCCTACTATCTCCCTTTCAGGTTGTTTCTTTTCCTTTACCTTCATATATCCTTTGCCTTTACCTGGCTCCTGGTGTTAGTTTAGAATTTATATACTCACATAAAAGGGATTGGTGCTACAAGCCACAAATAAGGGAAAACACACGTTGTTTGCTTTTCTGCATTGTTTGTGTTACTTGACTTAGTATAACACTCTTTAGCTCGATTTACATGCAAATTTCATAATTTCATCTTTTCTTTCTACAGAGTAGAACTCCACTGAGTAGAGGTACTATATTTTCATTAACCATTCATCAGTTGAGGGACATTGAGGTTGTTTCCATTTCTTAGCTATTGTTCAGACAGCAGCAACAAACATGGATGTACCAGAATCTCTACAGAATGATGAGCCCTTTTGGTATATGCCAAGGAGTTGTATCACTGGATCATGTGGTAGGTTCACTTTTAGTTTTTTGAGGGTTCTCCACACTGCTTTCCAATGTGGTTGCATGAGCTTGCATTCCCAACAGCAGTGAATGACATTTCTCTTTCTCCACATCCTCTCCAGCATTTGGAGTCTTCTATTCTATTGATCATGGTCAATCTGACTGGGGAAAGATGAAATTTTAAAGTGGTTTTGATTTGCAGTTCTCTAATTACTAAGGATATTGAACACATTTTAAGGTGCTTCTTAGCCATTTTTAATTCTTTGCTTGTGAGCTATCTATTTAGGTGTAGTGCCCATCTTTTATTGGGTCATTTATCTTCTTGTCTCTTTCTTTTTTGAGTTCTTTGTATATTCTGGATATTAATCCTCTGTCAGATGTGTACCTGGTGAAGATTTTCTCCTACTCAGTGGGTTTCCTCTTTCCTTCCTTAGTTGTTTCTTTTGCTGTACAGAAACTTTGAAATTTAATGAGGTCTCACTTAGTGATTATTGACCTTAATGCCTGAGCAGCTGGTGTTCTGTTCAGAAAGTCCATTCTGATGCCTATGCCATGGAAGGTGCTGCCTACGTTGTCTTCTAGCAGTTTCCGAGTTTCAGCTTTTTTATTGAGGTCTTTGATCCATTTGTAGTTGACTTTTGTGAAGGGTGAAAGATAAGGATCAAGTTTCATTTTTCTACAGGTGGAGATCCAGTTTTGCCAGCACCACTTGTTGAAGATGCTATCTTTCCTCTATTATGTGTTCTTAGCACCTTTATTGTCTATCAGGTGGCTGAAATTATGTGAACTCATGCTTTAGACTTCTATTGTGTTCCATTGATCTACAGGTCTATTTTTGTGCCAGTACTATACTATTTTTATGACTATGGCTCTATAACATAATTCGAGATCTGGTATGGTGATGCCCCCAGCATTATTCTTTTTGCCCCAGATTGTTTTGGCTATCCAAACTCTTTTGAGATTCCATATGAATTTTAGGATTATTATGTCAAGCTCTGTAAAGAATGTCATGGGTATTTTGATAGGGATTGTATTCAATCTATAAATTGCTTTTGGTAAGGTGGTCATTTTCACAATTTTGATTCTAACAGTCCATGAGAATGATAGGTCTTTCATCTCTTAGTGTCTTCCTCTATCTCTTTCTTTAGAGTTTTGAAATTTCATTGCAAAGATCTTTAATGTCTTTGGTTAGGTTTATTCCTAAATATTTTATATTTTGAGGCCATTGAGAATGGGAGGGTTTCCTCTAGTGCTTTTTCTCATTGTTATTAGTATATAGAAAGGCTTCTGATTTTTGTAAGTTGATTTTGTATCCTGAAACTTTACTGAAAGCATTAACCAATTCTAACAGTTTTCTACTGGAATTTTTGGCATCTAGTATGTATAATCACATATCACCTGCAAATGGAGATAATTTGACCACTTGTTTCCAATTGGTACTCCTCTAATTTCCTCTTTTTTCTTATTGCTCTAGCAAGGGTTTCAATAACTATATTGAAAAGGAGTGGAGATACTGGATAGCCTTGTCTGGTTCCTGATTTTAATGGGAATGCTTTCAGTTTTTCTCCATTTAGGATGATGTTGGCTATGGGTTTGTTGTATGCAAGTTTAATTATGTTGAGGTATGTTCCTTCCAGACCAACTCCTTCTAGGACTTTTAACTTGAATGCATGTTGGATTATGTCAAATGCTTTTTCTGCATCTATTGAGATGATCATTTGGTTTTTGTCTTTAAGTCTGTTTGTATGTTTTATTACATTTATGGACTTATAAATATTGAACCATTCCTGCATCTCTGGAATAAAGCCGAATTGCTCATGGTGGATGATCTTTTTGATGTGTATCTGTATGCAGTTTGCAAGTATTTTGTTGAGTATCTTTGCATCTATGTTCATTAAACATATGAGCATATAGTTTTCTTTTTTGTTGTATCTTTACCTGGTTTTGGTATTAAAGTGATACTGGCTTAAAGGAAGGAGTTTGGGAGTTCTCCCTCTTTCTATCTTGTTGAATAATTTAAATACCATTGGTTGTAGATTTTCTTTGACTATCTGGTATAGTTCTACTGTGAATCCATCTGGGCCTAGGATTTTTGTAGTTGGGAGATTTTGTATTACTGTTTCAATTTCCTTATTTGTTATGGGCCTGTTTAGGATGTTGATCTCCTCTCGGCTTAACTTTGGTGGTGACCATAATTTTAGGTTTTCACATTTAATGGAGTGTAGATTTTTAAAGTATTCCCTAAAATGTTTTGGATTTATTTTGTTTTCTGTTGTGATGTTTCCCCTTTCATCTCTGATTTTGTTAATTTGGATTTTCTCTTTCTTTTGATTGAAATTGGGCTAAGGATCTGTCTATCTTGTTTAACCTTTCAAAGAACCAGCTCTTTGATTCACTAATTTTTTGAATTATTTTCTTTGTTTCTATTTCACTAATTTCTTCTCTGAGTTTTGGTATTTCTTCTCATGTACTAGGTTGGGGGTTGGTTTATTCTAGCTTTTCCATAGTCTTGAGTTGTACTGTCAAGTCATTTGCATGTGCTCTTTCTTATTTTTTTTAATGTAGGCACTAACAACTATAAACTTACCTCTTAAGACTGCTTTTAGAGTATCCCAGAGATTTTGTTGTGTTCTCATTTTCATTTTGTTCCATGAATACTTTTATTTATTTCTTAATTTCTTCTTTGACCTATTCTTGATTCAGGAGTGTGTTGTTTAATCTGCGTGAATTTACAAGAGCTGCTTTTGCTGTTGATTATAAGCTTTGTTACACAGTGGTCTCATAGGAGGCGTGGAATTATTTCAATTTTTGTATTTGTTAAGATTTGTTCTGTGTCCCAGAATGTGGTCAGTTTTAGAATAACTTACATGAGCTACTGAATAGAAAGCATATTCTTTGGTGGTTGGGTGGAATGTTCTTAATATATCTGTTAGGTCCATTTCATATAGTATGTCATTTAATTCAGATGTCCCTCTGATTATTCTTTGCCCAGTTCACCTGTCTATTGAATGAAGTGAGGTATTAAAGTTGCGCACTATCACTAAGTTGGTGCCAATCTCTGTTTTATAGTCCTGGTCTTCTGATTTTGTGAAACTGGGTGCTCCAGAGTTTTGTACATAAATATTCTTGATTGTTATATCTTCTTGGTCAGTTGTTCCTTTGATTAAAATGAAGTAACTCCCTCTTATCTCTTCTCATGAGTTTTCATTTGAAGTCTATTTTATCAGATATTAAAATTGCAACACTTGCTTGCTTCTTAGGGCCACTTGCTTGGAATATTTTTTTCCATTCTTTCACTCTAAAATACTGTCTATTCTCGAAGGTGAGATGATATCCTAGTTTGTTTCTCCAATGCTGTGACAAAACACTCTGACCAGTACCAACCTGGGGAAGAAAGGGTTTATTTAGCTTACATATTAGTGGTCACAGTTCATCAGGGAGGCCAAGGTAGGAACTCAGGGCCAGAACCCGGAGGCAGGAGCTGGAGCACAGGCCATGGTGGAATGCTGCTTACTGCCTTGCTCCCCTGACCCCTGCTCAGCCTGCTTTCTTATGCAACACAGGCCCAACTGCCCAGGAGTGGGACCACCTACAGTGGGCTGGGCCCTTCCACATCATACAACAATCAAGAAGATGCCCCACAGACATAGCCACAGGCCAGTATAGGTATATCTTTCCTTAATTTAGGGAAGTTTTCTTCTATAATCTTATTGAAGATCTGTTCGGTGCCATTGGTTTGATTTTCTTCTCCTTCCTGTAGCTCTATAACATGAAGATTTGGTTGTTTCATGTTGTCCCACATTTCCTTAGTATTCCATTCCTGTGTTTTTTTGAATTTTGTATAGTCTTTGGTTAAGGCGTCCAGATCTTCAACTTTACCCTCCAGTCTTGATATTCTGTTTTCCATTTCATGCATTCTGCTTGTGAAACTGTCTCCTGTTGTTTCTACCTGGTTCATTGAGTCTTTCAGTCCTGTGTTCATTTCCATTTGGGTTTTCTTCACTATTTCTATCTCTTTAGTGAATTCACTTCAAAACCATCAGTTGCTTTTTATATTTCCTTAAGTCACATATTTGTATATTCTTGAGCTTCTGTGAAAAGTTTATGCCTTAACTATTTGAGTTCTTTGGGTTGCTTGTCTGTGTTTTCTTGTAATTCTTTGATCATGTTTATGATTTTTCTTTTAAATTCTGTGTCCTTGGGTTCTACAAGGTGGTTCTCAGTGTTATGCCCTTCTGTAGGACTTGTGGGGTTGTTTGGTGACATATTTTCATGGTTTTTCGTACTGTTTGTGTTTTTGTGTTGCTGTCTGGGCATATGGATGTTCTTTGTCGGTTATGTGTTCAGCAGGAACTTCTACTCTGCTTTAGTTTAATTTTGGTTCAGAGTCCTGGCTCAGCAGGTCTGTCTGTCTGATCCTGAGGCTGTGAATTTGATGGTGAGGGAGCTGCTGGGGTAAGAATTTAGGGATCTATGGTAGGGTGAGTGGTTAATCTGGTTTGGGAAGGTAGTCCTGGGATTTGGGTTTAAAGAATAGGAGCAGGCTTGTGAAAGAGGCTTGCCAGGACAGTGAGGAGAGGACTAGAGCAGCTAGCCCTCCTGTGGAGAATAAGTTGGAGCTGAGGCTGGGCCTGCCTATGAGAGAGGCCAGCAGGGGATGGGGTGGGGGTGGTGCTGGCCTGTGAGAGAGTCCAGCAGGGGATAAAGTGTAGGTGGATGAGAGAAATGGGAGAGGGAGGCAGTGAGCTTGATCAGACTTATCAGAGTCCTGGGTGAGCAGGTCTGTCTGCCTGATCCTAAATGACACCGCTGCCTCAGACTCACATGACCAAACCTCCAGCGGCCTGTAACCCTCCACCTCCCTGTGTTTATGAACCAGTCCAGGCTCTTACAATCTTTCTGCCCTCCTTCCACAATGGTCCCTGAGTTGTGGGTGGGTGAGTTTCCATATAGGATTCCCAGTCTACACTCTACAGTCACTTATTCTCCAAAACTTGGTCATATGTGTCTTTCTGTGTACATTGCACTTTGATGTACAAGGAAGCCTCACTGGTGAGACTTGAGGGGTGCATTAGCCCTCTCTCTACCCCTTATTTGGCTATGTTCCATGAGCCTTAGTTGTAGAGATTTGACTGCAGATGTGTCACCTAGGACTGGGCATCTCCCAGCTGTGTTCTCTGTGCCTAACCAGATGTGCAACTCTGCAGTAGCCTCCATCTGTTGCAAAAAGAAGCTTCTTTGATGAGCGCTGTACTGAGTAATTGTGAGGGAGGAGAGGTGGCAGGGACATGCAAGGGATTGTGCTCTAGGGGAGGGAGGAAAGTCAGGAGAGTCAAGATCACTGAAGTCAGGAGTCCTTGGGGGAAGGGTGGAGATAATGGGGCACTGTGACTTGGGAGGGAGAGAGGAGGGAAGCTGGATGGGGGGGGGAAAGAGTGGAGATGAATGAATCTTGGGAGGATAGGAAACTAGAGGGAAAAGTGATGCCCTAGAAATCCTATGAGAAATACACAGCGTGTCTGAACATTAATGCATCTGTATACCTGGGAGATGCTAGGTAGGGAACACAGTGACAGATAAAAGACAAAAGTTTTTAGATGTTCCTGCCTAGCAAATGAACCAAAAGTGTGCAGAGAGACCCTAACTGTACCTCAGTAGAAAATATTTGCTTGCTATCCATCCAACAGATTGTTAATATACAGAATATATAAAGAATGAAAACCCCTGTAACAAAAAACATCAAATAATCCAATTCAAAATGATGGTCAAACTATCTAAAAAGGCAGTTGATGAAAGAAAATATATATGGCTAAATGTTTTTGAAAAATTCAATGGGATGCATTTCAACTGAATTAGAGGAAGTAGAATGAATTATTAAAACCCATGAAATCTCAAAGTAGTTTTAATTTACATGCCCCTAATGTCTAGGGATATTTAACAAGGTTAAAAGATATTTCTTAGCCATTTATATTTCTTTTTGAACTCTGTGCTCATGTCTGTGTCTCGTTTCTTAACAGGGTCATTTGTTTTCGTATTTGTTGTTATTTGTTTGTTTTTAATTCTTTTTTACATTCTGGATATTAATTATCTTTTAGATGTATAACTAGAAAAGATCCTCTCTAATTTTGTGGACTTCCTTTAGTTGATTGTTTCTTTCATTGTACCAAAGCCTTTCAGCATTATCAGATACCACTTGTCAGTTTTTGGCCAAATACCTGAGCAAAAAAAGTCCTATCCATTCTAGTACCTATATATTCTAGAGTACTGCCTCTACTTTCTTCTTCCAGTTTCAGTTTTTCAAATGTCAAGTTTAAGTCTTTGATCCACTTGAAACTGATTTTTGTGTCTGTGTGCACAGTGAAGGATATGGGTCTACTTTCATTCTTTTACAAGTGGTCATCCAATTTTCCCTGTATCATTTATTGAATATGTTTTCTTTCCTCCAGTGTGTATTTTTCAAATATGATATGGCTGTTATTATATGCACTCAAGTTTGGAGCTTCTCTTTTGTTCCATCCATCTACATGTCTGTTTTTGTGTCAGTACCATGCTGTTTATTTGACTAAATTTACATGCTGTAAATTTGACATTACAGAATGTAGCTTGAAATCTGGTGTATAATCCCTCCATCATCATTCTCTTTGTTCAGGATTTCTTTAGCTATTCAGGGATTTTTGTGCTTCCATATGAACATGGGGATGTTTTTCTATTTCTGTGAAGAATATTAATGGCTTTTAATTGGGATTGCACTGAAACACTTTTGGTAGTATGTTTGTTTTCACAATATTAATTCTACCGTTCCATGAGAAGAAAAGTCATTCCAACTTCTAGTGCTGTACTCGGTCTCACTCTTTAAAGATTTGATTTTCATTGTAGAAATACTTCACATCTTTGATTGGATTTATTTCTAGCTCTTTTTGAGGCTAATGTGAATGGGAGTGTTTCCGTCATCTTTTTCTAATCATTCCTCTTGTTATATAAAAGGCTACTGATTTTTGTAAGCTGAATCCTACCACTTTCCTGAAACTATTGACCATTTCTAGTTTTCTTGTAAAATTTTTGTCATCTAGTATGCATAATATCATATCAGCTGCAACTGGGAATAGTTTGAATTTTAATTTGATGTTCGTATCCCTTTCATTTCCTTCTCCTGTTTTCCTACTCAGGCTAGGTCTACAAGCACTAAATTGAATAAAAAATAGGGATAATGCACAGTGTCTCATTCCTGATTTTAATAGGATTTCCTAGAGATTTCTTTGCATGTAGGCAAATATTTTCTCTTGGATGTCTACATAGCATTTACTATGATAAGGTATGTTTCTTTCATTTCTGTCATCTCTAGCACTCTATCACATAACCCTAAGAGCCATAGACAATCTAACAAAAAAATTTAATGCCAGACATGGGACACCTCTCTTCGAGCTGTTGACCAGGGTAGTCAAAAAAAATCCCAAAACAATATTTGTCATTGCCATTGCCCTCTTTGACTTCTAGAACTTGAATGTAATACTCTATTGCTGAAGACACCACACACTTCCAACACAGGACTTGGAGGAATCAAGGTGCAAGTGTTCTGGAAGCTTCCTTTTAGAACACTAATTCTCAAAACATCTGAAGGTGCTGTGCAAGCTGTCATTGGAAAAAGAAAACAATCAATAGTCCTACCCCACTGTAAAGGCTGTGAACCACAACAATGACCAATCTAACAAGATCTCTCCAATAATTCAGCAGTGACAATTTTATCTTTTCAGTAACCAACAGTGGACCTGAAGCCAACTCTCTAGGAAGGAATCCATGCCTTGGACTGCAAACTTAGCCAACAACTCTGACAGGAGAGGCCAAAGACAGAATTTACTACTGCTTTTCTTCTAAACCAACATTAACTGTATTCTAAATACTTATCCTTATATCCACCAATAAGTATAGCTCTTGCCCTCAAAGAAGGCTTATTTGCATCAGATACAGACTATTGCAGAGATCCACAACTAATCAAAATACAAAGAATAAGTGACTGTCGGCATTCCCAGCCCCAATTGATGCATCTCCAATGCAACCCCCACACCTAAAGCTCAAGGAAATTCATGGAACATGGGAGCAGAAAGATTGGTAAAGCAGAAGACCAGGATGGCTGCTGCTAAATAATTTCTTATGCAAAAATATGCAAATGATAGACATTGCACAAATGAGATCGCTACATAGCAGTTCCTTATACAAGACCTGCATAGTGACAATATCAGTTTATATGCTAACATTAATAAAGGAAATTTCACAGGGTCCCACCCCTAGATGAAGCGCTATAGGTAATAAATGAATGCTGAGAAAGAGACATAATCGGTTTTCTCCAGATATGAGCTCCCTGGTAGATCTCTTTGTGTGTGTGTGTGTGTGTGTGTGTGTGTGTGTGTGTTGTGTGTGTGTGTGTGTGTGTGTGTGTGTATGTGTGTGTGTGTGTGTTACATACTGGAAATCTTAGTAACTTGGCAGGCTGAGGCAGGAGGATACCTGTGTCATTCAAAACCAACCTGAAACAGCCTTGATGGATTTTCCAGTCCTAAACATATATACTTCCAGACAAGCAACATTAAATAGACTCAGTAGATTGTGTGTGTGTGTGTGTGTGTGTGTGCGTGTGTGTGTAACAACAATAATTTAGAAAAAAGAGGTCATGAGTTTGAAAAGGAGTGGTGGTGACATGGGAAGAGGGAGAGAGAGAGGTGGAAACTATGTAGAGTGCTCGTGTATGAAATTCTAAACATTTTTAACTAGTTTAAAATCACATGATTATCTCAATAGATGCAGAGAAACCTTTTGATATAATCAGCCACCTTGACTATAAAACCCTTTTACAAATTAGGCATAGGTCTCATACTTTAGCATAATAAAATCTATGTATCTCAAAATCATAATACACGTTATGACATTTCTAAAACAAAAATAATAAAAAATATCAAAGGGGCATTTGATAAATGGCTCAGTGGTAAATGGGTTACCTAGCATGCATGAGGCTTTGATTCCATACTCAACTCCAAAAAATAAATACTGATTATGAAATAGAGGAAAAGGAGCTCTTACACACTAATGTTGAGAATGTAAGTTAGTTCATTCACTATAAGAAAAACCTTATGGAGATTCCTCACAAAACTAAGGAACTACCATATTACCCAACTATACAACATCTGGTCCTATATACAAAATAAGTGCAGTTAGTACATGAAAGAGATACCTGTATGATTATGTTTCTTGTAGCACTATACACAGTTGCCTAAGTGTTCAACATGAGATAAATGTTGAAAAAAACCTTGATACTCTGAGAAGTACAAATATTTTTTTCTTATTTTTATTTTATGTGTATGAATGTATTGCCTTCATGTATGTGAGTGTGCCCATGTCGTGCAGTGCTGCAGAGGTCAGAAGAGGGCTTCAGATTTCCCTGAAACTGGAGTTAAGGGTGGTTCATAGCTGCCATGTGGGTGCTGGGAATCGAACCCAGGTCCTCTACAAGAGCAGTCAGTGCTCTTAACTGCTGAGCCATCTTTCCAGCCCAACAAATATATTTTTTAATTAAAGAAGATCTAAACAAATAAGAAAACATTGTTAGTTAATGCATTAGCACTCTTAGCATTGTTAAAATGGCATTACTACCAAACTGGTCTACAGGTCTATCATAGAATCATACTCACGGATTTTGTGAAAATTGGTATTATGAGTTTATATGGGATCAAGAATAGCTGTAACATTCATGAAAAGGAAGAACTCACATTTTTAGATTTTCATACTCATAACAAAGTATAATTAAAATAAAGCAAAAGTAATTAAGACAGTGTTGTGCTGCTACAAGTGTAAAGACATAAAATTTATATAATCTGGAGGAAAACTCATATCTATGGTAAACTAATTTTCAATAAGGATAAAGGAAATGTTTACCAAGAGGATATTACAATCATAAACGTAAAGTGGAAATACTAAAAACATTTCCATTAAAATCAGGAACAAGACCAGTATCTCCACTATCTCCATTTCAAAACATTATAAGGCTTGAAGTTTTAGCAAGACAATGAAAAAGTGGATCAAGAGAATACAAATTGGAAATGTTGTAAAGTATATCTATTTGTAGATGATATGATTCCATTCATAAAAGACTCTGAAGACTCCACCAGAAAACTTAGAGAGGTGAAAAACAAATTCAGCAAAGTAGCAGGATGTAAAATTAACCAAAAATTCAAAAATCTTCCAATATACCAACAACAAACAAGCTCAAAAGAAACCAGGGAAAGAATCCCATCCACATTTTCCTTGAAAAATATCTTGGGAAAAATATAACCAATGAATTGAAAGTTTTATATAATAAAAATTTGAACACATTGGAAAAAGAAATTGAAGAAGACACCAGAAAATCACAAAACTTCCCTGGCTCATGGATGTATAGAATCAATATTGTGTAAATGGCTATTCTACCAATAGCAATCTACATATTCCCCTTTAAAATTCCAACACACTTATCCATGTAAACTGAAAAAGATAATCTAAAATTTCATATGGAATCACACACACACACACACACACACACACACACACGCACGTGCGCAAGGATAGCTAAAACAATCCCGAACAACAAGACAATAGCTGGAGGTATGACCATCCCTGACTTTAAAATATACTACAGAAGTATAGTAATAAAAATACTGTTGTACTGGCATTAAAACAAACATATGCGACTGTAGAGATGGCTCAGGGGTTAAGACCACTGACTGCTCTTTCAGAGGACCCAGATTCGATTTCCAGCACCCACATGGTGGCTATGAACCATCCTTAACTCCAGTTCCAGGGGAATCCAAAGCCCTCTTCTGACCTCCACAGCATTGCATGACACAGGTGCACTCACATACATGCAGGCAATACACTCATACACATAAAATAAAATAAATAAAAATAAAAAGAAAAGAAAACCATATTGATCAGTGGGATATATGTAAAGAACTAGATTTAAGACCATCCACTTATAGCCACCTGAATTACAAATGGTCCCAAAATACACATTGGACAAAAGATACTGTCTTCAAAAAATGGCATTGGTCAAACTATATAGCTCCATATTGAGGACTAAATCTAAATCTCTATCTCTCACCCTATACAAAACTCAACTACAAATGGATCAATGACTTCAATGTAAGACTGATACCCTGAATCTGATGAAGGGGAAGATAGGGAATATACTGAAACATACAGACAAAAACAAAAAAAACAAAAAAAAAAAACAGTTTTCTGAAGCGTTCCCAAATAGTGCAGGAATTAAGATGAACAATTGACAAATGAGACCTCATGAAATACAAGTATTCTGTAGAGCAAAGGGCACCATTCCTCAAGGGAAGCATCAGCTTACAAAACTGGAGAATTTTTTTACCAGCTATGCTTCTGACAGAGATTCTGTAATACAGGAAAGTTAAAACACTAATCATAAATGCAAACAACCCAATTAAAAATTGAGGCAAGGAATGAAGTAGAGTTCTCAAAAGATGAAATATTAAGAAGTACGTTTTTAAAAACATTTTTGAACATCTTTAGTCAGAATGGCAAAGATCCACAAAACAAATGATGACAAATTTTAGGAAAAGGGTAATACATTTTCACTGCTTTTGGAAGTGAAAACTGGTGCAGCCACTATGGAAATCAATGTGGAGTATCCTTTTAAAACTAGAAACAGATCTATTACATGACCCAGCTATACCACACGTGGGAATATACCCAAGGACTCTATATCCTACTATAGGGATACCTACTTATCCATGTTAATTGCTGCTCTATTCAAAATATCCAGGACATGGAAAGAACCTATGTGGCCATAAATTGATGAATGAATAATGAAAGTATGGCACATTTACAGAATGAGATCTTATTCTACTGTTAAGATAAAGGAAAGCAGGGTTGGAAAGATGGCTCAGTGGTTAAGAGCACTGACTGGTCTTGCAGAGGACCTGGGTTCAATTCCCAGCAGCCACATGTCAGCTATGAACTGTGCTTAACTCCCATTCCAGGGTAATCTGAAGCCCTCTTCTGACCTCCATGGCATTGCATGATACGGGAGCACTCACATACACGCACGCAATACACCCGTACACATAAAATAAAAATAATAAATAAAAGAAAAAAGAAAAAAAAAGATAAATGAAAGCATGAAACATGCAGGTAAATGGATGGAACTGAAAACAACAGTCCTGGGTGAGTTTTCCCAGATCCAGAAAGGCAAAGATAACATGTTCTTTCTCATATATAGATACTTTGAATATTTAGATATGTGCCTTTTATTTGGAAAATGCATAGAGATCAGAAAACTGGGTAGCTAGGTACCATGAATTGGGGGAGAGGTGTTATGGGAGGGAAGATAGAATGTTGTTACATAAATAGGGAGAGATGTGTAATGGAATAGGAAAAGTTAAATCAGGTGGGGAATAGGAGGGCAGTGTAGAATAGGGAGTATGGGGAGGGATAATTCACTAATGCCAAAAGCCTTTTGAAAATTTCATATGAAAGTCAACTACTATAGAAGATCCTGGGGCTGGAGAGATGGCTCAGAAGTTAAGAACACTGACAGTCCTTGCAGAAGATAGAAACAGAGGTAGAACTCCCCAACTCCTTCTATGAAAACATCATTCTAATACCAAAACAAGGTAGGGATACAAGAAAAGAAACTATAGACCCATATTATCAATGAACATTGATGCAAAGATACTTAACAAAATACTCACAAACCACATACAGACACAAATCAAAAAGATCATCCACCACAATCTCTTCAACTGTATTCCAGAGATGCAGAGATCGTTCAATATATATAAGTCAATTAATATAATAAAACATATAAATGGACTTAAAGACAAAAGTGACATGGTCATCTCAACAGATGCAGAAAAATCCTTTAAAAAACTAGAAGAAATTGGTCTTGAGGAATCATATATCAACATAAAGTTATGTAAAACAACATCACCATAAATGGAGAAAAACTGGAAGGATTCACACTCAAATCAGGAACCAGACAGGGCTGTCCACTATTGCCACTCCTTTTCAATACAGTGCTTGAAACCCTTGCTAGAGCAATAAGACAAGAGAAGGAAATTAAAGGAGTACTGATTGGAAAAGTTGTCAAATTATCTCTATTTACAGACAATATGATATTATACATAAGAGATCCCAAAAATTACACTAGAAAACTGCTAGAAATGATTGCTTTCAGTAAAGTGGCAGGTTACAAAATCAACTTAAACAAATCAGTTGTTTTTCTATATAACAATAACAAGCAAATAGAGGATTTGAGAAAACCCTCCCATTCACTTCACAATAGCTTCAAAGGATTTAAATATTTAGGAATAAACCTAACCAAAGACATTAAAGAGGTCTATGATGCTAATTTCAAATCTCTGAAAAGGTAGATAGAGTAAGACACTAGGAGATGAAAAGGCTTATCATGCTTATGGATTGGTCAAATCAATATTATGAAAATCACCATCTTACCAAAAGCAATTTATAGATTCAATGCAGTCCCCCAAAAAATACACAGGACATTCTTTGCAGAGCTTGAAAAAAATGATCAAAAATTAATATGGAATCAAAAAAGACCCTGAATAGCCAAACCAATCTTGGGCAGAAAGAACAACGCAGGGGGGCTCACCATATCAGATCTCAGATTATATTACAGAGCTAGAGTCACAAAAAGCACATGGTACTTTCACCAAAATAGATACATAGATCCAAGGAACAAAATAGAAGACCAAAACATGAGTACATGCAATTTCAGACACCTGATTTTTGACAAAGGTGCCAAGAACACACAGTGGAGGAAAGACAACAACTTCAAACAAATGGTGCTGTCAAAACTGGATCTCTATCTGCATGTTCTCTTCACAATAGCTAAGTAATGAAAACAACCTAAATATCTCTCTACTGACAAATGGCTAATGAAATATGGTATGTTTGCACAATGGAGTTCTACTCAGCAGTAAGAAAATATGAAATTTGCAGATATATGGATGTAACTAGAGAATGTTATTCTAAGTGAAGTAACACAAACTCAGAAAAGCAAGTGATATATGTTCTCCCTCATTTGTGGATTGTAGCACTCGTCCCTTATATGTGAGTATATAAATTCTAACACAACACCAGGAGCCAGGAAAAGGGAAAAGATACATGGAGGTAAAGGGCATGAATCAACCTGAAAGGGGATAGTAAGGAAGAGATGTTACCTGAGGGAGGTGGAAAAAGTGGGTGAAATCCCCAGGGAGGAGAAGAGGGAGGGACATGCAAGGTACCGTGGTATGGGGGAAAGAGGGAAGTCAGGAGAGGAAAGATGGCAATAGTTAGGAGGTATTGGGGGGAAGGTGGGGAAATGAGGGTACTGTGGCAGGGAGGGAGGGAGGAGAGAAGCTGTATAGGAGATAAAAGAGTGGAGATGAGTGAATCTCAGGGGCCTAGGAAACCTAGAGGAAAAAGTGATGCCCTAGAAACCCTATGAGAAATGCACATAGAGTGTCTGAACCATAGTGCATGTGTACACCTTGGAGATGCTTAGCAAGGAATGCAGTGCCAAATAGAAGAGACCTCGCTTAGAGTGACAAGCAAGTTGTACAGCACTCATCAAAGAAGCTTCTTTTTGCGACAGATGGAGGCTACTGCAGAGTTGCACATCTGGTCAGGCACAGAGAACATATGCATCTCATGATGAATATATCCATTTCATACCCCGTTAAGGATGAATAATATTCAGTGGTGTGGATATGCCGTATTTTCTTCATCAATTCTTTTATCAACGATGTTTTTATTTACTTAAAATATTTTTTTTCTATATTATGTGTATGAGTGTATTGCCTGCATGTATGTAAGAGCATCCATGATTTGCAATACCTGTGGAGGTTAGAAGACGATGTTGGAATCCTTGGAACTGGAGTCACAGACAGTTGTTACTTACCATGTGGGTGCTGGGACTTGAGCCTGGGTCCTCTGCAAGAACAACCAGTGCTCAAAATCATGGAGCCATTTCTCCAGCCCCAACTTAGCTTACTTTTTGATGTTATGAAAATGTTCCTATGAATGTTCATGTACAAGTGCTTATGTTGATGTATTCTTATTTTTATGGAGGTCTTACATAGATGTGGAATTTCTGGGTCATATGCTACCTTATATTTGTTTGAGAAATGTCCAGTGTTTTCAAAAGTAGCTGCACTATTTTATATTCCCAACAAGGGTACAGGAAAGTTTGAATTTCAACACATTTTCATCAACATCACTTCTGTTAGTTTTCTTTATTTTATCCTAGCCAGTGTGAAGTGCTTTTTACACTGTGGTTTTAAAACACATTTCCCCAATGGCAAATGCTGGTGAACATATTTTCATGTATTTTTTAGGCATTTTTATATATTACTTGGAGAAATGTCTATTTTGATCCTTTGCCCAATTTAAACTGGAATGTACGTCTCTTTTATTTTTGATTCCTTAAGAGTTTGGTAACTATATATACATTTCTTTTGAAATTTATGATTTTGAAAAGCTTCCTCCCAATCTGTGACTTGTCTTTTCATTCTCTTGATGGTACAATTTGAATATGGGGTTTAAATTTGATGAAGTTGAATTTATCCATTTCTTCTTTTGCAATTTATACTTTGGGTATAAAAAAATTTCCTGAATTCAAGGTGATTAAGCATTACCTTTAGGTTTTCTCAGAGTTCTATACATTTAGTTTTTATATTTACATATTTTTGTTAGATGTTTTTAATATGCTTTAATGAAATTCCAGTTTTCTCAATGTTGTTAGACATTGTACCTACTAATTTTCCAATACGGTGTGAAGTAGAGTCCAAGTTTATTCTTTTCTATAAAATATTTTATTTTATTTTTTGTCTTTTTGAGACAGGGTCTCTCTGTAGCCCCAGCTGTCCTGGAACTCCTATGTAAACCAGGCTGGCCTTGAACTCACAGAGATTCGCCTGCCTCTGCCTCCCAAGTGCTGGGACTACAGGTGTGTGCCACCATGCCCGACTACTATTATTATTTTTAATAACGCATATGGTAGGGTTTATTTGCAGAAGAGTGGGTGTCCCACGTTTATGGCTGCACTGTGAAGTCCACACTCAAATACAAATCCTGTGATCTCTCGACAGTCACACAAAATGGTGAGAGAGGTGCCTCTTGGTGTTTTCGGCTTATATATCCTTTGCCCCTCCTCCCACATGCAGCTAAGGTCGACTGATTGGGTGGGAGGGGTAACTGACTCTCCCCTCAAATCCTTAATGAGTGTGGGAAGGAGGTGTGACTATAGTGTGCCAGCATAGTGGTAGGAGGACATTTCCAGTTAATACTCTAGCCCTTCCTCTAGCTTTACATTCTTTCCACCAACCTCTTCTGCAAAAGTCCCTGAGCCCTGGAGAGGGTGGTAGGTGTGGGATGATCTTCCTCCCATTGTGGCAAGGCACTGAGGTTTTGAGTTGCTGCATCCTATTTTTCATGGCCTATTGGCCAGTTTCAGTGGGATTCCATCTACTATAAAAACACACACAGTGCTGGGTGTGGTGGTGCATGCCTGTAGTCCCAGCACTTTGGAGGCAGAGGCAGGCAGATCTCTGTGAGTTCAAGGCCAGCCTGGTCTACATAGTGAGTTCCAGGACAGCTGGGGCTACAGGGAGACTCTGCTTCAAAAAGACCAAAACATACACACACACACACACACACACACACACACACACACACACACAAAGCAAAAAGCAAGAACATCTAAACAGTGACTGCTATAATAACTCAACCTATGGGTGTAAACACAAATGCTTGGTCGGTACTTTAGCAGGTGCATCATTTCCACCTAACAAAGCAATTGCAGTGACTTCCCACTGAGCTCTATATTCTCCCCTGACACAGGGCGTTGGCCTGGTCTACAGTACCAGATGTGTGTTTCACCTCTGGGACTGGAAATTATATCCAATCAAAAATTTGCTAGTTGTACATACACTAGATGCTGCACTGTTGCACCAGCAAGAGCAACTTGTTTGGTATGTTGATAGTGTAACACGTGGGGTACATCATTGAGAATTATAGGGGCCTATTCTCCCCAAAACATCTGTATGTTGCCTTTTGGCACCATGAAAGCCACTCATCTGGTGTCAGGGAGTTTCCAGCTTAGTCCAAGCTTGATTTCCCCCTCTCCTGTGCTCACATCATGCAGTGTCTTCAGCAACAGGGTTTTTACATCCACTTCTGGTGTACAGCCAACATTATTGGCAATGGCCATTACTGTTTTGGGGACCTCTAGTGTCCCTCAGGCCAACAGCTAGCTCATAAGGGCTAACCCACCTCTGGCACTGGAATTTTCACTTAACAAACATATTGCTTCTGGAAAGGCTTTCCTCCATCCTGGTAGGGTTCCTTCTGTTCTTAAGGCTTTTTTATCTTTTACTGTGTATCTGGAGAACATTTTTCTCACTTCATTCCCATAGTTCTTTTTAGAGTCCTCCTTCCCCCACTCCAAGGTTATTCTTTAATATATAACTATATAGTTTGTCTGACACCATTTTGGAAAATAGTACTCTTTCCATATTTTAATTTTTTATCCCCCAACATCCTTCAGTGCATATCCATTCATGGAAACCTGGTTAATGTATTTAGTGCCACAGCTTTAAAGAAAACCATCTCTCCCTCTCCCAGAAATTATTGGCTGTCAAGAATTCCTCATCCAAGATTTGAGCTTCTTACCCATTTTCCCACTTCTTTGCTGGGAGATTGTCTAGTCTGAGCTTGTGTGGGTCTTATGCATTATGCTACTGTTGCTGTAATTTATTATGATTACCTTCATACCTGTTTGGAAAACTCTGTTTACTTGTGGTCATCTACCTGGTCTGGCTCTTACAATATTTCTGCCTGTTCTTCAACAACTGCTCCTGAGCCTCAGGTGGCAGAAATTTGATATAGGTGTCCTGTTCAGACCAAAGCACTCTTCAGCCACTAATTTTATACACTTTGGCCACTTGCGAATTTAGGGGTTAATCACCATCTGTTGTATGAGGAAGCTTCACGAGTGAGAGTGGAGAGGTATGTTAATACCATTTCTGCCCCACATCCTACTATATTCCCTGAGCCAAATTTTAGATGTGTCACTTAAGGCTGTACACCTCACCGAACCTTATTCTCTGCATTTGACCAGTTAAGGAACTTTGCAATAATCTTTATCTGTTTCAAAAAGAAACTCCTTTGGTGAGTGTTGAAAGGTATACTTGTCCATAAATATAACAATATTTTGGATACAGTAAGAAATTACATTGGTCTAGGAATGTGACTAAATTTGGTTTTTCCTCTAGAATCTGTAACCACCCCAGCCATGTGTATTTGGCTATGTTATAGCATCACACATGAGCACCCTCTAATTGAGTTGGCCTCAAGTCCTATTAGACAGCTGTTGATTACCATTAATATAAAAGTGTCACTGCTGCCACCAGTAGAGATTGTGTGCTGGACTTCTAATTTTTGTGATTCATTGACTTTACACTTTGATAGTATCATTGATTGGTTTCTCCTTTGACATTTTGCATAGTATCTTCTGATAATATGGGAGCTGGCTTCCAGGAAGGAGGTTTCCAATTCAGTTCCAGCTTGTTACTCCAGGTCCTGTGTCTGAGATGTATCCTGTCTTCAGCAATAGAGTCTTTTCTTCAAGTTCTGGGAGGCAATCAAAGGCTGTGGCAACAGCCTGTGCTATTTTGGGTGTCTCTTGAACTACCATGATCAATAACACAAAGGGGGTTTTCTTGTACCTAGCACTGTGCACTGTGTTTTCTGTTATATAGCCTTCAGCTGTACACATTCATGTGCACACGCATACACACATATGTATATGCACATATCATTATATATGTACAGTGTGTATTTTTCACGAGACTTTTGAAAGAAAGTTTACTTGATATATGTGACAGAGTACATTCAATCCAGCAGTAGGGTGCTATAAGAGGGCTGCAGATAGGGGAAACGGTCTAAATTTCTTTACAATATACTGAATGAAATTTTCAAAAAATGCCATTAAAAAATACAAATGGCCATAATTAGGGAGTTCTTTAACAATGAAACACAAATGGCAGAGAAATACTTTTTAAAAGGTTGAAGCTCTGTAGTCCTCAAATAAATGCAACAACTTTGAAATTTCATCTTAACCCACTCAGAATGACTAACATACAAAAAGTAAAAAAAATGACAATTGCTGGCTGTCAAGGATGTGGAGAAAGTAGAACTCTTATCCACTGGTGGTGGTAGTGCAAAATGGTGCTGCCACTACAAAAATTAGTGTGGAGATTTCTCAAAAAGTTAGAACATAATCTGCCATTTGATCCAGCCATAGTAATCTTGGGCCTATACCCCGAAGACTCTATACTATACTACAGAAATGCCTATTCATCCATATTTCTTACTGCTCTTTTAAAAAATATATATTTTTATTGAGGTTTTGTAATTTCATACAACATTTCTTAATCAAATTTAGACTCCCTCCACCATCTATGCCTCCCCCATCTCCCTACCAGACCTCATGTATTCCACTATCCAGGTTAAGTCCTATCTAGTCAAGCATTTGTACTCAAATGTCTTTCAGTGTAAATTTGTCCACTGGAGTCTACTCAGTGGACATATACTAGAGAGTATATGTAAGGCATATTCTCCCACACCCAGTAGTAATCAGTCTCCATAGTTCTCTGTCTAGAGCTGGCCTGACATGCACTTCTCTCTTCCTCTTTGGGCCTTTGTTCAATTGAGTTGGCATGGATCCTGTGCTCGATGCCACCATTGCCACAAGTTCCCATGAGCAAGCTTCCAGTGACCTGAAAGCCTCTGCTTCCGTGTGTTCACGAACCAGCCCTGGCTCTTACAGTCTTTCTTCCCCCTCTTCTGCAATGGTCCCTCTTTCCTCTCCTCCCTGCCAAACACTCCCACTTTCCCCACCTACACTTAAAATCAGTTCCCCACTATTCCCCTTTCAGGTTCTTTCTTATCCTTTATCTCTATGTATTCTTTGCATTTTCCTGTCTCTTAGTGTTAAATTAGAATTTGTATAGTCATATATAATCCGCAAATGAGGGAGATCATAAGCTGTTTGCTTTTCTGCATTTGTGTTGCTTCACTTAGTATAACACTCACTAGTTCCATCCATTTATGTGCACATTTCTTAAATTCATCTTTGCTTACTGCTGAGCAGAACTTTAATGTGGACATGCACCACATTTTCATTATCTATTCATCAGTTTATGGATATTTAGATTGTTTCCATTTCTTAGCTATTGTGAAGAGAACAGTAACAAATATGGATGTACAGGTATCTCTATAGTATGATGAGTCCTTTGGGTATATGCCAAGGAGTAGTATAACTGGATCATATGGTAGGTTCATTTTTTAGTTTTCTAAGAGTTGTTCACACTGCTTTCCATAGTGGTTTCATGAATTTGCATCCCCACCAGGAATGAATGAGTTTTCCCCTTAATGCACATCCTCATCAACATGTGATATTTTTCATTCTCTTGATCTTAGCCAGTCTTCCTGGAGTAAGATGTACTCTTAAAGTGGGTTTGATCTGCATTTGTCTAATTACAAAACTTGTGTATGTATATTGTATAAAACTTTTCTCATGTCATGAAAGACACTTCTATGTTTTGGCCTCTGCTCATCTAAATAGAAATTGGGGAAAGTAAGAAAAATGTTGGATGCTTTTGAGTTGCTTTTGTACCTACAACTGCCTGTCTGTAACACAGAATATTTGTTGGAACTAACAATTCATAGTGGTACAGGCACTCCAGAGACTGATGCAAGGTCATGGGTTAAAGGCCAGTCTCAATACACAGTGATGCTTTGTTCCAAAATCGAAAATATATTTTGGAAGAAATGTGAGAATTATAGACATGAAAACAATCTTAGTAATCATGTATTTCAGTGCTTATGAAATTTTCAGTATATGAATGTGTAGTTGTTATCAAAAGGGAAAAAATTTTAAAGACCAATTACAATTGTTTAAATTAAAAAATATAAATCCAGGTAAGGTGGTGCATGCCTTTAATTCCAGAACCTGGGAGGCAGAGGCAGGCAGATGATTTCTCTGAAGAACAGTTTAGTCTACATAGTAAGTTACAGTC
>NW_008347808.1:2802815-2820906 GCF_000622305.1 Nannospalax galili | reverse complement strand
AAAGAGTTAATTATGTCTCATAGTTTGAGTGGATATGAGAATCATGAAAATCATGGCATGGGAAATTATGGGAGCAGACAGCTCTGTGGTGGCAGGGCATGTGGCAGCTGCTTTCTCATATCTTAGTAGAACAGGAAGTAGAGAAGCTGTGCTGTGCTGTATAATATTAAGACCTATATCAGCCCTCTAACGGTGTACTTTCTTCAGATAGGCCACACATCCTAAAGATTCTACAAACTCCTGAAACAATGCCATCAACTGGGGATCAGTTGTTCAAACACATGAGCCTAAATTAGACATTTTCTATCCAAGCAATAACATTCTGCTCCTATACCCAGGTTGAAAGACCAATTTGCATATCAGGACTACTATGGGTATCCACCAGAGATTCATTAGGCGCATCCCTATCTAGGCATGGATCATCATCTTTGCATTGTTAATGTGTGTGCTCATGGCATATGTTAGAAAGCTGAATTTATGAATTTAAAAAAAGAAAGCTGAATAAAATGGAGCCTGGTGTCAGTGAGAATGTTGGCAGCATTGATACACATGCAGAAGAAACAAGAGGCAAAAGTGGGCAGGTGCATGTGTATTGCATTTTCCTCCAATCTATATCTGGGATGCCTATTGGAAGGTACTTCTGACACTGAAGGTAGGTCTTACTAAATTTGTCTTCTCTAGAAACAATGTCTTCACAGATATGCGAGACACTCAGGGTTGTTTTTCCTAGGAAAGACTTTCTTTGTTGTTATTTTGACACAGGATCTGCCTATAGCCCCAACTGGCCTTAAACTTACAGAGGTCCACCCACCTCTGCCACTATATTGCTGACATTAAAGGCAAGCACCACAACATCTACCCATGTGGATAATTTTGAAGGACCAAGTTTCTGTGAAGCTTGTAATATTTATATTTAAATGAAATGATATTTTGGTCATGTTGAGTCAGGTCTTCCTTATAGCCCCAGCTTGGCCTTGATCTTACAGTGATCTGTGTGGCTCTGCCTCCAGAGAGCTGGGATTAAAGGTGTGTACCACCACATCCTGCTTAAAGAAACAATTTTGAAGCATTGATTCACTCTTTTTATGATGACAGGGGTGAAAAAACACAAGAAAGGCCTTTCTGGACACCTTCATCAACACATCAATCTGGTACTGATTCCTTCTACCCACTTTTTGCTCACACATTTATCATCAACACTTTCATAGGCTTTACATACGGTAATTCATCTAGAAGATATATCTTTGGATTATTTCTACTCCTGTCTTACCCTGCAGAAAAAATTCTCTTGTAAGAAATCACTTTTTAAGTTGATCCCAGGCCAACATTTCTATCATATATTCTGTATTTGGCCTATAATCATTTGTTTACTTAGTTCTTTTTCTTCTAAAAATATATTTAAACTGTAAATTATTCTGTGTGCATTAAAATGCAAAGCCTCTTAAAGTACAAAACCATTTTGATCATAATAAGAAATGTTGACAGTATTTCCTTGATATTAAATTCCCCCGAAGTATTCAAATTTACCTAATTATGACAAAATTTATATTTAATAGCTCTGATATAATGGCTGGTGTAATAGCAGTTGTTAACCGGTTACATTCTTTTATCTTGCCACCATAGGCAGTTTCTTCTGGCCTTGCTCATTCCTCCACTTTGTTCTTTAATGCCAGCTGCTATTTAAGATATCCTTGAAACACTTCTTACAGACTAGAACTGAAAACCTACACTCCTAGGTTGTTGAAAGTAAAAGATTAGAAGTTGCATCTTAAGATAATCAACCTAAAATATTTGGCTTGCAAAGAGAAATCAAATGTTATTTTCATCTTTGTCAGTCAACTTTGCTTGTTCCTGTCCCACATTAGATTAATAATGAATGGTAGGGTAAACTGTAAATATGCAATCTGTATAACAACATATAGACTTTTCCCTTTATTTTTCTTTCCTATTCATATTTGATCCCAACCCTAGAGAAACTAGAGATAGTTTAGTAAGGAGGGAGGTGGATTATAAGGGCATGATAGAGACCCAGAGGTAATACCCCCTTTCTCCCACTATAAACAGCCAGCAGAAAGCAGATAAGAACCACATAAAGATATACTGTTAAGTTTGAATGAAGTCAGAGCTTGGTATTATTATACTGGAAAAGGCATATTGATTATCAAATGAAAGTTTTGTGACTCAACCTGGACAAGAAGTTTTATTGTCTAAGAATGAACAAATAAGCTATGTATGCTGTTCAATATATCTTCCAAGATCAGGAAAACACTACTTTAACACAACATCTTCAAATGGGCAGAGGGAACTGTTTCTGTTAGGAGTTCCAATTGTCTGATAATTTTTATTTGAATTACAGATATAGTGAAATATAAAGATAACAAAATTGTAAATTCAGGAAGCACAATGTGGTAGGTTAAATATATCTACATTTAAAAAATACTCTTTCCACGAAAAGTTTGGGATTATACCCTATCTTCTTCAATTCTGGAAAGCTCTGAAATTACTATGACCAATGGATTATATTGAAAGTGTTACTGTATCCAGGTTTCCATAACAAAATAACACAAATTTGTTAGCTTTAATAAGACCAAAATTGATTCACACCATTTTAGAGTCTAGAAATCCCAAATCAAGATGTTGCCAGAGTTCTCTTACTATCTGTGTTTTCCCCTTTCACCTTCTAGAACAGAAATTGTTCCATGACATTCCTAACTTCCCATATTGCCAATAATACTTGCAGTTTCTTGGCTTGATTATCACTCCTATATCTGCCTCCTTCATCACACGAAGATTTCCCTGTGTGTCTGTGACTCTTCTACTATTTTGGGGGGATATTCAAAGTTTATTCATGCATTGGAGAGATGGTACAGAGGTTAAAAGCACTGACTACTCTTGCAGAGGACCCAGGTTCAAGTCTCAGCACCCACATGGTGGCTAACAACCACCCGTAACACCAGTTCTGGAGGAATCCATCACCTTCTTCTGACCTCTGCAGGCATTGCATGACACGAGTGCACTTACATGCAGGTAATACACTCATACACATAAAATAAAAATAGTAAATAAGATATAAAAAGTTTATTCACAAAATAAGAATATACACTTCTTGATTTTGTCAGGCATTAAGAAAGAACCGCTTAGGTCTAGAAAACCTGACATACAAGCATACAGAAAGGACTCAAGTCATAAATAGCATAGGGTACACCCTATTCAGTATGTCCTTATATTAACTAATTATAAATATCATACTAAAATTTTCTTATAAAAAGTGACGTTCTGAGGTATCTGAAATTAGGACTCAATATATCATTTTAAAATTAAGTATTTTTGGTTTGGGACATTTTGCACATGTACACAATGCATGCTAACAACTCTCATACCCCATCTCCCTTCAAGCCCTGCCAACCTCTTCAACTCCCCACAAATCTCCCTTTCATGTTCATAACTATTAATTTTGTGAGACACTGAGTGAGACACTAATACTGTGTGACCATAGATTTTGAGCTGTCCATTGTATCTTGGTGAGCTCAGCACTGCATACACAATCCAAAATAGTGACTCTCCTACTCCCCAAATCTACCAATAACAAATAGTTCACTGGTAAATGGTTTGGTCTCATTAGTCTGTTCCCCTTCCTTGACTGATTGTTAATCATCTTTTGTGGGTCCAGTGCAGGTAACTAAAGTTAATGGAAGTTAATAATTGTATTAATTTCATTGAGTCTAGAGAGCGGCATTTCATAGCCCTTCAGCTTATCGTCTAGCTCTTACATACTTCCCAACCCCTCTTTCAAAATGCTTCCTGAGCCTTAGCAGGAGTAGCATAAATGTCTTCTTTATGGGAGAGCCAGCAAGTGTTGTTTACGCTCTGTATTTTGAACAGCCATGAGTCTCTATAGTTACCATTCTTTGTGGGGAGAGGCTTCTCTGATTAACCTTAAGATCAATTTCTGTGTAGGTGTATAAGCAAGGATATTTAGAAGTCAATATGCTGTCTTTTCAGCTTAGTTAAATATCAGTAATATGTTCCTGGCCTGGACCTATGACTTCCCTAGACCTGGGTTGTTAGCAAGGCTTGCTGCATCAGGAATTGATTGCCCTCTCCACACCAATGGAGCAAGACTCAGATATAATCAGATGACAGTTATTCCCACCACAATCAAGGTGGTACTGGGTTGAGGGGCATAATGATCTGAAGGTTTTTATTCTGATTCATATTGCTCACAGTTGGATAAGACCAATGATGCCTTTTCCCCTTACTAGCTCACTTAACACCCTTTGGTTGTTGGAGTGGTAAGCCTCATGGGGGAAGGTTTCAGTTCAGTGCCAACCTCCTTTCTCTATATCTTACAACTAAAGTGTGTGATGTCTTCCATAATGTGTTCTTATCCTCCAGTTCCGGTCAGTAGATGATAGGATTTGCTAAAGCTTGTATTGTTCTAGCTGCTTCTGGAGGCTTGATGATCAGTTCCTGTGGAGATACTTCATAACTGGAATGGGAAGCTATGTTCAGTACTCTACTGTTTCTAGCAACAACAACATAAAGTCAAACAGGGTAACTCCCTTCAATCACTCTTTTGTATGTTTTATATGGACTATAATACACAAGGCTTTCATAGAGCTTTTTGCATACTCTCTATTCTGATTAATCTTTTTTAGTTCCACTCTCTCAGCTTCTTAGCCCCACCACCTCCTTTCCTGCTTAAACCATGCCACCCACTGTCTTCCCCCTCCTTTCCTTCATTCTACCTATATTCTACTATCCCCATTACTTAAGATAATCCCCATGTCCTCTTCCTAGTTTCTTGACTTCCAGAAGTACTCCATGTTAAACAATAGAACTAAATTAAAAGCATATAACAAAGAACATGTAACATTATTCTTCATGAGCCTGGGTTGCCTCCCTCAGTACATTTTTTTCTACCTCCAATCGTTAACCTGAAATTTTCATAATTTCATTTTTCTTTGTAGTTGAATAAAATACCATGGTGTATGTGTTCCACATTTCGTTATCCAGTCATTATTTGACAGATATCTAGTTCGTTTCCATTTTCTGGCTATTATGAATAGTGCAGCAGTAATGGACATAGATACAGGTATCCTTGCAGTAAGATATAGAGGCTTTTGGATACACACTAATGAATGGTATAACTGAGTCATATGGTAATTTCTTTTTTAGTTTTGTAAGGAATCTATAGACTGATTTACGAAGTGGATAAACTAGTTTATACTGCCATCAACAGAGTAAAAGTGTTTGCCTTTCCCCACATCCTAGCCAGCATTTATTGTTATTAGTAGTCCATTTTCTTTCTTTTTCAATGTATGTTTTTACTGAATTTTTGTGCATTTCATAAAGTACACCTTAATCATATTTAAACCCCCTCCTCCATTTACAATTGCCTATAGTCCCCCACCGGATTTCATGCTTTTTCTCATATATGTTAAGACGTATAAAGTCAAGTTCCTGTACCCATATGTCCCTCTATGCAAGTTCATGTTTGGAGTCTAGTCAGCCTATCTAGAGTCACTTCCTTAAAGAATATCAACTCTCCCTCAACCCAGCAGTAATCATCTGCCAATAGTTCCTTGGTTAAGGCTGGGGTCTCATGCCCATTCCCCAGTTCTATATTGGATTTTGACTGATTGAGTTTGCATGGGTCTTGTACATGTTGTCACTATTGCTCTAAGCTCTTATGAGAAAGTTCCTAGAGGCCTGGAAGACTCTGTTTCCTTACACTCATGCACCAACCCTGGCTCTTACAATCTTTATACCCTATTAGCATTCTTTCTAAATTTTTAATTTTTTTCAGAACTTCATACATGAGAATTATATTTACATCACTTTCACACCAACTTGTACCCCCTGGAACTGTTCCCCTTCTACCCCTGCTCCCTCTCAATTCTGTAACTTCTTTATTATTATTATTATGGACAGAAGAGGCTGTCAGATCCCCTGGAACTGGAGTTACGAACAGTTGTTAGCTGCCATGTGGGTGCTGGGATTTGAACCTGGCTCATCTGCAAGAACAACCAGTGTTCTTAAACACTGAGCTATCTCTTCAGCCCACTTCTTTATTATTACATGTATTTTATTTTCTATTAACTTATTTGTTTATTTATTTATTTACATCTACTGAGTTCATTTGGTGGCGCTTGTGTGTACATGTGTTTAGTGCTGAACACTTCAGATTGGAGAACTTATCAGGGAACTCACCCTTAGAGAAAATTGATTCTCTTTCCCTCAGCAGTCATTGATTATCTATAACTCTTCATCTAGAGATGGGACCTTGTGAAATTTCTGGTGTTGTATACACAGGTAGGTGTAGCTCTCTCTATTCATCAAAGAAACATTTTTCTGCAACAGGTAGAGACTATACAAAGTTACTAAATGTGTCACAATGTAGGGAATAAGTGACAGAACCCCAGCTGATACATATACAGTGCAACCATTACACCTAATAGGGAACATCACAGAAGAGGGGGCAGAACGATCACAAAATGATTGCAAAATTCATAGGACGATGTGGCTTGCTGCTAGATAGTGTCTTCTAGACATGTCAGGGATCTGACCATAAAATCTGAAGAATATGGTTGTCCCTGTCCCTTGGTAAACTTGGAGCCAAGGGTTCTCCATTTCCTTCACTTCAGAACCCTGAAGTAGCTTCCTAAAGCAAGCTATGTAAACACCCTACCATAAATCCCCAAGGTTCTCCCCAGGAGGTCTCCCCCCAACACCACCTTCCCTGGCTCCAGGTCAGGCAGACAGACCTGCTCAGCCAGGACTCTGGTAAGTCAGATCCTGACCACTGCTGCTCTACTCCATTCCTCTCACCAAATATGACCCTGTCCCTGCCAACCTTGGACCCAGGAAGACTCCAATTCCTTAACCTCAGATCCCTGTACTAGCTTCCTAACCCAGACTAAACTCCCTAGCTAAGATGCCAGTAACTCCTGATCTGTCTGGCACAGACCAGCCCTCCTACTAACATTACCAGCCTATCCACTACCCTATCCCACCATCCACCCAGACCAGTCTACTACCGTGCAAGAATTTGAAACACCCACCAATTTATTTTCCATACTTGAACAAAATATAACCAAGCTACATAAACAATATTAACAAAATCAAAATTAAATTTAACAAAAGCAGAGGAGAAGTTCCTGTTGGACACATAACCAACAATGAACATCCATAGGCCCAAATGGCAACACAAAAACACAAACAACATGAAAAAAACAAGAAACTATGCTCCCAACAAAAACCACTAGTCCTACAGAAGTGCACTGCAATGCAAAGACCCTGAGGAACCCAAGGATGCATAATTTAAAAGAACAATCATGAACATGGTCAAGGCACTTCAAGAAAACGCAGACCAACAACTCAAAGAACTCAAAGAGGAAAAGGATAAACTTATGATGGAAGCCCAAGAATATACAAATATGAAATATTTGCTTAATTAAATGTCAAAAACAATTCATAATTTGAAAAGCGAATTCACTAAAAGATAGAAATAGTGAAGAAAACCCAAATGGAAATGAACACAGGATGGAAAGACTCAATAAGCCAAGTAGAAACAATGGGAGAAAGTCTCACAACCAGAATGAATGAAATGGAAAACAGAAAATCAAGACTGGAGGATAAAATTGAAGATCTGGACTCCTTAAGAAAAGGGTATGTAAAATTTAAAAAAAAAGACCACACAGACATACATAGGAATGGAATATCAGAAAATGTGACACAATGTGGAAATACCAAATCTGTGAATTTATAGGCCTACTGGAAGTAGAAGAGTCTCAGGCCAATGACATTGAACAGATCTTCAACAGGATTATAGAAGAAAACTTCCATAAATAAAGGAAAGATATAGAGATTCAAGAAGCACACGGAACACTGATTAGACATGACCAGAACAGAAACTCCCCACAGAATATCATAGTGAAAACATTTAATATGCAGAGCAAAGAGAGGGTACTGAAGCTAGAGAAAAACAACAAGTTACATGTAAAGGAAAACCCAACAGAATTACAGCTGACTGTTCAATGCAAACTATGAAACCAGAAGACCAAAGTGTTCCCAGTTCTAAACAACCATGGATGCCAACCCTGAATACTTTATTCAACAAAACTATCTAACAAGTTTGAAAGGAAAAAAATGTTTTTATTACACAAATAGGCTGAAAGAATTCATGTCCACCAAATCAGCCTTACAGAGAATACTAGAAGCAAAACAAAGAACCAAAGAAAGGAATAAGTATACCCAAGAAGCTACAGAAATAAAACAAAGAAAGGTATAATAACAGAAACACAAAATAAGTCCACAAACAGAAAGAAATTAAAATGACAGTATCCAATCCACGTCTCTCAATAATAACACTAAATACCAAAGGGCTTAACTCCCCTGTCAAAAGACACAGGGTAGTGCAATGGATCAAGAAGGAAAACCCACTTTTTCTGTCCTCAAGATAATCATCTCACCTTCAAGGATAGACACAATTTTGGGTGAAAGAATGGAAAAACTATTCCAAGGAAATGGCCTTAAGAAGCAACCAGGTGTCACAATTCTCTTATCTGACAAAATAGACTTTAAGTTAAAACTCATCAGAAGAGATAAAAAGGTTTACTTCATTCTAATCAAAGAAACAATTGACCAAGAAAATATTATATGTGTACCAAACTCTGGAGCAACCAATTTCATAAAAACAGTACTCCAGGACTATAAAACAGAGATTAACCCCAACTCAGTAACACTAGGTGACTTTAATACTGCACTATCTTCAATAGGCGGGTCAACTGGACAAAGAATAAACAGAAAGACGTCTGAATTAAATGACATCTTACATGAAATGAACTTAACAGACATCTACAGAATATTCCGCCCAAGCACCAAAGAATACATTCTCTACTCAGCAGCCCATGCAAGTTATTCTAAAACTGACCACATTCTGGGACACAAAACTAATCTCAATAAATACAAAAATATTGAAATAATGCCATGCCTTGTATCAGACCACAATGCCATAAAGCTTTAGTCAACAGTGCTGTGGTCTGTTAGGTCCATTTCATGTAAGATGACAAAAAATTCATATACAGGACTTGAAGCAATGGAGCAGGAACTAACATGGAAACAATCTAACTGAAGTTTGGCTATCATAATGCTAGATGATGTGCAAATTGCCAAAAGGTACAACACACCCCTAAAGTTTAATAACCATAACGACTGGCACGGCAAACTACCACTATTGGTGCAACAATGGCACTGTTTTCTCAGAGGCAATCAATAGCTATCTAATTGGACTTAAAGGCCTCACAATGGAAGTGAACTCATATGTTTTGTTTTCTTTAGTTTTTATATAATTACATTATATACAATTATATAAACATATATATATAGCATATATCTATCCTCTATATACTTAGCAAAGATTTTATCTCATTCTTTGGGATGCCTCTTCACTTGACTGACAAAATCTTTTGCTGTACAGAAGGCTTTGAATATAACGAGATCCCATTTGTCGATTGTTCATTTGATTTTATGAGTTACTCGAATCTTATTGAGAAAATCATTTCCTATACCTATATATTGACGCATATTCCCTACTTTTTCTTCTCTCTGTTTTAGACCATTAGGTTTTATGTTGATGTCTTTGATTCATTTGGAGTTGAATTCCATACAGTGTGAGAGATAAGGATCTGTATTTTTTATTCTACATATATCTATCCAGTTTGACCATTACCATTTATTGAAGATGCTGTCTTTTTTCAGTGTATATTTTTAACATATTTATGACAAATCTGGCAACTTTAGTTTTGTGGACTTCTATATATCTGTGGTCTGTATTCTTTTCCACTGATTGGTGTGTCCGCTTTTCTGCCAGTACCATGCTGTTTTTATTACTGTATATCTATAGTACAAGTGGAAATCAGATATGGTGACATTTCCTGCAATATCCTTTTTGCCAAGGGCTGCTTTGGGTATACTTGATGTTTTCTCCTTCCATTCAAAGTCTAAGATTTTTTTTTGTTTGTCTGAAAGATGGCACTGGGATTTTTATTAGAGTTACACTAATCTTGTAGAATGTTTTTGGTAGGATGATAAATTTCAAAAGTTGGCTACTGAGACATTTCATCCCCTCTACTACTCATACCCTATCAATATACTGAGTTTATTTCTTTACCAAATATTCTAAATTATTTATTTTTGAATATTTTTCATGTGTATACAATATATCTTAACTGTATTTACTCATCACCCCTCTCCCTCGAACTGCCCTCTAGGACCCCAAAAACTTCTACAACATGGTTTCTCAAATTTGTGTCCTTTTATAATTTGTACTTGCTCATTTTTTAGTTTATTAGGTTCAGTTAGTAGTTACCTTGTCTTCATGAAAGCAAAGTCATCTACTAGAGCATAGGAAATTTATTAGTGGCCAAACTCTTAAAGAAAGTGACGCTCTCCCTCCCAGAAGCCACCAACTACTACTAACTCCTCAGTTAGTGGTGGCCTCAGAGGCCTCTCCACAATCAATGCTGAAATTTTTAATGGGCTTCATCTTGGAGAAATGTTGTATAAGTAACCACAGCTGCTATGAATTAATGTGTGCAAGAGCCATGGAAAGCCCAGAGGACAGCATTTCACAGGACTACCTCTCACGCGCTGGCTTCTGCAACCTTTCTGACCTCTTTTCCACGATTTTCTCTGAGCCCAGGAAGGGGGCGATAAAGATATTTCAATTAAGTCAGAACATTCACAGCCACATATTTTCAGCAATTTCAACAGTCATGCATCTCTGCATTAGCTACTACTCACTTTAATAAAAAGGTTCTTTGACCAAGCTTAGGAGCAGCACAAATATATGTATATTATCATAAATATTTAAAGGCCTTATATATTGTTGGTGGGAAGGTAAACTAGTGCAGTCACTTTGGAAATCGGTGTGGATTTCTCAGTACTAGAAATATAACTGTCGTATGACACAGTTATAACATGCCTGGGCATATGCAGAGACATATTACTACTACTATATCTTGCTACAGAGATCCTTGCACATTCACAGTCATTGCTCCTATATTCACAATAGATAAGAAATGGAATCAACCTAGATGCCCACCAACTGATGGATGGATGATGAGTATTGGTACATGACTGAGTATTAATCAGCTGTATATAAAAATTAAATTTGCAGGGAAATAGATGGAACTGGAAAAAAATTACTGAGTTAAGTCACCCAGGCTCATAAACACGCATACTAGATATTCTCACTCATAATAATGTCCTAACTTCAAATCTTTTGTTTGGTGTGTTTAACATGAAGTATAGGTAGAAGGTAGGAAATTAAATACAGCTCATGGTAATGGGATGAATTTTGGGAGGTGGATAGCACATTATAGGTGACATGAAAGTAGGGAGGTGGAATACTTGGGGCAGAAGAGTTTAAGAAAGTAGTGGAGTGTTGGGCATTGGGAAATGAGGACCCAGTAGAAGGTTTTAACAAAATCAAGTGTAAAGGGAGAAGTCACTTAGAAACCTATAATCTTGCAATCTAAGTAAAAAAAGGCCATTGGGAAGCAAGCTTTCAAAGGAGGGAAGGTATAATGCAGTGTTATAAAGGGAATAATGGAACAGGAATAGTTAAATGGTGTTAGGGCAAGGAGGACAGGGAAGGCAGGGAAGAAAAGCGAACATGAGGAGGGATAACTAATATTAAATGCTTTTTGAAAAGTCTATTAGGGAACCTACTACTGTAGAAACATCCTAAAACATATACATACATATAAAAGGAATTTAAATGGGTTCACCCTATAACAAGATGACAATGGCCCCTACTAGATACCACAGGCTAACTTTGGAAATCCCAATGCCTCTTTTGGAGATATTGGCTAGTAAGATCCCACAGACACCCAATCATTACAAGCTATTGTCATTCCTTTTGTTTTCCATCCAGAAATAATAGTAAGACACTATTGCTGGGGATGGAGAGGTGCCTCGGTATTTAAGAGCACTTACTGCTCTTGCAGACTACCTGGGTTTGGTTCCCCAAAACCAATATGACAGCTAGCAACCATCTGTAATTCCAGTTCTGTAACTGGGATCCAATGCCCTCTTCTGTTGTCCAAGAGAATTCCATGACTCATACACACTGGGAAAACACTCATATGCATAAAAAATTTTACAAGAGACTATTGTTGAAAAGACCACATAGTTGAGACACAAAACATGGAGAAATCAAGCTGGCACTGACCTAGAAGTTTCATCCCTACTGGCAAGTTCTCATAATGCTGTAATGTTCTGTGCATGCTACTAGAGGAGAAAAGTATTCATTAGTCCTGCCCATCTGTGAACCCTGTGAACTGCAATAATGACTGGTCTATCAAGACATACCCCCAGGGGAAATAATGACACAAATGTCATGGGAATAGCTGTCTACTTTCTGATCAGATTTACCACTTCACAAGATGGAACCCCTGCCTGGCACCATTATTGGGGCCAAGAACTTGTGCAGGCTGCAGACCCTAGTGCAGAACCTATTACTATTATTTTGTCAAATGGGCATAAAATTAAATTGACTTCTAATGACTTATATTTAAATATATACAATATAAATTATGTATAATTAATCCATCTCTAAAAAAACCCTCATCAGAGAAGAATCTTTCGGCAAGAGATGGAAATTTAACACAGAGACCAGCAAGTGGTCAAGGTGCAGAAAATAGGAGACAGTGGAATGAGCAGACCTAAATGAGACACTTGTATTACACCCTTTCCTTCCATGGCTCAAGGATTATTGTGAAAGATGGTGTTGGATGATCTTAAGAGCCAGATATGGCAGATGACTACAGGGAAACAGTGTTTTCTGCACATATGAACTCACAGCAGTTGTGACACTATACAACATACCCAAGCAACCAAAAACCAGATATAATCCCCCATGGAGAGGGGAGGTGGGCAAGTTGTTGTCCTTCTACCTGAGGAACTACTGTTAGCTGATAACTGCTGGGAGAGGGAGAGTCGTTCTTCATTAAGACTCTGGCTGCCTGATATGTTAACCATGCTGTAGTGGATAGTCACAACCCAAGATTATATGGGAAGTGCAAAATGAACTTGATGGGTCTGAAAGAAAAATAACATTTTGGGGTAGGTATGGAGGAGTGAGGATGGGGTGTGGATATGTTCAAAATATACTGTGAAATTCTAAAACAACTAATAAAAATATTTTAAGACTATAAGAGAGGCGAGTAGAACACGTGATATGAGAGAATGGGGGAGGGTACTAAAAGCTGAAAGTTTAAACAGAGATTGGGGAGATGGAAGGAAGGTTCTGGTGTGGGCTAACCAAACATAAGAATGTATTAATAATCCTTATGAAATCCCACTAGTTGTAAGCTAATTAAAATATAATATTTATCTTGTATATACGAGTGTATTGCCTTTGTGTATTTAAGTACACCCATATTGTGCAATGCATGAGGAAGTTTAAAAAAAAGCATTGGATCCCCTGGAACTGGAGTTACTGACAGTTGTTAGCAGCCTTGTGGGTGCTTGGATCTGAACCTGGGTACTCTGCAAGAGTGGAAAGTGCTCTTAACCACTGAATCATCTCTCCAACACCCAACACACACTAATTTTTACAAATCAGTTTGAGTCTGCTGCTTAACACCATTCAGGCAGCCTAACATCTTAAAAAGGAGTTTGAACACAAGTACCTCCATATTAATAAATAATCCACCTCCCAGAAGACATGGGTTATTAAATGGAAATCTCAGTAGCAGTCATGGGCTACCTCCATATGACTTATTGGTTAGAGTGCCTTCCAGAGAAACCCAATACAATGCAGGCTATTGATTCTGCTCTTGTTTGCATGTTATAACTAGAAAGTAAAACCTTATTGCTAAAGACACCACATACTTGGTTGCAGGACACAGATCAATCAGTCTTTAACTGATCAGGAAAGTCTCCCTACTGGCTAGCTTTCATAATGCCTGAAGGTGCTTACAGACTGCTGGGGGTAATAAGACATCAATGCTCTTAGCCAGTTCTGGATGTCACATGCTACAAAAACTGACTTGCCAGGAAAGATGTACCAACTGTTGCAACAGTGGAAAGACTAGTTATGGGAGTAATGAACAGCTCTCTTAATTATACCTGAGGTCTGCTTCAGAGGAGGAAATTTGTGTCTGATATTTAAGCATCATCAAAACCTATGTCTAGGGGAGTCATAGGCAATATAGGAGAACATATGTCATTGCTTTTCTATATGATCATGCTGTCAAAATTAGTTTTTTTGCTTTTTAAAATATTTTATTACTTTTATTTTATGTGTATGAGTGCATTGCTTGCATGTATGTAAGTGCACCCATGTTGTGCAATGTTTGGGGAGGTCAGAAGAGGGCGTCGGATCCCCTGGAACAGTAGTTAAGACAGTTGTTAGCTGCCATGAGGGTGCTGGGAATCAAACTTGGGTCTTCTGCAAGAGCAACCAGTGCTCTTAACCACTGAGCCATCTCTCCAATCCCAAAGTTAGTTTTTATTTTAATATTTTAATTTATGTTTTAAATTTACTCTGTGCGTGTATGTCTGTGTGCATGTTTGTGAGGGTGTATGCTTGTCCAAGTATGCATACATATGTGTGCATGCTTGTGGAGAAGCCAGCATTATGCTGATACTAAAACAAGGTGAAGACAAAATAAAATTACTGACCAATCTCTCTGATAAACATAGATGCAATGATTCTCAGTAAAATACTGCAAACTAGATTCAAGATCATACAAAAAACATAATTTACCATGATCAAGTTGTCTTCATTCTAGGGATACAGGGATGGTTCAATATATAAGAACCAATAAATTTAGTACATCACACACAAAAAAATGGACTCAAAGAACTCATGATTATCTCAATAGACACAGAAAAATCCTTCATCAGAAACCAGTATCACTTCATGATCAGTCATGGAAAAGATTCCATGGTCAGAGAATATTTCAGCATAAGAAAGGTATATATGATAAAACTGTGGCCACCATAACATTAAATGGTGAAATCTCAAATCATCAGGAACAAAACAAAGGTGTCCACTCTCTTCACTGCTATTCAATATAGTGCTTATTTGCTTAGCTAGAAGAATGAGAAAAGAGAGGGATACAGGTAGGAAAGGAAGTCAAAGTATCCCTTTTTTGTTGTTGAAATAATCCTATACGTAAGCAAGCCTAAAGACTCCACCAAAATCTCCTAGACCTGATGAACACATTCAGTGGGATAATGGGACAGACTACAAATTAACACACAGAAATCAGAAGCATTCCTATATATCTATGACAAACATACTAAAAATGAAATCAGAATATTAATCCAACTCAAAATAACCACAAAAATAAAATTCTTAGAAATAAGCTTGTCCTCTACAATGAAAACTTTATGACAATGAAGAAAGAAATTGAAGACAGTGGAAGATGGAAACACCTTCCATATCCAAGATACGTTTTATGTGTGTAGATGCAAGTCAGTACTTAAAAGAAGTCCCATCATTTTTAGAGTAAAAGCCTAAGCTATTCAATCATCCACAAGATAGGGTTGGCCACTCAACACTAATATGCCATTTAAAGAGACAATAATAAAAAACAAAGATTTACTTAATGTAGCTACACTGAGAAGAAGAACAAATAAATAGGTACAGTGATCCCCAAATCCATCTTTAGGTGCAGAATGAGGCTCTAGTTTGGGATGGGAAACATGATGGTTTGAATGAGAAATGTCCCCCATAAGCTCAAATATTTAAATATTTTGTCCCCAGTTGGTGATGCTTTGGAGGACCTCATGGAAACTTTAGGAGGTATAACCTTGCTCTGGAATGTATGCCACTGATGGTGGGCTTTGAGAGATCAGAGACTTACATCACTTCCAGTTTGCTCTCTCTGATTCATGTTTGCAGTTGAAGATGTGAATTCTGAGCTTCCTGCTCCAGCTGGCATGCCTGCCATTTGCTGCCGTGTCTCTGCCTTTATAGACTCTTATCCCTCTGGAAACACAAAATAAACTCTTTCTTCTATATGTTGCCACTGGTTATATTTTATTACAGCAGTAGAAGAGAAATAATTTAACTCAGTATATAACCAGTTTTGGCAAGAAGCTACCTTTCTGTAACGTTCTGGAAAATGTCCTTGGGACCAAGAGCACATGTTCATAGAAAATAAATTATGCTGCATTTGCCAATATCTTCATGAAACTTCTTCAGTCATCTGCTTCCTCATGACCCTCTGTTTCTGGCCCCATAACTTGACTTATCCAAGTAGTTACAAAATAAATTTGATATGCTAGAAGAAAAATATAGAAAACTTAATGATAGATCAATAAAGATTGTGTAAACTAGGCTAAAGGGATAGGTCAGTGGTTAAAAGAAGTTGCTGCTCTTGCAGAGGACTTGTATTCAGTTTCCAACACCAACATTGTGGTTCATATGCATCTTTAACTTCATTTCTCAGGAGATTCAATGCCCTCTGACCTCTGTTTGCACTTCATGCACTTGGTACACATACATATATGCAGGCAAAAACTCATGCACATAAAGATTATGTAGGTAAAAAGAGTTAGATGGAAAGAATAAAAGAAACTTAACAGCCTCAGAAAGAGTGGCTCTATTAAGGTATAAACAGAGATAAGAGAGCACCAGAAAGAAAAAACAAACAAAGAAGAAAGAGTAGGTAAAGAAATAATAGCTGAATTCTTCACAAATTTAGAAGCAATAATCATCCTATCCAGAACCTTCCACATACATAATTTAAATCAAAGATGAGAAGAATCTTGAAAGCAGCAAGGGAACCCCAATAAGAGTAATAGCTGACTGATCAAAAATTAGGAAGGTGGAAAGATAACATCCAAAGTGCTCAAAGTAAAAATGTCAACCAAATAAATTATACATGAAAAAAGTATCCTTTAAAAATATGGCAAAGCAAGACATTCTCAGATAAACAGAAAACAGATTTTGTTTCTACTTAGTTTACAAAAACTTTAAGGATGCCCCTTAAGCTGAAAGCAAATTATCACAGTTAGCAATGAAAACCACATATGTTTATATGATTTTCTTCGTTTAAAAATAGGGAATATGATGTCGTTTTTAGGATCATGGATAAGTCTAAAGGTATTATGTTAATATATTAAATGAAATAAGTGAAACACCAAGAGACAAATACCATATAACACCAATTACATATGGAATACAAGAAAGTTGAGCTCATGAAAGTAGAAAGTAGAAAAAAAAGGAAAGAAAAAGAAAAAAAGTGATGGGGTGGTATGGGAGGTGTTGGAGGGGAGGGAGTGGGCATGGATTTGATCAAAATACCTTATATGCATGTATGAAATTCTCAAAGTTTTTGTAAAAGTTAAAAGAAAGAAAGTAGAGTAGAAGTTACAAGAAGCTCAGGGTAGATTAGGTAGGGAACGTTCAATGTATAAAAAGCTTCAGTGAGAAGGACCAAGTTTTAATATTCTATTGTACGGTACGGTGACTATGGTTAATGATAATAGATTGCATATTCCAAAATAGCTATAAGAGAAATTTTTTAATGTTTTGACCAAAAAAGTGATAAATGTTTGAGTTCATGAAAGTTCTAGTTTGCTTTTCTGTTGCTATGATAAAATATTAGCCAAAATTCAAATGATGGTTCAAAGAGTTTATTTCATATTTGGGGTAGCAGTCAACTATCACAAACTCAAGGTAGAAGTCTAAAGGTGGTGACTGAAGTAGCCACCATGGAGAATGCTGCTTAGTGGCTTGCTCTGCCTGGCTTGCTCAGTCAATAGTTCAATATTTTCTGCATTTTACTGAATTTTTTGAAAATATCATGAAATATATTTGATAACCTAAATCCCCTTTATTTCATATTTGGGGTAGCAGTCAACTATCACAAACTCAAGGTAGAAGTCTAAAGGTGGTGACTGAAGTAGCCACCATGGAGAATGCTGCTTAGTGGCTTGCTCTGCCTGGCTTGCTCAGTCAATAGTTCAATATTTTCTGCATTTTACTGAATTTTTTGAAAATATCATGAAATATATTTGATAACCTAAATCCCCTCTCATATCCACACCCTCCTTTACCCCCTAC
>NW_008347808.1:2801989-2802768 GCF_000622305.1 Nannospalax galili | reverse complement strand
TTAGAGTCAGATATATATGGATAGACAGATATAGACATAGACAGATATAGATATATAGATATGCCTATAGAATCAGGTTGTTGTCCCCAAATGCCATATGGTGGACCCATCCACTGAAACCTGGTCAACCTTCCAATAATCTCACCCTTACATGAGACTGAATCTGCCCTTCACAGCAGCCATTGGTTGTCATTAGTTCCCCTGTTGTGCAGTGGTTCCCCTTGTATTCCCTATGTTGATTCTGGGATTTTGTCTACATTTGCAGGATTCACAGCAGGGTAAGGATCATGCTATATTTGCTCTACAGGTACTTGCATATCATCTTCCATCATTATGAATACTATCCTGTATAGACAAGGTTTGAAGGAAGCAACAGCTGATTTTTCCATGTTTGTTCTTCCATTCATGTATGCATTTCATTTCTTCAGCAGTAGTGCCTTACAATCATGTTCTGGTTGGTAACTAAGATCAGGGGCAATGGACAGTATTTTTTGAGAGTCTATGGGAACACTGTTCAATTGATTTGGAAGAAGGAGCCAATTCCTGGCATTGGACCTTCAGATTGCTAGCCTATGTTGTCTAGTAGAGTCACTGTCCCCGTTATAAGGTTACTACATTTGATCCATTTTATTTTATTTATATATATATGTATGTATATATATATTTAAATAGCTTCTAAAATTGTAGGTTTTAATATAACTCTAATGTTCTTTAGTGTTAGCTATTCTTCCCTATGCTCCTTCATATGCCCAGCTCTCACATTTTCAAACCCTTTTAAG
>NW_008347808.1:2778997-2799605 GCF_000622305.1 Nannospalax galili | reverse complement strand
GCAAGAAAACTGAAAACATTAGTCATATATAAGACAAAGTTAAAATGTCACGTATAATATTAAATATATTAACAATACAGCATTCCCAAAAGTTGTGCAACTTTAAGTCAGATAGTAAAAGTTTAGAGATGGAAGTTGAACATAACATCTCACCGCTAACTGAGGAACTATTGGCAATTGATAGTTGCTGGGAGAGGGAGAGTTAGTTTTCTTTAAGAGTGTGGCCCCTTGTAAGCCAACCAAACTCCAGTAGTTGGCCATATGGCCAAGAAAATATAGGCAGCATAGACTGGATTTGATAACTTAAAAAAATTAGGAAATAAAGTTGGGTGGATAGGGAAGGGTCGTGAATTTGGAAAGAGTTTGGGGAGGAAAGATGAATATAATCAAAACAGAATGTATAAATGCTCAAAGAATGAATAAAATATTTTAAAAATATAAATATACTAAACATTTCAAATGAAAGTCAAAAACTGTCAAGCTATAAGAAAAATAAATTTAAAATATACAATGAATATGGGGAAACACTTAAGATTCAGTGGCCAAATATGTATGCTAAAATTAAAAAGGATGAAAAGTATATATGTCATAAAAATAACAACACAGGAAAACCTGATTCGCATACCAACATGAGACAGAGCAGACATTAAAACAAAATTTGTTACTAGAGATATATAAGGGAAGTTTATATTAAAGGAATATTAGTCACCTCTCTGTTCTTATAACCACAAGCAACAAAACAAAAATGAAAAAAAGTGAAATTTATCAAAACTTAAGTTTTTGTTTCAAAAATATGATCAAGACTGCTGATTGCTCTTCCCCTCAGGTAGCATGTGTAGCACTTTCCAACTCTGTGAAAGCTGAGTGGTAGAAATGAGTTTCCACGTTAGTGCAAACTCACTTTTTCCATGTTTTATGACTCAGGTTTGTGTTGTTTTCATCAGTACAGTCTTACTGTCACATTCTTGAGCAAAACCAAGAGTACTGACAACAGCCTGTAGTGTTTGGATGTTGATGGAACCTTATGGGTAAAAATTCCAAATGTAGTTGTCGGTTTCTGGCACTGGCCTTTTTATTTGTTAGAATGTGGTGTGTATTATGGGCATTTTTATCCTGTTATGGAATCACTCCATTTCAATTATTTTTTATTTATGTCTGTCTGTATATTTTAAGAAGTTTACAGTAGTAGGTTTCCATGACTTCAAAAGGTCTTTAGTTTTAGTTATCCCTCACCAGATTTCCTCCTTTACACTTCTCTCCCACTACCCACCTCATTTAACACTTACTGTTACAGTATTGCCCTTTTACCACTGTGTTCTATCTTCCTTCCCTTGAAAGATGCCAACCTCTTGGGCCCCTATGAATTTCCTGACCACGATATGTATTCCGAATGAAACACACACATATGTAAAGAACAAAGGCTAACATCCACAAATGAAGGAAAACATGTGGAAATGTGTCTTTTGAGGTCTAGATTCTGTCACTTGGGATATTGCCAGGTCATTCATTCATGTGTGGATTTCATCATTTTCTTAGTAGCTGGATAATAGTCCATGTTGTAACTGCACAACATTTTCATTATACATTTATCAGTTGATGCACATCTAGGCTATTTATATTTCCTGGATATCATGCATAGTGCAGCAGTGAACATGGGTAACCAGGTTTCTCTGTAGTAAGATATAGAGGCCTACTACAGTCTTTTGGGTATATGCCCATGAGTGATATAACTGAATTATGTGATATATCTATTTCTAGTTTTTCTTGGAACCTCCATGCTGATTTCCATAGTGACTATGCTAGTTTGCATTTCCACCAGCAGGGAACAAGTGTTCCCCTTTTTCCACATCTGCAACAGTATTTTTTTTTTCACTTGTTATTTTGGCTTTAGCCATTCTGACTAGGGTAAAATGAAATATTCATTTTCTATTAAAATTCTTTTCATCCATTTGTATTTCATTCCCAAGCTACAGTAATGACCAGTCTAGTAAGAAATGCCCACTGGTGCAATAATAGCATAAATGTCATAAGAGTAAGCAACCACTTTCTGATAGAATTTAAGGCTTTCCCACACGCTGAAAGCCACGAGTGGTGCCGTTATTGGGGTCAAAAAGCTATGTCTAACTATATCATAAACATTAGGGAGAACCTACTACTATTATTATGGTAAACAGAACCAGTGTTAAACTGACTTCTGTGATTTATCTTTATAGCCATAGATTAGTGTGTTTTTCAACTCTCAGAGGAACTACTTTTTGCAACAGATGATTTATTATAGAGACCCAGAAGTGGGCAAGGTTCAGAGAATAAGAAACTGTGGAATGTTCAAACTTATACCCTCTTCTTTCAACACTCAGAAATTGTTGCAGAAGTGTAGGTGGAAAATTGTAAGAGGCAGAGGTAGTAGATTACTACAAGGGACAGTGTTTTTTTTTTTTTGGACACAATAGGGCAGGTGCAAATATGAATGCACAGCAGTTGCAACAGTTTACACAAGACCTGATGAAGCTCAAGACAGACAAATTCTCAGCATGGAGAGGGGAGGAGGGCATGATACCCTAGCCCTAGGTGAGGATCTATTGGCAATTTATAGGTGCTTGAGAGAGGGAGACTTAGTTTTCTTTTGAAACGTGTCTCCTGGTAGGTCAGCTGTGTTCTAGTGGATGGTCACACATCCAAGGGTGCGTGGACAGCACAAATTAAATTCAAAGAGGTAAAAAAAAGAGGACACAAAGTTGAGAGGATGGTGAAAGCTAGATAGATCTAGGAACAGTTTGGGGAGGTGAGTGAATATGACAAAAGTATTTTGGGTGAAATTCTCAAATATCTAATAAAATTGTTTAAATACAATCAAGAAAGTGGAGACACATCAGGCATGGTGGTACACTTGTTTGGCAGGAACTAATAGATCACAAGTTCAAGACCAGCATGGCCCACACTGTAAGACTGTTTTAAGCACATGAAAAATAATAGGAAAGTGAATAGACAAAGAGAAGATATTTCAAAAACATACATCCAGTATTAGAACTGGATGTGGAATATGTAAATTACTAATAAAAATAGAAAAATATCCAGGTTAAATATGGGCAGAGGATCATATACATTTTATAGCAACATTGTTTGAAAACTTGAAGTATTTGCAAATTCATGAATAAAGAAAATAATATACATTTGTATAATGGAAAAGCACTTTAGCAATAAGCAGGAATAAGATAGATGCTATAACACAGATGAACCGTGAAAACATGCAAAAGAGGTCATTTATTAATCATATCATACTATATTATTCTAGTCATATGTAATTCAATAATAGAGACATATACACACACACACACACATATATATATATATAGAGAGAGAGAGAGAGAGAGAGAGACGGAGACAGAGATGGAGAGAGCACAAGAGAGAAATTGAGTAGTAATTACTTAGAAGATGTAAGGTAGAAATGCAGCAACTGAGTGAAAGTGAAAGAACAGTTTCTTTTTGATGTGATAAAGACTTGTTGAAATTGGTTATGATAATGATTGTACATAAATATACTGAAGTCAGCTTTAAATAGTTACACTTTAAATAAATTGTATCTCTTTTACACACTATATTTCTAGCAAGTTCTTTTTAAAAAGACAAAAATAACAAATTAATAAAAAAAAATAATTGTAATTGAACATAAATTCAATTACTCCCCAAATGACACAACATCTGAATGAATATGGTGTGCACAAGTGAGTTAGTCTATTCTCATTAAAAAGCTATGAATCAATAAGTATAAGCCAACTTAATAGCATTTATATAAATGCTTACACATGAGACTCCTAAAAATATTTCAGAGCCTGGCTTTGGTGATTAGCTATAATAATAGTTGGATTGGAAAGACATGCCCACTGGTGCAATAGTGGTATCAATGCTATACATGTATCCAACCATTTCGGATGTGAATTAAGGCCCACTTCAAAAAATGGAACCTATGTTTAGCACGGTTATCAGAACCAAAGCCCTGTGGCTAGATAGATCACAGGCCCTAGGAAAGAACCCATTACTATTATTCTGCTAAATGAACATAAAATTAAACTGATTCCTAACCTATTATTATTATCATTATTATTGTTATTATTTCCATGTATTATTTCATCTCTCAACTCTCACCAGAGAAGTTCTTCTTGAAGCAGATGGAAATTAACACAGAGATCTACAACTGATCAATGTGCAGGGAATAGGAGACTGCAGAGTATTTATCCTTGAATAGAATATCGTTATCAGACCTCAGAGATCAGTGAAGAAGAGGGGGCAGAAAGATTGTAATAGCCAGAGGTGATAGATGGATACAAATAAACTATATTGTTTGGGCACCATTGGGGTAGTTGCAGATATCAACTCAATGCTTGTGAAGGCATTCACAAACTTGTGCAAGCCCAAGCCACACATGGATGAGGGAGGTTGGCAAGAAGCTCCATGCCTAGCTGAAGATATATTGGCAATTAATAGCTGCTTGGAAATGGGCAATCATTTCCTTTAGGGTTTGATGGCTGGTTGGTTGACTAGTCTCCAATAGACAAAACCATACCCCCAAAATTTTGAGGAACACAGATTAGACTGATAAATATTTAGAAACAGAAATAATAACAGAGAACATGAAGTCCAGTGAGGGGTGAGTTGATAAGGAGGGTGTTGAAATGGGGAGTGAGACCTGAATGTGATCAAAATATATTGTATGAAAATTTGAAGAATCAATAAACATATTACCAAAAGAATCTTAATTACAGTAGCTGTCCAGTTTTAATATATAAAACAAGGATGAAAAGTGTGTTAGAAGTACATGGTTTATGAACACTTACAGGGCGACTAAACAAATACAAACAAATGACAACAAATGACAGAAGAAATCACGATTGTGGAATTTACAGAAATGTACATGGAGTCTACAAGAGAGTTTTTCTAAGCTAGTAGTTATCTACCCTGGCTGCACATTGGGATTACCAGGGGACTTGAAGTCAGTAACTCTGGGAGGTGGGGCCTAAGTATTGATATTTTTAATGTTTCCTGTGGGACTATAAGAGACTGCCAGGATGGAAAACTACTAGCCTAGGCCAAATGAAACTGGATATGGCCAAGACAGAAAAAGAACCAAGGGAGGAATTTCCACCTGGAGGACTAGTCCAGTTAGGACCTTTGGTACACTTAAAGAGTTGTAAGGAAGCAAACACCTCAGTGTAGCAGGTAGGGTTATAATTGTCAGGTTTTACTGATTCTCCTGTCTAACGCTGTTCCGTACCCCTTAAATTTCCTAATGTGAAGGGGAAACTAATATTCTTTAAAAGGAAAGATTTCAACTCATATCACAATGAGGCATTCCCAGATCCCAGGGCAGACTCCAAATTAGCGCCTCTTACTGTGTTCCACTGTCTTTCTGCTTCACAATCTGAGATTAGGTTTAAGAGGCAGGCAGTTCTCAAATGGGCTATTAATGCATTCAGTCCTATTCCTCAACTCTCTTTCCAAACCTGCCTGAGGGTTTCAAATCTTTATCTTAAATACTGCTCTTTCAAAGCTACATTACATAATCAGTTCAGCAATAAACCTTTCAAGTTATGCGGCTTTTAGTCAAAGCAAATCTTTTGGCCTGGCTTTCTTGCCAAGACTCATGACTCTTGCCTGTCTCATCCAATGAGTGCAGTAATAAATCTCCTTTGATGAATGCCAACAGCATGCTAGGCACTGTAAGGCACTTGGGACTTGGGAACTGGTGAAGGAGTTATAGCTTGATTCTAATGCCTTTTTATTCTTATTCTAATCTTGCCCCATTTTGAATACCTTAAAACCCTCTGTTCACATCTAACTGCCCCCAAATTCTATTGGGATGTTTGATTCAAGTTTGTTCTAATTCTTTTATTGGCAAGCTAAAATCTCTCCTTGTTTGCTCACTCTCCTTCTTTTCTACTTTCTCAGTATATAGACAATATGTTCTGTGTTATGTGTATGTTTTGGTGCCTCTTTAAGCCATTTTAATGCAAAATCTTTTGGTTTGTGTGACATTATCTTTGCTACTCAGATCTCTGCTTACTTTTTCCCAGGATAGTCATATGCCTCCCAGTTTATAATGACTTCTACTAGCTCAATTAATATTTCCCTCTTGTATTTACAGAGCATAGTCTGACATACAAATGGTAGTCTTTTTTTCATAATAATATATTTTTACTCTGAAAGCAGACAAAGCTTTATAGGAATCTACAGGTTAAGCTTATATGGCAGTGGTGCTCCAGGATAGGAGAAGCAAGAAATGGGTAGATCTTTTCACTCCTCGACTCCCTGCGCTGAGGTGTTTAATTTCTCCCAGCTCTACCTTGTTGCTTCTGTTGGGATGTGTTGTTAGACAATTGCCTATTGAAATTTCAGGGGAATTACCTCTGATATTTGAGAATGTTCTGAGCCCACTGTGCAGAATCACACTTCAACAATGAGTCATAAATGATTGCCTGTTCCAGAGTCTTCAAGTACTCAGAAGGCAGAGAATGAAAAACTAGACATGACCATCAGAATCCACTGGGAAAAGGTCAGAAGAGTTTAGATGCTAAAACAAGATGCAAGGAATTCCCATCATCTTCTTTCTGTTTTGATGATTTCCCAATGTTTCCATCTATGCTGAATTACCACCTCTGATTTATCAATTTCATATTTCCAATGTTAATTCTATATTCTGAGTTTCTTATCATCTTCACTTGGCCATCAGAGGAGATTATGGTCAGATGACTTTGTATTCAGGAATGCAGGTTCAACTAACTTTGGGTAAAGTTTTGACAACTATTTTAGCCACAAATTTTTCATATGAAAAGGGGGAGGTATTGCAGATCTGGTTTGATAATTTATCCGTGCCACTTTGATATAAGAATAAAATATTTTTGACATAGCAGGAACAAGATAAATTGTAATTTTTTTGTGTTTAACTACAAGGAATTATTTATGTGGCACCTGCTCATGACTAGGTCCTAGTTTATCTGGGTCTCGACACTGAAGACCTGAGTTGGCTCCAAGAACCTAGAAAATAGTAATAATAACTAATTCTTATACAGAACTTTGTATGGGCCCAGACGCTAAGCTAGATGTTTTATATGAATCACTGAATTTAATCCTCATGACATCAATGTAATTTGTCTTATTATTTCTGTTCAATGAACAATGCAACTGAGGCATAGTATGACTCAAAAAATGCACAAGATATGTAGCTAGTAAGTGATAGCACCAAGATTAGAACCAAAGCAGACTAACTTCAGAGACTTTGGTCTTAACTACTACTTTATGTCTAGAAACACTAGACTTAGCTTAAGTGGAGCAATGTTAACTTAAAATTTGCAAGTGTTGCTCTTCTGGGTCTGTCCAGAGATGCAGAGGCCAGAGCAATCCTGTCCAGAGGTCCTTGGCTAACTATTGAAACCTTTATTGTTCTTCACCTCTGTGTCCAATGACTTAGGCTTGAGAACAACATTTTGCAATTATCTGGCAGTAGAGTTTGATCTGTAAGAACTACCCAAATGTACTTTGCCCTAAATACAGCTACTGCCACCAGTTTGGTGCTGTAAGAGCCAAAATCTTTCTCTGGCTTAGGAACTAGTCAGTACCTGCCTCTCAGTAGCAGCAGCAGCAGCAGCAGTAGTAGTAGTAGTGGTAGTAGTAGTAGTAGTAGTAGTAGTAGTAGTAGGAGGAGGAGGAGGAGGAGGAGGAGGAGGAGGAATAGCAGCAGCAGCAGTGGTAGCAGTAGTAGTAGTTAGCACAATTAATGCTTGCTGAAAGTTGAAAACGTACTTAATTGGATGGATACCTCTGTGGTAGATGAAGATCTTGGATGCAGTGGAGAAATGTGCAGGCCACAGGTGGTAGCCTTACATAATCCCTTACTAAGCATGCCAAGCAACTGTCTGTTAGGGGCTCCTCCCTACGGGCACCATGGGCATCCAGATATTACTATCCTTTCACAACTTTGTCTTCTAGGACTCTAGGGCATAATGTGTTGATTCCTGCCCCTATCAGCCCATAGACTGCTGGCACAGAATGCCAGAAAACTGATGCCAAATAGTAGTCTGGTTAGGGTCCTATAGAAAGAATCTTCAGTAAGTCTGGCTTGACTGAACCTGCTACTGACTGATTTACTGTGTGATCTTGGGCAAATCCCTTTTCCTCTCTGAGCTTCAATTTTCTTATCTGTACAACAAAGGAATTGGAGTAGGTCAGTCATTTTATAACAGCTATAGGCAATAATTCTTCAAAATACTATTGTAAGGTAATCAAAGTAAAGTAGGGATTTAGTGAAATTTGGAAGGAAAGGAGGTTGCTTTGAGAAGAAAATCAGTATGGGATTAGGCATCATAGTCAATTATAGCTAACACTACAGGAAAGGGATCATCAAGACCCCAACTTTGTTCTCTTCCATACCTCCTATCATGCCAAGGCTTGCTAAAACAAACCCATGGGAAAACCAGGGACACTGAATATTGGTGAGATACAAAGAAGCCTCCTAAGAAAAAGAGAAAATGGGAGGAGAGTGAAGAATGGATTCAAGGAGGCAAAAAGAAGCTACCCACCCCAGATTGACTGAAGACTGCAGCTCCCCATGCCACCTTCCTGCTACAGCAAAATGTATGTGTTTCATTGCTCCTGCTCTAACATCCTTTCATATATAAATACTCTCATTCCAGAGAATTTGTAGTCTTCAAACTAAAACTTTCTAATTTTCAATACTTCCAGTATAAAATATTTCCAGGCTTTAACTCCAGAGCTTCACAATTACAGATTCCTTTTCTTGGAATATTTCTTCTCAGAACACAAATGAACCTGAAACTCTCTTTCCCTACTACGCAACATAGATGAATTGTTCCTGGTTTAGGGCAGATTTTAGGGGCTCATGCTTCTTTGTACATAGATAGGCAAGCTGTTGATAACACTATAAATAATCATGAAATATGAATGTCACAACGAAAAAGCTTCTATTTCTCACTGACTCCACTAAGAATGCAGAGTTGTAGACTTTTGCAGGATTGGGGAAAGAGAAAGATCCTAAGTGATAAGAATATGCTAATCTTGCTCTCCTGTGCTAAGGTGATGTAGTACCATAGCTAATGACATCATCTAAAGACCAAGTTTGAATTCCTGCATGGCTCACCAGAGGCAAAGATTTCCAATCTGTAGAAGTCATGCATAGTATTTTCACTTAAAATGTCTCTACCCATGCCAGACAGGTGCTACATAGCAATCAGACTGAATTTGGCATCATAACATCTTAATTCTCTACTTAGTACTTCTTGTGTGAACTTAGGCCAGTCTTTGTTCTTTGTCCTTTAATTTATTAGTGTAATAGAAATGATGGCACAAATTCCTGCCTTTATTCCAAGGGTAGGTCCTGAAGACTCACTGAGATCATAAATTTAAAAAGCAGCAGCTGATGCCCTGTGTAAAATTATGGTTCCATCATGCCTCCATAGTGAGCATATGTGAGTGACAGACTGAGTAATATATGTATGAGTCAGTGTGTGCAATAATATGCATGATTCTTGGGGAAAGCAGAGGAAACAATACAGAAAAGTGTGAGAAACTATGACTTGAAATAAACAGGGAAAATATGAAGATATGAGGGTATTTGTATATCTATATAAGCGTTAACAGCATCATTTGAAAATGCATGAGAGAGAATTTTGGAGCAGCAGAAATATAAATATCAGTGAGTTTGTGAGATTCTCTTTTTGTGAGAGAATAACTATACTGATTGCATGCATGTACAAGTGTGTGTAAATATGTAGGATAGAGCATATGAAATCACCATTTTTATAAGCTCTCAATACTTTGACAATTTATTTAACTTAAGCCTGCTGTGTGTATAAGAATGAAGGGATGAATTATGTGTGAATAAGCCAAAGTACTTGCATAAGTAAATGTGAATGCACAAACTAATGTGTATTTTTTGTGAGAACTGTGTGCAATCAAATGTGTATGTTTGTAGAGCATGTGTATATTTAGGTGTATATAAGCATGCATATAAATCTGCTTAAGAAAGGATGAGATAACGAAATGTACATGTCCTTGAGAGGTCAAGTGTACCAGTATACAAAGTATGTGTCTGTGTCTGTGTGTGTGTGTGTGTGTGTGTGTGTGTGTAGACAGAGAGAGAGAGAGACTGAACACATAGAATACTTAGCCCTTGGTCTCTGGTGTTGTGAATGCAACTCACAACTTTCCAGAAAACAAGCTTTCCAAGCAGAAATTTTCCACACAGGCTCTCCACCCCAAAGGAGATTTTATTTATTTTTATTTTTTCTTTGAGCCTTATGCTTAGCCATTCTGGACTGAAGAGAGGAGTAAGTGCCCACCTCTACTCAGAGAATAATTGGGAACATTTTGCTACACACAGAAAGCTGGAAAATGACGAACTGTGGGGCTGAAACAGTGCAGGTTGTAGCCGGCAAGACAAAGGGCCCCTCAGCTACTTTATTTGTTCTCTTTAAAAGTAGCCCTAAGTGACTGAAATATCGCTTTGCCACCACAAGCAGTGTGAAATTTCACCACCAGTTGGAGTTACATAACTGTCTCCATGGCAACTGAAGCCCATAAACATGCAGTATCACTGTTGGCTGGTTACATAGCAGTGGTTTTAATGCCCCACCATCCTTTCTTTTCAACCCTTTCTAGACTGTTTTCCCTTTTTATCCCCTTCCTCCTAATTTCCTTTACCTTCAAAAGCAAGAAAATTAAATGTTGAGCAAGATGAGTGAAAAACCAAGGCTTTTTAAGCATCGGGTGTACTTGAAGTGAGTTCTCTGAGGCAGAATGTTGGTCCTCAGCTTGCCTGCAGGCCAGCTTACACCAGAGAAATTACTGCCTCCACTATGTCACAAGCCACAGAAACAGACATTCTGTAGTAGTTACTGTTGTAAGAAAAGTGAACAGGCTGAAAAGAAAGCAGACAGGTGGTTGAAGTATTTTTAGGATTTCTGGAACAGGAACAGGATGGTGGAGATGCTGGTAACAGAGGTTTCTGATATTGAGAGAATGGAGTTTGGGAAAATGGGAATGAAATCTTCCCCAGGCAGCATCTCCTTTATCCAGAGCTTGGAGACAAACTACATTTCCCATCTGATCAAAATGTAGGATTAATCAAAAGAGTGAATTGAGGCATCAAGATTCATCAGTTTTGAGTCTTGATTCCACCTCGTAGTAAGTCATATGACTACATACACTGAAAAACACCATTGCATTGAATCAAGTTTGGCTCACTGTAGAAACAATCCACAGGTCCTTACACTGTTCCCTGGGATTCTCCAGATGGCACATGCTTTCTTTATCCCATGAGAAGCCTTCCAGAAACACTCGGTATACCATATCCCAACGAGTCTTAATCTTCTTCCAGCTGAATAACTTCATTTCTTTCAACCACTCCTCACAAGTCCTGGAATCTGACTCTTTACCCTGATCATGGCCTTGTATTCAAGTTCCAGATTTATTGTGTTTCCATTAAAGATTCACGGTCAGATCTTGACATAGCCTTCCAAGATGATGTCTGACCAATTAGCTACATGGAAAATTGCTGAAATTTGACTATACTCTATTGTGAGAAGAGGATAAAACATGGAATGGGAGAGGGAGCCTAAAATGTGTTTATTACTTAGATTCAGTCTCTGTAATGTGCAAAACTGGGCATTGGCTGCCTGATCCACCATTCTAATACTAATTTGCTTATCTGTAACTCCATGCCCATCATTGCCTCACCTCCGTCATAACTGGCATCTGTTTATGTTATAATCATAAGCTGCATTCATAACAACCGATAACTCCTTTTGTTCCTTTCTTGATACCGAGAAATATTAGCATTGCTAACAACATGGTCTTAATCTTTCTGGGCTCCACATAGACTCTCATCACAACCATGGCATCCCTTCTCCTTGAGAGAAACAATGGAGGCCCCCAACCTCTTATATTGTCCCTTTGGGAGCTGTTATTCTAAGGTTATTTAGAAATAGCCTTCTGCCAGAGACAGTGTCAAACAGTGTGTAGTGTCAGGTGCCAGCTATAGTAAAGGTAGGAAAGAAATATCAGATAATCTTTTTTTTTGTCTTTTTTGAGACAGGGTCTCCCTGTAGCCCCAGCTGTCCTGGAACTCTCTATGAAGATCAGGCCGGCCTTGAACTCACAGAGATCTGCCTGCCTCTGCCTCCTGAGTGCTGGGATTAAAGACGTGTGCCACCACACCCAGCTTCAGATAATCTTTTAATCCTTTCCATTGATTCCTGATATTGGTGTTTCCAGATTTTCCATATGAAGTGGACTTAAGTGAAGGTCAGAAGTGGAGCTGTGATGTTTAACTTCAAGCTCCATTTGCGTTGATAAGTATTTTGACCTTATACAGTGTCTATGTGCGTTTAGAGTGGCTTTGAACTGTTGGTGAGTATCATAGAGAATCTGCATTTTTCCCCAAACCTTCTCTCCATTATTTCACTGTTTTTGTTCAGGCTCCTTTCTTTCCAGAGTTCTGTGCATGTGCATGCTTACGAAAGGAGCTGGTGAAGATGGAGAAAGTATAGCTAGCTGTAGGCTTTGACTGAGTCTCAGCTACCTCAATTTAAAAAAAATGAAATTAATGTGTCCTTCTCATCCCAGACCTATCAGGATGGTGAGATGTGGTAGTACATATCTATTATCCTCATGCTTCAGAGGCAGAGGCAGAAGGATCACTTTGATTTTTAGGCCAGCCTGGACTACAGAGACATTGGTCCTAAAAGAAAGCTTTGATTAAATATAATTTTAATGTAAATATAAATAGTTAGACTTAATCATCAATATCATCAACAGTCCAAAGTAACACACTGCCTATGAGAAAGAAAGATGAGGTAGGAAGGAGCTTGGCAAATCTTGCCAGTGGTTTGAGAAGGCCTTACCTTCAGGGGTACAGAAAAAGGTTGAGAAATGAAGAAGCTGTCAGTGCTGTCAACTGTATCCAACTATCAAATTTCCATGTGGGCAGGGACAGTGCGACTATAAGGAAGCCCCAATTTCAACTGGTTTCACAAGCACTGACCTGATGAAAAGAGTGACAAAAGCTTACAGTGTTCATGAGAATAGTAAATGTGATCAGTCCCCATAGGAATAGAATTAGGCCAATCAGATATTAATGAATGATGAAACAAATATTCTTTGAATACCTAAACTGTATGCCAAATATGGTATTACACAATATTATGCATTTATCCAATTTCATTCTGGCAATCCGCTCACTATTTCTATGCCACATATGAAGGTAGGTATTACCATACTAGTTTATGAAGAAGGCAAAGGAGAAATTGGAGCAGTATGTTCAAGTTCACATAGCTACGAAGGAAAATCTAGTTTGGTCTCAGTACTGTCTTCCTTTTATGAAGACTATTTTCTGCTTTTTGAATCAATAAACTTCACTTGCATCTGACCAAGTTACTCAGATTATATTCCTAATAATTAAAAACTGTCTTGCAGAAGTGTGATAATGAGCATGGAGATTAATGTTGGGCTGGTAAAAAGGAGGAATAATATTTCCTGATCGTCACTTGCCTATCAAAAGGATGAGAAAAGATAAGTTTTCCCTCTAATGTAAACCAGAAAATTCATAATACCCCTAACCTTGTCATTAACTTGGTATGTGTGCAGGATAACTTTCATTGTCAACTTGACACACCTGATTATAGGGACCCTCAATTGAGGAATTGTCTCCACTGGATTGGCCTGCGGCCATGTCTATGGGGCATTTTCTTGATTGTTGGGTGATGTGAGACAGCCCAGCCCACTGTAGGTGGTGTTACCAATAGGCAGGTGATCCTGTATTGTATAAGAAAGTGGACTAAGCATGGGTCAGAGGAGCTATCCTCCATGGTCTGTGCTCCAGGTTCCTGCCCTGAGTTCTTACTTTGGCTTGCCTTGATGATAAACTCTGCTGTAAGCCAAATAAACCCTTTCCTCCCTAAGTTGGCTTTGGTCATTGTTTTTCTCACAGAAATAGAGGGTAACTAGAACAGAAATTTTTACCAGGATTGTGGGATATTGCTGTGAAAGACCTGACCATATACATCTGGGAGGACTGTGGAGGTTTTGAGAGCTTTGGACTGGAAAATTGCTTAGAACTCAGTGAGTAGTTCTATAGGGACTTGGAAGAAATCCCCAAAGTGGTGGAGATGATGGATGCCTGGCTTGTAAAACTTCAAAGGGAAGTAGGACTCTAGCAAGGGAGTTTGTCGAGTTAAGAATTTTTGGAAGTGAAACTTTTGTGCTTTACTCAGAAAATAGATCCTAGCTAGCTGGGTCTGAAAATCATTTATAACAAGAGACCAGCATCATTGAGGTGAAATCTTCTGAGAAGTATTTCCTCAGTGTCAGCACACAGAAGCTGTGATTCAGAGAGGGCCGGAGGCTCTGTCTCATGGTGGAAACAAGACTTGGTAATGTTTAAGAGTCTTCTATATGATACTAGTTTTGAAGGCATGAAAGGGTCCTGGAGAGCAGCTGAGCCTTGGCACTGGGAGAGGCCACATTGGTGAAGATACAGCCTCTGTTGAAGTGAAGACTCCAGGATTGAAAGGGTCATGGAAAGAATCTGAGGCTTTGCACCCTGAGAGGCCAGAAGCCAATTGGTAAAGGTGAAGCTTCAGTTTCCGTAAGAGACCCTAGAATACTGAAGATTTCAAAAACTTGGGATGACAAACACAGGCAGTGGCAGTTATGGAGTGGAGCCAGCCTGAACCTATGAGACAAGCTGTGTGTGTTGAGGACGGCAGAGCCAGAGAAATAAAGCTGTCCAACAGCTTTGGAGCCAAGAAATTTCTGAGTGATTCCCAGTTGTCCAGCCATTAGCTGCTTTGCTGGACTTAGGTTTTGCGTAAGTGTGTCTGATTCCTTCTTTTTGAAATAAGATAGTACTTAACTTGTTTTGAGTTTTACAGGAGCCCAAAGTTAAGTGACTTTTAAGAGAGACTCTGAATTTTAAAGTGTTTGGTTTTTTTATTTTTTTATTGGAATTTTGTGTATTTCATACTGGACATCGCAAACAATCTTAATCATCTTAATATCCCCATATCAACTGACACCTTCCCATACATCACCCCCCACTGGAGCCCATAAATCTGTCATCTCTGTTAAGGCTTACAGTGTCATCAGTGTCCCCAACCATTCCCCAATGCAAGTCCATCCACTGAGGTCTATTCAGTCTATCTAGATTCTCTTGTTTTAGGAAGAACAGCTCTTCTTCATCTAGCAGCAATCAGTTGCCAATATTTCTTCAGATAAGATTGGGGTCTGCTGTTCATTTTCCCAGTTCTATGCTGAGTTATTGTCTGCCTCAGTGAGCATGGGACTTGTGTATGCTGACACATATGCCATAGAATAATATAAGCAGGTTCCCAGGAGCTTGTAGGACTCTGTTTCCATATCGTCATGCACCTCCTCCCTGGCTCTCTTAATCTTTTTGACCCCTCTTCTGCTATGGTCCCTGAGCCTTAGGTGTGTGAAGTTTAATAAAGGAGTCCTGTCCAAGGACCATCATTCAGCAGACTATTGATCTCTATGCTTTGGCCATTCATGACCTTTTGTGTTCCTGGTCTTCCGCTGAAGTGTCCCTCAACTGACAAGTGGATAATGAAAATGTGATACATTTACACAATGGAGCTCTACTCAGTGGTAAAGAAAGATGAAGTCATGAAATTTTCAAATAAATGGATGGAACTAGAAACTCTTATACTAAGTGAAGTAACACAGACTCAGAAAAACAAGCCATGTGTGTTCTCCTTCATGTGTGGATCATAGCACAAAATCCTTATAAGTGAGTTTATATCCAGACATAACTGTAGGAACCATAATAATGAAAAGGAACCAGAGAGGTGAAGTGAAAAAAAGAACCTGAGAACAGTAGGAAACAGGTGTTACTAAAGGAGAAATCTATTACAATTGGGTTATTTAAATGGGAGGATGAGGAAGGGTTATACAAGGAACCTTGGGGATAAAGAGAAACTAGGAGCTCAAGGGAGGTGGAACCATAGGAGGCAGGTATTATCAAGGGAGAAATGGGGAAAATAGGTACACTTTAAATGGGGAAACCATGGGAGAAGGCTTAGACTGCAAGAGAGGGAAGAGATACATAACACCTACTTTTACAAAACCAGAGGGAACTATATTAATCCAACAACCTACTGACAAATTACACATACATTATCTCTACATGAACCCATGGTATAGCTAAGGCTACATAACAAGAAACAGTTCCATACAGAAGATACCTTCCTTGAGTTGCTGGCCAGGGTGATCCAAGAGATTACCAAAATTAGTCAAGCTATTGCCACAGTCCTTCATGGCCTCCCAGAACTTGAAGGTAAGACCCTACTGCCAAAGACAGAACATACTTCTGACACAGGGTTGGAGTAATAGAGCTACAACTGACCTGAAACCACTTACCCTGAAGACTAGGCCTCATAACTTTGGATAGCATTATGAACGTACCAAGGGAAAAAAACATCAACGGATGATCCAACACCAGCTTCAAGACCAAATAACCACATCAGTGGCCAGCACAGCATGCGTCATTGGTGCAGTAGTGGCACTTTTATCTTGGGGGCAATCAACATCTACCTAATTGGACAAAAACCCACTCAGTGGGAGGAAACTCCAGTGTGGTACTGTAAACATAACCAAATACACATGGCTGGAGAGGTCATAGATCTTAGAGAAAACCCAAAGACTGTCACATTGCTAGACTAATATGAATATGTATCCTTATATTAATAGACAAATATCCCAGTTACCACTCATCAAATAAACTATTTTGCACCAGTCAGAGACTATTACCAAGTGCCACAACTGGTCACACGTGGACATTGTCTATGAATTTCCCAGGCCTAAGTGACACACCTACAATGCAACCTCTACACCTAAGTCTCATGGAACATAGAACAGGAGGGATAAAGAAGAGGACACTAATGAATCTCTCAGTTCTCAATAAGTGTTTGACTTTTTAAAGACTGTGGGACTTTTAAAGTTGGACTCTTATGTTTTAATGTTAATATTAATATCTTGGGCATAAGGAATGGATGTATTGTGGATGTATTGTAGTTAAAAGGGATGTGTTTGAGTGTCAAGTTGACAGGAGATCGATTGTAACAGGATAGCTTTAGTTGTCAACTTGACACACCTGGGCAGAGGGAATCTCAATTGACCAATTTTCTCCATTGGATTTGTCTGTGGCCATGTCTGTGGGATGTTTTCTTGATTGTTGAGTGATGTGAGTGGGCCCATCCCACTGTGGGTGCTGACATCCCTGAGCATATAATATTGTGTTGTATAAGAAAGTAGGCTCAGCATAGGCGAGAGGAGCAAACCAGTAAGCAGCTATCCTCCATGGTATGTGCTCCAGGCTCCCGCCCCAAGTTCTTTCCTCAGCTTCCCTTGATAATGTGCTGTACTTGTAAACCAAATAAACCCTTTCCTCCCCAAGTTGGTTTTGGTCAGTGCATTTATCACAGCAACGTAGAGAAAATAGAATAGTGCATAATGCTAGACACACCCCTTCCTACTTTACATGTTTCAATTCTCTCAACTGTAAGAAAAGGTGTAGTGGAGGGTATATGGTATCATTTAACTTTATATCTAACATATAATAGGAATGTATTAGGCATAGAAGAGTTGGTCCATATAACCTTCTTTTCTGACTTTTCTAACCCTCTCTTTGTGACTCTTCAGGACTTACCAGCAAATGAGAAGTATGTTAATTTAACAGTGCAATATAACATTTTAGAGTGTCATCAACTTACAAGACATAAAAAAGCATAACTTAAATAACTAAATCTTTTAAAGGATTTCACTGAATGCTTCCGAAACACTGTGCTATATGAAGCAGGTTCTTGAACTTCCTCTCACCCACCATTTTTGGGTATAAGAACATTTTTGGGGCCACAAGAATTCACAGAATAAAAAATAGTACTGAGCTTGAGAGGCTTATGGTAGATGATTGTTTTCAATATTTTATCTCAAAGAATAATTGTGTTATTCAAAGCCTGATTGTATTCAGGTGGTGGGTCTCCATTAACCTGCTGATTTGCAACCTGCTCGTACTGTTGAATGGAAAGATTTGTTACTGAGAAGTCAAGAGACCTGGATTATGTCAGTAATTCAGTCCATAGTAGTTTTTAACTACTGCCATTGGGTCTAACATTATGTTCAGTATTGAGGAAACTGTGGCAAATAAACTAGATCTAGTGCTTACAGTCAAAAGACTTTCAGCATAATAGCTATGTTCCACAATCAGGCACTCAAAGTGGACTCATAAGCAATTCCCTTCCTCTCTGCATTAAGTTCCCTGTCATTGGAAATGTAGCAACTGGTATACATAAGAGTTCCATTTTGAATCGTGGTTTTCTTTAATGGCAAGATCTGTATTCAAGAAATCAAGGAGATAATCTTCTCGCTGGGGAGATACTCAGCTTCACCAAGATTGAACAATGTGCTCTAGATCACATAGACAATTGGAAACCATGTCCTCAAAAATAAGTAGTAGCACAAGGGAAAAGAACTGTTAGATAATGCTTAATCACACTCTGTTCCGAAGTTGAAAGTAAACAAGATGAAAGAAAAGACATTGTTAATGCTTTTAGTAATACAATGATACTTAAATATGTCGATTATTTTATTCAATCTAAATGAACAACAGAGAAGTAAACATTCATGGATATCTACTTTTGCTGAGATAGAGTCTCTAAAAGTAAAATATCTCCTGTCCCAGCAAAATCATCTTGAACTGAAAGAGAGTTGATCCCTGGAGGTGACAAGACAGGTTAATTGGGAGGATTGATGAGGAAAGAAAATCAAAACTGCTACTTGAGAAAATTTCTCTGAACTAGAGAGAGGAATTTGGGGCTATTGGAGGACCAGAAAAAGTCCTGGCAAATGGAAATCTCTTGTATACATAATACAGGAAGATTGATTAACCCAATACTAAATGATAACAAGTGTCACACAACCTATTTTACCTCACTACATAGTACGTGGAAGGTAAGACAATGGAATCGTAAGGCAGATGATCAGTGTTCAAATTCATTTTTTGCCATTTAGCTAACCATGTGGACATTAGTAAATTATGTTACCTCTGTACACTAGTATGCCTTCATTTATAGAATGAGCATAATATTATGACCTAAATAATAAGGTTTTCAGGAGGAATAACTAAATTAATATTTGTACTTGTAGCACTGACAGCCAATCTTATTATGAACACTATACAAATATTTATTAAATAACAGAAATGTGGTTTTAGTCGATTATAACCCAGCCCAACAGTCCAAAACAGCCAGTGACAGGAGTAGATCTGCTGTAGAAATTCCTGTATCTCTTCTGATGCTTTCCTCTTGTCTGGCTGTTCTCTAGATCTCTAACAACTGTTTGATCCCCAACTCCTCTTCAGAATTCCAGCATTGTGGTATTATATCACCCATTTCTTCAGTCATAAATGAAGAACTGAAAAAATATCTAAATTTCTTGCCTCAGCAGATCAGCATAGCAATTTCCAGAAAGAGTATGCTTCTGTCTCATTTTAGATATGAGGAAACTGATGGCAAGCAATTAATGTTACAAGTATGCCACTGAAGCTTTCGAAACAGGGCCTTCTGTTTCCCTGGTAGTACTAGAAACGTTAAACAGCAGTTTTGCTGTTCCTTGGAATTTATACTACCATCGGAAAAGGTGAAGGTTTCTGGAATTTGTTCTCAATTCCATCTGTAGCCCTGATTGAAGACCTGGCATTTCAAGCTATCCAAAATAAGATTAGAAAGATTAAGATCCTCTTAAGGAGATAATGTTCATTTCCTTCCCAGAGGACTTTTCTCAGTACAGACATGTGCAGTCACTTCCATTAGGCACCACTGAGATGCCTCTGCCATGCAGTCTGCTGTCTTTGACTAAGGAAAACCTTAACTTTTTCTCTTACTTTTATTTACGCTTTTTTGGATAGTGACCAAAGTCTAAGCATGATTTCTCTGGCACTCTGGGCTTTTTCACTCTTTCTCTTAAGGCTGCCTCTCTTTTGGTCATATGGCTACTTATTGACCTCAGTCACCGCCAGTATGGCTTTCTCTCTTTATCTTCTCCATTTCCTTTCTCCTGGCAGCAGCTGAGATGTACAGCTTGCCTTCTCTATTGCTTTTTTCCTAAACTCTAATAAAATTGTTCTTGAGCTTCATTTTAGGCCAGTTTCTAATTGTTTTTAATTAACAAGAATAAGAAAACCCAAAGAGAAACTTAGTTTCCTCAGTAACAACAGGGCTGCACTTCTAGTCCATACTTCACTTTTTTTTTTAATTAAAATTTTTTTTTTTAGAATTAAAGTTACAGTTTTAACAATATACAAAATGTTACAGTAATTCAGTTTTTTGGCATAATGATTACAGATTTGATAAATATATTTTATATCTCATAATAGCGATGAAGATTATACAAAAGCTATTAAAACAATTATAAGAATAAATTCAATTGTCACTTAAGTATCTAAAGCTATTTTCCTTTGCATTCCTCCAGAATGATTTGTTCTTATTCTTTACCTTAATTTGAGGGACTTCAAGAAGATACTTGTTTT
>NW_008347808.1:2778292-2778917 GCF_000622305.1 Nannospalax galili | reverse complement strand
ACTGTCCACTGTGTTGTCAGCACCCTCATCCATTCCCCCTGTCTGCCCTTCTGGTAAATCTAGTCAGCCAGAGGTCCCTGTTCCAGGAGGGTCAGCTGTTCCTCATCTACGGCAATCCATTGTCAGTATTCCTTTGGATAGAATTGGGGTCTGCTGTTCATTTTTCCAGTAGTATGTTGGGTTACTGTCTGGAAGAGCCTTTGTCTATCCTGGCCAACAACTCGACTGAAGGTATCGCCTGTCTGGCTTTGTTGTTTGTCGAGTAACTTTTAGTTATATATATGTATGCTCTTATGATATTATGTTGGCCCCTTTAATCTTTGGTTATACTTCCCTTTTGGGTGTTTAAGGACATACAATTGGCCCTGATAAACTGATTTGTTTTTACTCTTGAGGTCGTTAGAGCCTCAGGGGTCCCATGGGTTTGGGAGGAGCCCCTGGCTCCTTTCTTTTACTAGTTCATCTATGTGAAGATAAGTCAAAGGTCCTGCTCGAACATTGTTGGCTTCTCTTGGAAGCATGGAGGAAATGATTCCTCCGTGTTGACCCTCCTATTTATAGACTGGACACTGGTTCAAGTCCATCTGGTGGGGTCTCCTCGGCTTCCTTGATCAAGAGGCCAGAT
>NW_008347808.1:2751957-2773858 GCF_000622305.1 Nannospalax galili | reverse complement strand
GGCCTCAGGAACTTGGGTGTTGGACTGACCTGAGATCCTGGCCATGGCCGCACCATGCAGGGATGCAAAGGCAGATGGGGAGGGAAAAAGCCCCAAGATTTCCCAGGGAGTGGAATGAGTAGCTGGGTTGTACTGGATGCAAAGGTTCAGGTAGAGGAAAAGTAAGCCTTGGAGCCCCAGAAAGAGGCTGTCAGCCCCAGAAAGAGCCTGTCAGGTGTTGCAGGACCAGGGAAGTAGTTGGAGGTGAGGGCGGGGCCAGGACCAGAAGCGGTGCTCCGGGGGCCCTTTCTTGGCACTGAGTTGGCCTGGGTGAGAAGTGTCAGAAAGTAGTATTGGTTCCCCAGGTGTCTGGGGCCCCAAGACTAGGAATGGCACAGGGCCCAAACTAGGAGTATAGAACGACGGGAGGGATGGAAGGGTGAATGTGGGTTAGGCAGTCCTGGCGCAGAGGGCTGTGCTATAGACTTACCCCAAGAGGCCTGAGGATAGTAGTCCATACTTCACTTTTAATGTGATAGGATGTCAGGAAAAGGCAACCCTACGCCTATGCCTCAAATCCTTATCTATTCAATGAGCTGCCATTACAGTAGCAAAATGGCCACTGGGAAAAGGCTAGTCAGGAGAATAAAATTCTGCCCCATATAAAGATCCAATCTTCCCGTTTTGCTAATAAATAACCTGGTTATAGGACCACACCTAATAAGGCGGGTTTAATATATGTCATGCTAAAGAGATGAGTGGAGAATTTAGTGCCTTAATGAGATAGTGAGCTTTCCTTGCTTGGAATCTCCATCCCTTAGCAAAGTTCTTGTGGATCCAATCACAGATATGTGACTTCCCATAAGCCTTGACCTGTTTTCTGAATTCTTCAGAAAAACATAACGTTTCATTTCTTCTTCATATCTCTTTTCTAAACATGTTTTCCCTAAAGTTTTGGGTACTCGCTACATTTTTGAGTTTCTTTTTTAGAACATTTTTACTGAATTTTTGTACATTTCATACATCTTGATCATATTTAGATCCATTCCACTATCTGCACACCCCATAGCCCACCTCCTGGATTTCATACATTCTGTTATATATATTAAGGCATACTGAGTCAGTTTTGCATCTGAAATGTGCATTGGTGTGAGTGTATCCACTGAAGCCTGGTCAACCTATCTACAGTCACTAGCTGAAACAAGACCAACTCTCCCTCACCCAGCAGTGATCAGCTGCTAATAGTTCTTCATCTAAGGTTAGGGATTCTGACCCATTTCCCCTCTTCTATGCTGGGTTTTTTTCTGGTTTGAGTTTCCATGGGTCTTGTGCATGCTGTTACCACTGCTCTAAGTTCATATAAACAAGTTCCCAGAATGCTGAAAAACTCTGTTTCCTTGTGGTCATCCCCCACCCCCTGGCTCTTACAGTCTTTCTGCCCCATCTTCTGCAATGGATCCTGAGCCCTGAATGTCAGAGTTTTAATATAGAAGTCCTATCTAGGGTAATGTACTCTATAGTCTCCTATTCTCTATATTTTGACTGGTTGTCCTTTGTGTTAATCAACATCTGTTGTAGGAAGAAGCTTTGCTGGTGAGAGTTGAGAGATGCACTAATATTTTTTCTGCCTCCTGTTCCACTGTTCCCTGAGTCTTAGGTATATAAGTTTCATTGTAGATGTATCACTTAAGGCTAGGCATCACAGAGAAACGTATTCTCTGCATTTGACCAATTGTGGAACTCTGTAAGAGTATCTTTTAAAAAAAGGAGCTCTTTCAATGAATGGTGACAAGTATTCCTGTCCGTAAATATAAGGTACATAGTCAGCATATAGTAAGAAATTATGTTTGTCTAGGAGTGTGACAGATGTATATTTTTCTCTAGGATCTATGACTTCTCCAGGCATGTGTTTTTGGCTATGCTTACACTACTGAAAGAGTTCCCTCCCATTGAAAGGTCTTAAGTCAAATTAGATAACTATTGATCATACCCAAGATAAAAGTGCTACTATTGCACCAACAGTGATAGAGTACTATGCCAGTCATTGTGGTTCATAGGACTCACACATGGATTGTACTACTGATTGAATTTCTCCCTTAGCATCTTTCATAGTAGTATCCTCTGATACTATGAGAGTAAATCTTCAGAGAGGCAGTTTCTAAGTCCTTTCCAGCTTGATTGTTATAAGCCCTGTGTCTGAAGTATGTCCTATCTCCAGTGATAGGGTCTTACCTTCAAGTTCTGGAAGGCAATCAAGGGCTATAAAATATCCTGTGTTATTTTGGACTACCGTGACCAACAACTCAAAGAGAGATTTCTCCTGTCTAGCACTGTGTTTCTTGTTATATAGCCTTCAGCTACACACAACACACACACAGAGATACACACACACACACACACACACACACACACACACACACACACTCCTTTCCCAGTTAAATACCCCAGGTTTCTTCATTTCTCTCTTGATGTTACCTATATCCTACTATCGCCCTCTCTCCAGTTTCTTCTCCTTTGTTCCCATGGCTCCTCTCCATTTTATGGCTCCAGCAGTAACATCAGGATATAGTAACATCCTTATATGTAGTCATATTTAAGGACCTGAAGCTGAGATACACAAATAAGTGAATATACATCCCTTGTTTTACTGAGTCTGCATTACTTCACTTAGTATAACAGTTTCTAGTTCCATTTATTTATCTGAAAATTTCATGATTTCAATTTTCTTTTTTTACAGAATTAATTTATTTTTTCTCATATAAAAACCCCATGTAGTAGCCTCAGCTGGAGTCTGGGTTCTCTGCATGGAGACACTTGCATGGGTTTTTATAAGATGGTTGGTGAATTCCTTATAGGAAGACTTGGTAAAGACCATCTCTTTCCAGAGGTGAGGAGTCAGGTAGCATTTGATCTTCAAGAGGTCATCAAAGGTGTCCTTGGCAATGCCGCCCAGGGTGGCAGTGCAGCCTCTGGCTGATGTGTAGTAGTCATCAGCAGCAGTTTCTTAGGCACAGGAGCAGAGACGATGCCAGTACCTCTGGTGACAGGGATGAGGCACACCAGGACAGGGCCACAGTAGTCTGTTACTTTACATGGGACAGTGTGGAGCTTGCCAATCTTGTTTCCCCAGTAACCTCTCAACACAGGGACAAATGGTAAGCTTGCCAAAGATGATGGTCCCTTGAATGGCAGTGGCTATCTCCGTGGAGTACTTGACACCAAGACCAACATGAACGTTAGAGTTCTCAATGGTGACAGAAGCTTTAACCTGGTCCGATGGCCAGCCTGAGTCTGTTTCTGCACTAGCATGATCTTTAAAACCTCGGATAACAGGTAGTCTTGACCTGGCAGCTCCAGGGACTTGATCTTCACATCCTTGACCTGGCAGCTCAACTTGGTGACTTGAATCCAATCCTTGTCTTTACCTTTGCCTCCTTGAGCTCCATGTCTCCACTGTGGCCTTGGCCACAGCCCCTACCATGACCTTGATGACCACTACCAAATCTTCCACAGAAGCCAAAGGGCCTCCAAAGTCAAGGCACCTGGTTCCTCCCATCCGTCTCACTGAACTGGCTGTCATCTGCCTTTAGTGTTTCCCCAAGAAAAAGATCAATTTCAGTTTTCTTTACCACTGAGTAGAATTCCCCTATTGCATAAATGTATGACATTTTCATTATCAACTCATCAGTTGAGGGACGTTTGTATCAATTCTATTTCTTAGCTATTGTGAAAAGAGTAGCAACAAACATAGCAGTACAGTTATCTGTGCAATAGGATGAGTCCTTAAGAAATATGCCAAAGAGGTGTGAAACCAGATCATAAGGTAGAATTACTTTTAGTTTTTTTAAGAGTTTCCCCATACTGATTTCCACACTGGTTGCTCCAGTGTGCAATCCCACCAACAGTGGATGAGGTTTCCCCTTTGTGCTATGTGACTTACCTCTGTGCTTGTTTAACTCAAACAGCATGGCTTTTTCTCTTCATCTTCTCTGTCTGCCTCCTTTGGGTAGGTACAGAGATTTACAACTTGCTGCCCTGGGCTTTTTCTTTTGAGCTCTAATAAAACTGTCCTCAAGCTTCCTTTTAAGTCTTAAATTATATTCTAATTGTTACTAAGAACTGCAAGATGGGACCCTGATTTCCCTGGGAATGTGACAATTCAGGAGGACTTCATACAATGTCAATGATAATCTCACTAAACAAATTTGTTTGAAACCAACCTTGTACCACTCTTGTACTGGGCCTTCTTGAAGACTCAAAAGCAAACTGTGCCTGCTCTGAGGTGTCCTCTTTCCTGTTGTGATAAAGCAACATGAAGAACTGTAGTATAGTACTGTGTGACTCCTCCAGAGGTATAGACAGGGTGCTCTGGGATCCTTACTCAACTGGGTGTCAGACAAAATGTCATGAAAACAATCTCATAGAAATGTAATAGAAGTGATGGGAATTAGGACTTAGGGAAATAGAACCTGAAAACTCAAGGGGAAGCATGAAGATAGGGCTAGTTTTTGGTTCAGGGGAATCTGATTTCTAGGGTGAGAGGTTGGAAGTCATCCACGGAAATATGTAGCAATGAGTCTTACATTGTCAAGGGAAAGGGGGTAAAGTAATTATTTCCATCTAGCATATTCTTAAAGTGAAGAAATACATGTTCTAGGTGTAACATCACCTAACCCTGCTTGATTCCTAAGTTTGAGGCTTAAGAAAAGGGACTGAAATTAAGTTATTAGCAAGATAATTTTAGACTAATAGCTATATTTCATAACTATTAATAGCTATGTTTCATAACTATCAATCTCACTCCTTATTCAAGTCAGAAGTCTCTTTGATACTTTCCAAAATAACTATTACCTGCCCCTAGTTCAGGAATTTAAATGTATTCTCTTCATCAGACGCAGCTTCAAAATTCACAGGATAGAGGTACAGGGGAAGAAAGGGTAAATGGGTGATGGAAAATTTCAGTAGTTTTAGTTCTTTCTCAGGGTCCCACCTTGACTGAGCCTAGTTATGCAGAGAGACCTTCTTAAAGAAAGATCTGGAAGAGAGGCTACCATATGCTTCAGGGTCCTATGAACCAGGAAGTATCCTGAGAACAGATAACCAACTCAGTTCCGATGGGAAATACATTGACATTTCATGACCATTTTTTCATACTCTGCCCATCTCCATCTTCTGAGCAGGCAAAAACACTGACCCCAACTCTCTTCTAATCACCCAGTGATTACTTGCTCACTGAAATTGCAAACATGCATATTTAATCCTAGCTAGGAAGTAGCAACCAATATTTCATCTTACAAATATATTATATGGTGACCCAAGTATACACACAGAATGTTCTTATCATTGCCTGACTCACTCCATACTACTGCTATTTGTTTACCCAGTCAGCTGCCAGGATATGGGCCTGTACATTTACTAGAATATTTGGAATAATTATACTGCAATAAGACATATTTTTATAGTGGGATATAAAGGAGACAAGTAAGTGTTTCAAACTAGAACTAAAGTATACATAGAATTGAAACTTTGACATATACTGGAAAGATATGAAATTATGTTATAGTTAGAGAAAGTGGATTCCAGAGAAAAGATTTGTCTTCCTCCCCAGGGTCACAGAGGTACCTAATAACAAAGTGTTTGAATCCAAACCATTGGTCCCTAGAAAATTATGATACCCTCTATGTGGCCACCCCTGTTGGCTCAAGCCCTATAGTATAAGAGAGAACCAAAGAGAAGCTTAGTACTATTTCTTGGTAGGTAGAGAAGGACCTTACTGTTACAGACAAGTTTATTATATGCTAAGGCTTTAGTGTCTTCATATGTAAGAAAAGAAGCTGGCTTAAACATGTAATGTAAAGATCATAACTCCAGCTCTAGATTCAGAATAAGTAGACTGGAATTTTAGCTATGCCTCCAGTTGTCTGAACTTGAGAAAGTTCTTTAAACTCTCTGTGCCTCAGTATTGTGTAATATTGGAATAAACAGCACCTCACTGACGAGGCAGAGACAGGAGTTTACCAAGTATAAGATTAGTCTGGGCTGCATTGTGAGATCCTGTCTCAAGAAAGTAGGCAATCAATCAAATAATCAGTAGTACTTATAGAATAGAATTGTTAAAAGAATTAAATGAGTTAATACAAACAAACCACATGAAAGGGGTAATTAGCTAATTACTATTGGTAAAACATAGAACCTCTGAGGCTAAAATCATATGACAGTTACATGCTGAGATACTTCTGTGACTTCTAAGTATAGAGAACAGAATTCACAACCCATAGGTCATCACAATGTTGTTTTATACCTGGGTTGTTGAAACTGGGGCTTGTGACAGGCTTTTCAGAAAAATGTCCAAAGCACAGTAACCTTTCATCCAAACAGATATAAATCTTGTGTATTAAAACGTATGCTGCTGTTTTCTTTAAAAAAAGACTGGACTCCAAATGACTCTTTGGATACCAGAGACAGGAAAACAATAATTCAGATTGTTTCAGAGAGTAGAAACTTTACCTCAAGAGAGATAGGTTTTTCAGACTGAGGGATTTGCTGCTCTTGGCAATAGAGAGGCTTAAACAGAGTAATCACAAGTTGCTAAAAGCAAGTCCTGGAACCTTCACTTTCCTTAAGTGGCCCCTTAATTGGCACCTTTGGCCTTGGAAGCCTTCCTTTTCCTTTTCTCTAAGTGACTATTATAACCCCTGTTTACTAACATGAACCTGACCATAGACCCAGAGTTCACCAAATGGCCACTATGCCTCTTAATTATATTAATATTTTTCTTTTAATCTATTCTGACATATTTGTCTTTTGAGACAGTTATTATAAAACCATGTGTCATGGAAACATAAAGTAGTCTATGGAGGCACCCTAGGAATTATTGACAACAGTAGTCTCCCCACAGTACCTGAAGAGCCTGTATTTATCTTTTCGATAGTATGAATGACTGCTGATTTAACTTGTGACAAAAGTTTGTATTGTTAAAAAAAGGTTGCAAAGCTCCTACCATAAACTTCAAAGTATATTGCTATACTTCAGAAATGTCAACATGGTAGAAATCAAATAATATTACTTTGAGCTTCACCCTAACTAGGGTACAATATTTGAGTCAAAAATTAAAAACAAATTTCACCAAACAAGTTGGAAATACTCAATTACTCCCTATGAACCATTTTAAATTAAAAAGGGAGGGCAAACATCATAGAATCACCTTAGCCCTTTATAATTCAGAATAAAACTATGTGGCTTTGAAGAGGCAAAAATATAGCTGAAGCATGAGGAATGAGAAAGTCAGCTTACAGTAGCGAAGATATAGGATAGAGCCATAAACAGAACAGGATTGCATTGGGAGCGGTTGATATTTGGGGGGCAGTGGCCTATAAAAATGCCAGGCAAAAAGGATCATGGATGTGTGACTCTGAGAACTAGTGAGAGAAAAGAACATTGGCAACTGAAATGGGACATCTTGGAATACCAAGCAAAAGGTTTTGGACTTAATGTAACTTTTAACCATGTGCATCAGGAGATACAGTTATGGACAGTATACTGAAGAAAGGAAACTTAATGGGGAGATTTGAACAGTATTCTAGGTAGGAGTCACTCAAATTTTGCTTTCAGAGCAAAGACTCATTTCACTATTGACACTGAGGTCAATGCCTACAGCTGTAGCCATCATTCATTCGCCTTTTCTTCTCAGTTATTGACTATATATTCAGAGACCTCCTTTATAGGAACAAACATGGCATTCTATACATAGAAAATATTCAGCTAATGCTTTTGATCTGAAAATGAAAGCCACTTAAGGAGTAAAACTAAGAAGGATTAGAAACTGACATATGTTTGGAGGACTGTATGGAGGGGATCTGTAATTCCCCAGTGGTCTCTTACCAAATTTCCTGAGGTTTTCCAGATGCAAAAATCAAGATTCAGAAAATTAATGGGATATTTCCAAAGTAACTCAGGTTCCGTATGACAAGATGGGACTGAAATATGTAGCTTCTCATTGCAAATCCCCTTGCTATCTATGTATCTGACTATGGTTTATTTGCCACTACTCTTAGTTCTCTGTGCACTGGCCAGTCACAGCAATCCTAGCAACCTTTCCCTATATCTAAATCCTCTTTTATACAAATACACAAATTAGTAGTAAATATAATTAGGAAAGATTAAGTGATAAGAATACTGTACTTGGTGTCAAATATTCTTGTTTCTAATCTAAATTGTGCTATAGACTCGGTTTCTTAATCAGTAAATTAGACACATTAGGAAGATCCTCTACATAGTCATTTCTCTCAGAACAAGATACACATTGATCCTCCTAGATTACAAAGAAAACCAAGATTATCATATTCAATATCCCGGTGTCATTCCCCTGTCTCCCAGTGAGATCAGCCTACCAGGTGGAGACTCAGAGACCTAGGAGCATTTTTAGAATTTTTCATGTTTGAGGTGCCCTTTGAAGCACTAAGTTAAGTTGGCTCTGTGGCTCTGTTTTACACACAAAACATCACAAACAATGAAAAGAATCTCTTTGTTTGTTTGGTAAGTGCTTTGATGATTGATTGATTGATTGATTGATTGATTGATTGATTGATTGATTTTCTGAGACAGGTTTCCCTACAGCCCAAGATGGCCTGGAAATCACTATATAAACCAGGATGGCCTTGATCTCTCAGAGATCCCGCCTGCCTCTTCCTACAAAGACCTGTGATTAAAAGTGTGTGCCACCATGCCTGACTACAAGTGTTCTCTTATCCACTTTAAGAGTTAACTCAATTTTTTTTCTTTTCTTTTTGGCTTTCTTGTGTTTATGTGTTATTATTACACCCTAGATGCACCTGTGATGGGTTTGCACATATTTATGGGAGAGCATATGATATATTTTATTCAACATTGCTATCCAAAAGATGGGCAACATCAAATAACTACATTAGATAAATAAAAGCAAGTTGAGTAAGCAGAAGATAAAATTTTGCTTTAATGAAAGCATGAATATTTGGAGGTTCTTTTCAGTAACTAATCTTACCCTAAGTCACATTGCACTTTGCATTCTCTGTTCTTTTCTCATCACAGCACATATGTTCTCATAATAAATCTCTATGGACAAGAGTCCCAACATAGGCTTTAGCCTACTAGTCTACTTTCACATCCTCTCAAACATTCACTCTATAATGAGCCACATGCTCCAGATACCAATCCAAGCAGCAAAGCAGCTAATGGCTGGACAACTGGGAATCACTCAGAAATTTCTTGGCTCCAAATATGCCTTGTGTTCAGACAATACTGTCTCCTTGCAGTTATCTACCAGCTCTGCCTCTTACAAACTTTTCATCCCCTCTTCCTCAATGGGAGCATTTTTTTAGTTTCTAATTCTCTGCACTTTTTCCAGTTGTGTGTCTCTGTGTTGATTGCTATCTGCTGCAGCAAGCTTTTCTGATGAGGGTTGAAAAACATACGAATCTATGGGTATAATGATAAGTCATTAGGAGTTGGTTTAATATTATGTCCATTTAGCAGAAAAATAGTAGTTGGTTTTCACCCTTGGCCTAGGACCTGTCCAGACACAGGTTCTTGGGTCCGATAATGGTGCCAGACATGGATTTCATCTTTTTGGGCAAGGCTTAAATTCAATCCAAAATTAATTGTATACTTTCATGACATCTGTGCCATTATTGCACCAGTGGGCATGTCTTGCCAGGCTAATCATTATTGTAGCTTGTAGCTTCACAGCTGAGTAAGACTAGTTATTATTTTCTCCTCCAGTAGCATAAATTGTAACTTTTAGCACTATGAAATGTAGCCAGTAGGGTTGAAGATTCTAGATTACTACCAGTTTGATTTTTCAATGTTCAATGACTTAACCTCTAACTTTTCCTCTTATTATTCTTGTTTCTTTTTTTCTGGGGAAACATGATTTCAAGACAAATGGTTAAAAATGAAGATGAGTTCTTTAGGCCCCCCTGCACAACCTAGGTGTGACTTGTGAGTTCTGGGACACCCTACTCTCTATGACTTCAGCAATTTCCCTCAAGACACCTGAGGAAGTACACCATGGAGAGGAAGGGGTTGAGACTTGCTTTTCAGGAAGAAATTTTCCAATTCATGTCCCTCATCAATACTTTCTATTCAAACAAGAAATTTTTTCTTCCAGGACTTGATCTCTAATGCTTCTGATGCCTTGGACAAGATTCGCTATGAAAGCCTGACAGACCCTTCCAAGTTGGACAGCAGTAAAGAGCTGAAAATTTACATCATCCTCAACTTGCAGGAATGCACCCTGTCTCTGGTAGACACAGGCACTGGCATGACCAAGGCTGATCTAATAAATAATTTGGAAACCATTGCTAATTCTGGCAGTAAGGTTTTCATGGAGGCTTTTTCAGGCTTGTGCAAGCATCTCAATGATTGGACAGTTTGGTGTTGGATTCCTATTCTGCCTTTCTGGTGTCAGAGAAAGTAGTTGTGATCACAAAGCACAATGTTGATGAGCAGTGTGCCTGGAAGTTCTTTTCTGGCGGATCCTTCACTGTAAGAGCAGATCATGGTGAGCCTATTGTTTGGGGAACAAAAGTGATTCTTCACCTCAAAGAATATCAGACAGAATACTTAGAGGAGAGGAGGATCAAGGAAGTGGTTAACAAACAATCACAGTTCATAGGCTATCTCATCACCCTCAGTTTGGAGAAGGAATGGGAGAAGGATATCAGTGATGAAGCAGAAGAAGAGAAAAGTGAGAAAGAATAGGAAGATAATGATGAGGAGGAGAAGACTAAGATTGAAGACGTGGAATTATATGAGGAAGATGACAATGGCAAAGATAAGAAGAAGAAAACCAAGAAGATTATGCAGAAATACATTGATCAGGAAGAGCTGAACAAGACCACGCCCATTCGAACCAAAAACCCAGATGACATCGTTCATGAGGAATACGGTGAATTCTGTAAGAACGCCATCAATGATTAGAAAGACCACTTGGCAGTCAAGTACTTCTCTGTAGAAGGTCAGTTGGATTTCAGGGAACTCCTCTTCACCCCTTTTCTAGCTCCCTTTGATCTCATCATGTATCCAACATGGACAGCTGTGATGAGTTGACACCAGAGTATCTAAATTTTATTCATGGTGGGGTTGACTCTGAAGATCTGTCCCTGAACATCTACTGAGAAATGCTCCAGCAAAATAAAATCTTGAAAGGCATCCACAAAAACATTGTGAAGTGCCTTGAGCTCTTCTCTGAGCTGGGAGAAGACAAGGAGAACTACAAGAAATTCTAGGAGACATTCTTTAAGAATCTAAAGCTTGGAATCCATGAAAATTCTACCAACCAGTGATGTCTTTCTGAGCTACTGGGCTATCAGATTGAGTGGTAACTGAGTCTAGAGATGATGAAGTGTCTTCCCTGACAGAATATGTGTCTCCCATGAAGGAGACACAGAAGTCCAACTGCTACATCACTATTGATAGAAAAGAGCAGGTGGCCAACTCTGCCGTTGTAGAGGGTATATGGGAGCAGGACTCTGAGGGGGTTAATATGATTGAGACTATCAATGAGTACTGTGTGCAGCAGTTCAAGGAGTCTGATGGGAAGAGCCTGGTCTCTGTGACCAAGGAGGGCCTGGAGATACCAGAGGATGAGGAGGAGAAGAAGAAGAAAATGTAGGAGAGCAAGACCATGTTTGAGAATCTCTGCAAACTCATGAAGAAAATCTTGGATGAGAAGGTTTAAGAAGGTGACAATCTCCAGTACACTTGCATCTTCACCCTGATGCATTATGACAAGTACCTATGGCTGGACAGCCAACACGGAGGCCATAATGAGACCTAAACACTTTGAGAGAGTTCTACAGTGGGTTACACGATGGCCAAAAACACCTGGAGATCAACCCTGACAACCCCATTGTGGAAACCCTATGGAAAACAGCTGAGTTGGACAAAAATGACAAGGTTGTCAAAGGCCTGGTGGTGTTGCTGTTTAAAACTGCCCTCCTCTCCTTTGACTTCTCCCTTGAGGATCCCGCAGACCCCTTCTAAACACATCACTGCATGATCAAACTAGGCCTAGGCATTGATGATGACGTGCTGGCAGCAGAGGAGCCCAGTGCTGCTGTTCCTGATGAGATCCCCCTACTTGAGGATGGTGACGATGCATCTAACATTGAAGTAGATTAGAATTCCCAATGGGAAGACTGTGTCCTCTATGTAGTTCTCCCTCTAGTTCGCCCAGCAGCCTGGATGGCACTGACCTACCTGGCTCTCTGCTGTTTTCTTAGTGGTTATTCTGTCCTGTCCTTGGTGTATTAAGGCAGGAAAATTCCCTCCCTCAATAAATAGCAGTTGGGTGTTGTGTGTTATATTTTTTTTGTTTTGTTTATTTTGTTCTGAAATTAAAAGTAAGTAAAATAAAGATGATACAGTTTTATACCAAAAAAATGAGGATTAACAAAACGATATGGAACTGATGAAGAAGACAACCTAAGAGCCCTACTAAGGAAAAGTTTCGAGTTATTTTTCTTTCTTTGTCAATATATGTCTTTATGAAATTTGTGCATTTTATACAATATATCTTAATCATATTTAGACCCCCTTCCCACCTGTACCCTCGTAGCACCCCCATCAGATTTCGTGCATTCTGTCATATGTGTGAAGACCTATCTAGTCAAGTTTGTGTTCCCAGATGTCCCAAAGTGTTAGTTCATTTGTTGAAACTTGGTCAGCCTATCCAGCATCAGTTCCTTAAAGAAAACCAACTGCCCCTTTCCCATCAGTGATCATTTCTCAGAACCAGAGCTCTGAGGAACTCTGCCAATAGTTCCTCAGATAAGCTTGGGTCTTTTAACCCATTTCATGATTTCCATGCTGGGTTTTTGTATAGTTTGACTTTTCATGGTTCTTGTACATGCTGTCTCCATTGCTGTGAATTCATATGAGCAAGTTCCCAGAAACCTGGAAAACTCTGTTTCCTTATGGTCATCCACCAGCTCCTGGCTCTTACAGTCCTTATGCCCCCTCTTCTGCAATGGACCCTGAGCCCTGGGTGGCAGAGTTTGAATATAAGGGTCTTATCCAGGGACATGCACTCTACTGTCTCTTTTTCTCTACATTTTGTCCATTTGTGGCTTTTTGTATTAATTGCCCTCTTATTCATGAGGAATGTGCAGCCCCAGCTGTAAAGCCTAATAACCACACTGACTGGCACAACAAGCTATCTCTGTTGGTGCAGTAGTGGCACCTTTATCTTGGGAGTATTCAACAGTGATCTAATTGGCCTTAAAGCCTGATCATTGGAGAGAACTTATGTGGTACTGTAAACATAGCCAAATACATATGGCTGGAGAGGTCATAGATCCTAGAGAAGACCCTACATCTGTCACAAGACTAGACAAATGTAATGTCTTACTGTATACTAAATATGCATCCTTCTATTTACAGACAAGTATACCTGACACCACTCATTGAAGAACCTTCTTTTTGCAACAGATGGAGACTATTGCAGAGTTCTACAACTGATAAAACACAGAGAATAAGTGTCTGTGAGATGCCCAGCCCTAAGTGATACATCTACAATGGAACCTCTATATCTATACCATAGTGGAACAGAGAGTAGAGAGCATATTAATGCATCTTTCGATCTCACTAATGAATTATTATTTTTCAACAGCATCAGTATAGCACTATATACCAGCTACCATTCTTCTAAACATTTTGGAAGTATTAGTTCATTTAATACTCAAACAAAGAAGTGATACTAAGACCCAGAAATCTATCCCAGATATTTGATATCAGAATCTGTAAAGAGATTGGCCCACCTGGAGCATTCACTCCTACTCTCAGTCTGTTCTGATAATGCATAATTGGTTATTTTATTTCCTACGCTGTTTGCTGTCAATCGACTTCCCAGAGCTTAGACTGTTTCACCAGTACCTTTGAAGTTTCTGGAGCCCCCAAGTTTGTCTCGTCCTCAGCATTGGCAATGATAATACAATACATATAATACATTTTCTGAGTGGACTTTTAACTGAATCAAAAACTGCATACTGCTACGAAATAACTAATACACTTTGCCTTATTATGCCTAGTGTGACTGTAGCATCAACTCCATGTGTTACACTGATGGAGGAACATGGTATTAACAGCAGATTGACTTCATGTTATTCTCTGAGCCCATTCAGGTACATATATGCACCCTGGCCTCTCTCACCTATAAGGGTAAGGAAAATTTAATGTCTAACACGGCCGTATTACCTAGAGTAATAATTTTATGGATTATCAGTCATAGTACACACTTAATAAATACACATACAGTGAGTCATAACATACCCACACAATACATGCACATGCACACACACACAAGTACACATTTTTGCTAGGAGAATATTTTGTACAAATACATTCCTACAACTTTGCCTTGAATGTAAAAATTCTTATTGCTGTGCTGAGCAGATAGACTCTCAGACACTGCTTATGTCCTTGCAATAAATATGAATATAATGAAAGGATAAAAAAATGCTGCAGACAAAACTTCTGGGCAAGAGCTGTCTGATGGCATTCCCCATGGAGACAATGAGACAGGCACTGCAGTAAGATGTCAGGTCTTTCTTATTTAGTCAGTTTTGCAAACTAGATGTGCAGGTTGTACTTCTGTCCTGGGAGAGAGGAATTCAGAGAGAGGCTTTTGGGGCTGAATATACTAGCCTGCATCTCATCAGAAAGCCCCTCAAACTTGACCTAAGTCTAAGAAAAAAAATTAACTGTGAGTTTCCTGGTGCAAAAGGGAATAGATAGGGAATCCTGTTCTGTCGTTATTAAAGGGGAACCTAGACTTGTTTCTTACAAGTTTTCTGTGGGGCAATAATTGCCCAAATAATCACCTTTTCCAGGACAAATTAAGTGAGTCCCATGCCATGCCTCAGGTTGAAATTCCACAGCCCTCATGTTCAACTCTGCAGTAGCACATATCACATAGCATGTTAAGACAGTTTTATCATTTAACCATGGTGTTTAACACAATACTTGGCATGCGTATTACATATTGATTGTCTCTCTGAATGACTGAGTGTTTAAGTTTCTGCTCTCCTACATGTCTGAGATTATATATTCCCATGATACTCTGTATTCTCGGTGTTTCTAAAACCAAGAAAGCTTAATTCCATTAGAGTCTTCTGAAGTCTTCTTTATGCTGTGTTTGATTACCTGAAAAATTGAGATAAAGATGTACCTTTACATAGATTTCTGTGATAAGTAAATTAGTAAATGCTTGTGTTGGTCAGGGTTGGCCCTGGGAATGGATATGGGAATGATAGCTCTTCCTATATAGATACTGTGCCCCATATCCCCTCACATTTTTTGTTACATTTAGAGGATTTGTAAGTTATTAAAACTGCAGCTGACTTTGGATATCATTCCTATCATACTAATCATATAGCTAATTTATATTACTCTCCAGGCCCATTCAGAGTTTGATACAATAACAACGCTAGGGAGCATTTGCCAAGCTAACCTGAAAAACCATTGTGCTTTATCAGTAATGATCCAGGAACCTCACTCTCCTTCTTAGGTGTGGCTTGATCTCTACTCCTTTACCACCTTACCTCTCACCCTGCTTAGGTCAATGATGGAAGTCAGAGGCAAGAAGTCCATAGTAATGAAATGAGAAGGAAAGAGGAGACAACTCAGAGGACTGTGTTCTTTCATCAGAAAAGGGATGAGTTACTTATCTTGACTGCTTAGGCTATTTCCATCTTCTTTTATTCTCTTATGAAATGTTAGGGTTATTGCTTGTTGAGTTTATTATGGGGTTACTGGCAAGGTTACTAGGCTGAAGTACAAATGAGACATGAATCTGGGACTGACATTGTATAAACTGAAGTCAGACAATTTTCCTCTCTGTACCTTAGTCTCAGTTCTGTGAATGATATGAATAAATGCCCTGTAATTTTCCAAAAGGTATATGGAACACTAAAATTACATAATAGATACAGAATAGAGTTTCAGAGTGCAAAAAGGTATATTAATGTGAAGGAATTTATGTTCTTTATCTACATGGTTCTTAGGATCCACAAATCTTGCTTCTCCTGTTATGAAAAACATCAGATATCTCAATTTCCAAAGGGTATCTTCTCTTTGGCCCAACGTACCAGGTTGCCCAATTCAAATATAGCTTATAACTTTATAACTATATATGCTATATATACATATATATCCATAATAGCTTTGAGACTGTCCTTACATGCCAAACATAGTCCCTCAACTAAGCTTTCCTACCCACTAACCAACAGTATAAAACAAAATCTGGGGCATAGAGAAGCCTGGACCTTTGTTAAATAATTGATAGAGTAACTTAGTGCTGCAGTATCTTCATCTGTAGATAAAATACTGTTTGTATTATATGTCTAAAGATTACAAAGAAGTAAGGAGACCTGAATAAATGGTGCTATGCAGTAAAATAACATTTATCAAAAGCCTGAAATAATAATGGAGATTTGAACAGTCACGTCACCCAATGTTCTGAGGAGTATAATCTCAGAAATGGGTCACTTGAAGAAGACTCACTGATCATTTGGTTGCTTGATAGCAAAGCAATTTAGCAAGAGTGTATTGATATCCCTCCGAGATAAAATGAGCTTCTCCACTCTTAGAAACTACCATACCACTAAACAGATCCATTAAGGGAAAGTGGTTACAAATGAAAATAAAAACTTGGCACCTCCTGAATTATTAACCCCAGATTCATAAACAGTCATCCAATTACAGAGCAAAATAGAACAAAATAAAGGGAAAAAGAAAACTACACGTATATTGAGTGCCAAATACATTTTTCTCATTCAACTCTTACAGTAATTCTGGGCTATAAACCTGAGGTAACTGCCATTGGACAAGACTCCATCTGCCCAGTTGTGTGCAGGGGTTGCATGGCTCTTTCTCTCTCTAGATCTGTGATGGACCATAATTTATTTTTACAAAGAACCAGATGGGAAATACTTTAGACTTTGGAAACATTCAATGATTGTTGTTATTACTGTTGCTGCTACTAACTCTACCACTCCATCTTCTTTCTAAAATTAAAAACTCAGAATTAGTCTTAGCCTTTAATGGATATGATATTCCTCCAGCCCATCCAAAGTGGAGCCTCTACATCTAACACTCATGGAACTTAGCAGAACAGGGGTAGAGAGAATACTAATAAATCCCTCAACTCTCAACAGTGAAGCTTCCTCATACAACACAGGAGATGCATATAGAAAGCCAATACTGGCTAAGTTTTAGAGAATAATAGGCTGTAAAGTGTGCTTCCCTGGACAGGACTCCTATACTAAACCTCAACCATCCACGACTCAGGGGACATTGAAGAAAAGGGGTCAGAAAGATTGTAAAAGCCAAGGTTAGCGGATGAACATAAAGAAATAGAAGCTTTCATGTATCTGGGAACTTGCTCATGAACTTGTAAAAATGGTGACATCGTGCACAAGACCTGTGCCGACTCAAACAGACAAAACCTAAACTAAAAGAGGGAAAATGCACAGCAGGCCCCAACTCTTGCTAAGGAACTATTGGTAAATGATTAACATGGAGGGAGTGAGAGTAAATATTCTTTAAGGGACTAATCGTGCACTTACTAGACTCCAGTGAGTGAACTTTCACTGAAGAACATCTGGATACAAATGCTTGACAAGATAGGACTTAAAATATATGAAATTTCATGGGGGAGCTATGGGGGAAAGTGGGGAGATGGGGAGGGGGTTTAAATTCGATTAAGATGTATTATATGAAATGCATAAAAACTCAATTAAAAAAATACAAGGGAAAAAATCAGGGTTAGAGAGATGGCTCCTCATTTAAGAACACTGGCTGCTCTTGCAGAAGACCCAGGTTCATTTCCCAGCACACACATGGCAGCTAAAAGCCATCTGTAACTCCAGTACCAGGGGATCTAGAGCTAAAGCCAATGGCCAGTTAAAAGCTTTAGATCTAGAAGTGGAAAAGAGCAAAAGCTCAAATGTTAATTATGGATGCACATGCTCACTTTTGTCTACTTCATTTATATGTACATATCAACTGATTACTGATTGTTTAGATTATTGCAGCCACTCTATTGACTCGTTCAGCTTTACATCACTGTAAAGTACACATTTTATTATCATTTTATGATGGGAGAAAATGATACTCGAAGGAATAATTTGTCCTAAGTCATGAGCTGGAAATAACAGAAATAGCTACTGAGTGCAGGATCTCTAATCCGAGAACCCATGTAAGTAATTACTATTTTGTTTCACAAAATATTTGCTGTGTTTTACATATAAAACACCTATAACATCTGGCCCATCATAAATAGGAAGGAATAAAGATGAAGGAGAGCATGAGCTCAACTATTATACTAAGCATAATTAGTGCAATAGTTTCCTGGCAGCCAGGACAAAATAAATAGTATTGATAATTTCTGTGCAAAAATAAAGGTTTATTCTAGAACTGAATAATAAAGTGAAAATAGTATTCCTGTTTCTGAGGTTTTGCTCTATGTGAGTTAAATGGGTTGTTACTGGACTGGCTTTGTGTGTGCTCTGTGCCTGGAACTTCCCTCAGGACTGAAGATTCTGACACAACTCAGATACAGTCTGGAACATCCAGGAGGTCACAATCTTGGGAAGTAGACAGACAGGTCAATATCTGACTCTAAAACATTACAGACAATGTAACCGCTCCCTAGTGGTATATACAGAGTGGAATAAAAGTTCATTTGCTAATTTCTCCTACGTGTACTGCCCTTCATAGATTATACAGTGCTGATCCATTTATGACCTCATTTGATCTTCACAACAGCTCTAAAAATTAGGTGGTAGAATCATGTTACCATTGAGAAGACTTGGGCCTTGCAAATGGAGTAATTTACTTCAAATCGCATTTTGTACATGTTTTGTGTACCTGTCAGGCTCCACTGACTTTCCTGTAGAAAAAAGAGGCAGTCAATTTTGTCTAGGAACTTAGGCCAGGTTTTATAAAGAACATGATTTTTAAGTTAGGCCTAAAACTGAGATATATTTGAATAAGAAGAAAAGAGGAGCACAACATTATGAAGACTGAATAATTAAATACTAAGAAGAATGGAGAAGGGAGTTTCTAATAGGACTGAAAACTAAGGGCAATAAGCTTAATAAAAGTAAGGTCTCACTTTGGGACCATATATTCAGGTTGGGCCTTAAAGGTAATGTAAACTACTGGTTCTTATGAATGGAATAGATACAGTTATTTTCTGGGAGGCCTGAAAAAGTTTAGAAATTTTATAATTCAGTGGCTACTTCTCCCTAAGTACCACCAAACACTCCCACCCCATTGTACAGATGATGATGTGAAGTCCACTGAAAGTCATAGTGGGAGAGAAGGACTGTAATATCCAGGCTCATCACTTGCCTCATTCATTTGCTTCCTTTTCCTGAAGAACCTTCTTAGAGTTCAGATCTGATTGCACTCTTACCTTGATGGCTGGGTATCTTCCTCTAAACCTCTATCCTACCATGGTTATCACCATGTGCCTTTATGTTACCTGTAGAGTACTTACTCCTAAGGCCACACATTCAGCCACCAGAAATCTCTGGCCTGACTCACTGGTGGCCCTTGATAAAAATATGGGAAACAAATAATAATTCAGAGCTCTTGAGTACAGTCACAGGCAAGCACTTATGTTGGACAAACTGATTTGCAAATCAAGGGGAAAATGGAAAGGAGAAAATATTCTAATTGTTAATCATTATGATCAAGTCCCACTGTAGTCTGTTAGTCAGTCACAATTAACAGCCTTCTACTTCTCTTTTACTCAGTACAGGGAAGGGGGTTGAAGGCAAAAGCCTCTACAGGCTATCTGTTCCAGGGGCTTATGAATCAATGGCTAAATTTCCATGAAATTAATTTGTGCTTCTCTGTGAAAGGAGACTTAGGAAAATTAAAAATTTGGATCATGAAATTGCAGTTCCTGTGAACTAAGTGTGCAAAAATAATAGGTTAAAACTAAGAAAATAGGCACCTACTCCTTGTCTTGCAGAAAGCCCTCAATGTGTACTTATTCAGGGCTTATTCGTGTTTCTTTTTATCCCTTGGCAGTTTGTCAGTCTTCTCTCAGTGGTCATAAAGGTCAGTCTTCTCTCTGTGGCTAATACTCTGTAATACTAGCCAAAACAGTATAATAAAAGACATTTTTGGCTCTGTAAATATGCCTTTTTCTGAAATACAAGTAATAATTAACAATTATCGGGCATTTGTGTGTCAGAAATAATTTAGTACCAAACTTTACCTGCCTGAAGGGGAAAACTTTTGCTTCTTGAAATTACTTTCAGTTAGAAACTCATGATGTCCCTGGCCTTATACAATGGCAGCACAGATATTTCAAATAGGAGGACTCCATTTCATAATCTGACTACCTAAGCAGACAAAAGCCAAAAGATTTTTGAAAAAATAGAATTAATGAGCTCTTTGACATGCTGAACACCAGCTTCTGAGTCTGAAAACCTTGGTGCAATGCTGGGAAGCACTGTGTCCCTGTTTTTATTTTTTTCTTCATTTCCCAGGATCCAAATTTCCTTAGCTACCTTGCGTCAGTCTACTCTCTTATCTCATGTCTGTTTAAACACATTGACTCTGATTTTCTCAGAGCCTTATCTTTTATATTTTATTTTTATTTATGTGTATGGGGGTAACATATAGAGGCAAGAGGAGGATGCTGGATCTCCTGAAGCTGGAGTTACAGGTGGTTGTGAGTAACCAGACATGGGTGCTGGTGAATTTGGGTCCTCTGGAAGAACAGCAAGCACCCTTAACCACTGAGTCATCTCTCTTATACTAGGGTCTTGTCTTTTTAGTCATTAAGGAAGGAAAAGAAAACTCAAGGCACTGGATTAGATTGCTGATCAGTCAAACTTATAACTAAAGGCTTTTACGTTTTTCATCTCAATAGATGATAGAGAGAGGGAGAGAGATAGCTGATGATAGATAGATAGATAATAGATAGATAGATGATAGCTAGAAGATAGATAAATGATAGGTGATAGATGATAGATAATTGATTGATAGATAGATAGATGATAGATAGATAGATGGATAGATGATAGAGATAAGATAGAGATAAATGATAGATAAATAGATAAATAGATAGATAGATAGATAGATAGATAGATAGATAGATAGATGATGGATAGATAGCTTTGTGAGGTTGTAGTTATTTACCCAACTTAACAGATGAGGAAAAATAATCAAGACTTACAAATACTATATTTTCCAGGACTTGGAAGGAATTTATGTAATTTCTTCTATACTTAGGGCTTGTATTTTGTTGATACTCCATGTGACATAAAATTGTGATTTTGAACTCTCCTGGCCCACTCTCCCAACCTCAGGCCTCTCTGGGGGTAAGTCTACCGTGCAGCCCTCCGCGCCTTGACTCCACCAGCCGCTCTCACCCTTCCATCTCCCCCGCTGTTCTCTACTCCTAGCTTGGGCCCTGTGCCATTCCTAGCCTTGGGGCACCAGACACCTGGGGAGCCACTGCTGATTCCTGACCCTGTTCACCCCCACCTGCTTGGTGCCTTCCTTGGGCCCCAGGAGCACGACCTCTAGACCCGGTCCCGCCCCAACCTCTCTCTGCTTCCTGATCCTGCAACACCCTCCAGCCTCTTTCTGGGGCTGACAGCCTCTTTCTGGGGCTCCGAGGCTTACCTTGCCTCTCCCTGATCCTTTGCATCCAGTACAAACCAACTACTCAATCCACTCCCTGGGAAATCTTGGGGCTTATTCCCACGCCATCAGCCTTTGCATCCCTGAGTCGCACGGCCACAGCCAGGGTCTCAGGTCAGTCCAACACCCAAGTTCCTGAGGCCAAAATCATTCTTAGAAGATTCCAGACCCAAGGAGAAAGTCTGAAAACTTCTGACCCACATTGGAAGTGGGCCAC
>NW_008347808.1:2746994-2748211 GCF_000622305.1 Nannospalax galili | reverse complement strand
AACCTAAGTGTCCCTCAACTGATGAGTGGATAATGAAAATGTCGTTCATTTATACAATGGAGTTTTTTACTCAGCAGTAAAGAAAGATGAAATCATGAAATTTGCAGGTAAATGGATGGAACTAGAATCTGTTATATTAAGTGAGTTAACACAATCTCAGAAAAAAAATCGACATATGTTCTCCCTCATATGTGGATCCTAGGATCAGACTCTGATAAATATGTATGCAAACAGACATAACTGCAGGAACCAGGACAAGGGTAAGGAAACAGTGAGGTAAAGGAAAAGAAATAACCTGAAGGAGAAGAATAGTAGGTAACAGACCTTAATAAGGCAGATATGGATAAAAATTGGGTTAGATTAAGGGAGGGGGGAGGGAAGGGTATACGAGTAACCTAGGGGATAAATAGAAAGAAGCAGTTCAACAGAGGTAGGATCATAGGAGCAAGGGTATTAGTAAGGAAGAAAGGGGGGGAAATTGGTGCACCTTAAGTGGGAAAACCATGATAGAGGGGTGATAAATACAAGAGAGAAACGATGCCTAGGTAGTCACCAAAACCAGAGGGAACCATATTATTCCTACAGTCTACTGACAAATTATACATAACAGATCAAGAAATATATCTCTAGATAAGGTTTATTTGAGACCAACAGATCATTACCCAAGATTTATCTGCATGACACACAGCAATTAAAAATGCCAGAATGGTGGAACTAAACTTCTTGGATGTTTAACAGACATACCTTGAGATCTATACTAATTGGGTCAGAGGGACACAAAGGACACTTTTTGCTCCTTGCCCTCCTAGGTCAATTAGTTCCCAGGGACTATGAGTATCTCGCAAAACGTCCTGTAAATGTGGTGGGTCATCTGACCTCTTGATCAAGGAGGCCAAGGAGACCCCACCAGATGGACTTGAACCAGTGTCCAGTCTATAAAGAGGAGGGTCAACACGGAGGAATCATTTCCTCCATGCTTCCAAGAGAAGCCAACAATGGTCGAGCAGGACCTTTGACTTATCTTCACATAGATAGAACTGGTAAAAGAAAGGAGCCAGGGACTCCTCCCAACCCCATGGGACCCCTGAAGAACAAATCCTCTAACGACCTCAAGAGTAAAAACAAATCAGTTTATCTGGTCCAATGGTATGTCCTTAAACACCCAAAAGGGAAGTATAACCAAAGATCAAAGGGGCCAATATAATTTCATAAGAGCA
>NW_008347808.1:2726934-2746722 GCF_000622305.1 Nannospalax galili | reverse complement strand
TCTTTTTTAAATGTTGGAACCTCATTTAATTTTATGTCTTATAGAGTTTATAATGAGTAAAAGATTGTATAAGCGTAATAATTCATCTTTAAACCTAGAAATGTACAGCCAATTTTGAAAGAGAGGTACCCTAGCTCAGAAAAATGTTATTGAATAGGTTAATGCTGTTGTAATGAAATGCTTCTTTCAATTAAAATAAAAAAATAATAAAAAAATGTGATTTTATCTTACGAGATATTAACACGTGTGGGCAGTGTACAAAATGCCTTAACTTATTTACTAGTGTAAATCTATTTAATCATGAAAATATTTCTGGTATGTGTATTGAGCAGCAGCTTTATTTGAAGGGCAATCTTGTGTAGTTAATTCAAAGCATGGGCTTTGGATACAGACATCCTGAATGTAGCCTAAGCTCTGTAATTACTTACTGTATGAACATAATGAATATTTAAGCATAAAATCCAGTCAGATAGAAGTTTTTCTCTCTAGTGCTCTCAGATTTGACGTTGCAGCTTTTTACCAGCAAATACTATTACTGCTATTTTCATTTTAGTAAATCAGAAAATATTGATGTCCACCGTAACCTAGACTTTGATTTCTTAAATCTCAAAATGAAAACTGAAGAAGTTAAAGTACTGAAAGCATATCTGATGTAATGATGTTAGAGCTGAAAGATTGCTTATATCAAGAGGTCCCAAATTTTCCAAGTGTACAGAGAGGGTTACTGAGGACATCAATAAAATCCTTTTCTAAGTATATATGGTCAACCAATAGTATAATTAATATTGACTGTCACTGCAGAAATATGAGCTAAAGAGGTCAAAATATTAATCAACTGACTCTGGAACTCTACTCAAGAGTCTTGCTTTCTTTTGCCTTGATTTACTGAGTCAACTCTTTATATATATATATATATATATATATATATATTCTATTTACATAATGGGTCAAATATTAAACACCATTCTATATATATATATAAAATCTTCCCACCCGCCATGACTCCAGTTTAAACAACGTGAGTCAGTCTTAGCCCAGGGAACTGAGATGATTAATTATTTGCCAAAACACCTCCATCCTTACCCCTATGAAGTATTTTAGTTTTCCTATCCATGCCCATAGGCCCAAATGGAAAACACTCACTACAACTACATAATACCTGCAGAAAGGGCTCAAATTCTGATACCGTGGACTATAGTTAGGTTATCTTTTTACTTGGCCAAAATGATGCAAGGAGCTTGTTGCTATTTTTTTCATTTTAAAATAGGCAACTACATTGAAATAAAACTATAGCCACAGGCTTCTCTGGAAGATAAACCCAGGTTTTCAAGTGAATAAAGCCATTGCCCTCATTCTCAGAGTTTACTCCCAGGCAGAAAGTCTCTAGATTTTTAGAGCCAACACACTCAACCTCCACTTTAAATCTCTAGCTAGCATTTAAGGCTCACAAATATAATTTGATATAAAATTTCCTTGCTTGTCCAAGCATAGAGTTGGGGATGTCTGTAGATGTGATACAGGAGCAGTCTCTGCAACTGGAGGCCACATTCGGACTACAAGTGCATTTATCCAGATAATTGTTCACAACGTTTAATCAAGTCTCAGTAAGAGCCACAACCCAGAAAGGTTAAGAATAATCCTGCTTAAACCTCTTTTCTTCAAAATTAAAGTTCTAGGAGTATAAATAATTTACCCATGGCAACTGAGTTAGTGAAGGAAGAACAAGAGCTAGAAACCAAGACTTTTAAAATCAAACTAATATTCTTCCCTTTCTACTAGGAGAGTAAGATAAAAATCCTTCATTCTGTGAGCCTTAAACAGTATTTACCTATTCTATTAACTGACCAGTCTTCCTCTAGGCACTGCTATTAGACATGTCTTATCCATCCTTCATTCTTTAATTTAAAGTTCTCTGACAGAGGCTGGAGAGATGGTTCAGTGGTACTGGCTGCTCTTGCAGAAGTTCCCAGCACCCACATGGTAGCTAACAATTTTTCATAACTCCAGTTCCAGGGAACCCAACACCCTTTCTGGTCTATGCGGGTATTTCGTACATGGGTGCACTTACATACATGCAGGCAATACACTGATACATATAAAATTAAAATAATAAATAAAAATATTTTCAAAGTTCTCTGATATACTTTCTCATCTAAAATTCCATTTTTTCAGAGTATTGGCAACTAACTTAAGAACCTTGATAAACAAATTCATTCTGAAACATTACTTATGATAAATATAATAAAAGATTGTACTTAGTGATAAATAAATGGAGATGACCCCAGTATTTGTCTTCAAAGGGGATTCTTCATTTATAATGTCTTATTATCATAAATAGCAAACTTCATAATGCTAATCAGTTAGACCATGGATAAAGTAAACATTTTCATTGAAGTTCAAGTCCTGACTCTCTTCTCTCCTATACCATCTGAAATAAATTAAATCTTCTAGGTCTCAGTTACTTTTTTATTAAGATTTTTCACATTTCATATAATACATTTTAATCAAATTGAAATGCCTCACCGCCTCCCTACACCTCATAACTGCCCCCACCAGATTTCAAGTAATCTGTCATATATGTTAAGTCCCATTCAGTCAAGCATTTCTATCCAGGTGTCCCTCAGCCCAAGTTCATCCACTAGAGTTTAGTCAGTCTATCTAAGTCACTGCCTTAAAGAAGATCTACTCTCCCTCAGCCCACAATAATCATTTACCAGTAGTTTTTTGACTAGGGTTGGGATCTGCTGCCCATTTCCCTTGATCCATACTGGATTTCTTTCTGATTAAGTTGTGATATGTCTTGTACATGCTGTTAACATTGCTCTAAGTCCATATGAACAAGTTTCTAGTGACTTGACAGTCCCTGTTTCCTTTTATTCATTCACCAACCCTGGGCCTTACAATCTTTCTGCTCCTTTTTCCACAATGGTCCCTGAGCCACAGGTGGGTGAGACTTAACATAGGAGTCCTGTCCAGAAATACACATTCTGCAGTCTCTTATTCTCTCAAACTTAGCCAGTTGTGACATTCTATGTGCACCACACTCTGTTGTATGAAGAAGTTTTGCTGGTGAGAGTTGTGAGATACATTAGTATTCTTTCTACCCCCTGTTCTGCTATGTTCCAGGAGCCTTAGGTGTAGAGGGTCCAATGTGGATATGTCACTTAGGGCTGGGCATCTCTCAGACATATATACTCTGTGTGCGACCAGTTGTGGAACTCTGCAACAGCCTCCATCTGTTGAAAAAAGAAGCTTATTTGACTAGTGGTGTGTAGTACATTTATGTATAAAGATCCAGTTTTAGCGTCTGATAAGAAATTTCATTTGTCTAGAGATAGGAAAGAGGTAGGGTTTTCTGTTGGAAAGGTCCTTACTTTCAAGTTGTGGGAGGTAACCAAGAGCTGTGGCAATAACCTGTGTTATTTTGGGATTCTCTTTGACTACTCTGACCAACAACTCAAAGGGGCATTTCTCCTGTCTGGTACAGTGTTCCTTGTTATATACCTTTCAGGTATATACATGAATTAATTTTCAGATATCATATGTGTACTATTCAGGGTTTTTTTAAATTAATACCTGTCCCTCTGGCTTTGTTGAGGGACATGTATGTTGTTTTTACTTCTTACCTGTTGTAAAAAGAGCAGCAACAAATATGAATTTACAGGTATCTCTACAGTAGGATAAGTTATTTGGGTATGTATGTGTCAAGGAGTGGTATAACTGGATCATATGGTAGATGCATGTTTTAGTTGTCAAATATCAGGTGGCTGAAATTGCATGAATTCATATGTGGATCTTCTATTGTGTTCCATTGATCTACATGTCTTAGTGCCACTGCCATGCTGTTTTTATGACTATAGCTCTGTAATATAGTTTGAGATCTGGTATGGTGATAACCCCAGCATTGCTCTTTTTGGTAAAGACTGTTTAGGTAGTCTGGAGGTTTTTGTGATTCTATGTGAATTTTGCGATTTTGTTTCCAGCTCTGTGAAGAACATCATGGGGATTTTGATTGGCATTGCATTGGATCTATAGATTGCTTTTGACAAGACGATCATTTTCACACTATTAAGTCTACCAATCCATTAAAACATTAGGTCCTTCCATCTCTTGGAATCTTCCTCTATCTCTTTCTTCAAATATTTAAATATTTCAATGTAGAGATCATTAATGACTTTGGTTAGGTTTATTATTAAATATTTTATTATTTTTTGAGGCTATTGTGAATGGGAGAATTTCCCTGAATGCCTCTTTTATTGCTTGGTGTATAGAAAGGCTGCTGATTTTTGTAAGTTGATTTTGTAACCTTCCACTTTACTGAAATTATTAATCATTTCTTCGAGTTTTCTAGTGGAATTTTTGGATCTCATATGTATAATAGCATATCATCTGCAAATGGTAATAACTTGACTTCCTCTTTTTCAACTAGTACTCCTTTAATTTTCTTCTCTTCTCTTATTGCTCTAGCCAGAGTTTCAAGCACTAGATTGAAAATGAGTGGAGATAGCAAACATCCCTGTTGGGTTTCTGATTTTAATGGGAATGCTTCCAGTTTCTCTCCTTTTAGAATACTATTGGATGTGGTTTGTCCTATAGAGATTTAATTATGTTGAGGTATGTTCCCTCCAGTCCAGTTCCCTCTATAGAACTTTTAACATGAATGCATGTTGGAGTTTGTCAAAGGCTTTTTCTGCATCTAATGAGATGATCATGTGATTTTTGTCTTTAAGTCTATTTATATGATTTATTACATTTAATAAATTGACCTAGGTATAATGAGTCATCCCTGCATCTCTGTAATAAAATCGACTTGATCGTGGTCGATGACCTTTTGATCTGTGTCTATATGCAGTTTGCATGTATTTTTTGAGATTTTGTTTCTTATCATTGCTTTTGTTGAATTTTGTGTGTTTCATACAGAATATCTCAAAGAGTCTTATCATTTTTATACCTCCATCCCCATCAGCACAATCCTCCCCCCCACACACACACTGGAACCTGTATAACCTGTCATCCATGTTAAGGCCCGTTGTGTCAAGTCAGTGTCCCCAGATGTACCCCACTGCAAGTCCATCCACTGGAGTTTAGTCAGCCTATCTAAAGTCCCTTGTTTTAGGAAGATCATTTTTGTGTTGATGTTCATTAAGGATATAGGCCTATAGTTTTCATTTGTTGTATCTTTATCTGGTTTAGGTATTAGAGTAATACTGACTTCATAGGAGGATTTTAGGAGTTCTCCCTCTATTACTATCTTTTTGAATAATTTAAGTAGTATTGGTTGTGGATCTTCTTTAAATGTCTGGTAGAGGTCTGTGAATTCATGTGGGCCTGGGCATTTGTAGTCGGAAGGTTTTGTATTACTGTTTCAATTTCCTTATTTGTTATGGCTCTATTTAAGCTGTTGATCTCTTCTTGACTTAATTTTGGTGGCTTCCATAAATTTAGAAATTCATTCCTTTACATTTTCAAATTTAGTAAAGTATAGGTTTTTTTAAAAAGTCCCTTAAAATATTCTTACTATTTTGATGTTTGTTGTGATGGTGCTGCTTTCATCTCTGATTTAATTAATTTGGATTTGCTCTTTCTTTCTTTTGGTTAACTGGACTAAGAGTCTTTCTATCTTGTTTAGCTTTCAAAGAAGCAGCTCTTAGATTCATTGATTCTTCATATTGTTTTCTTTGTTTTTATTTCATTAATTCTCCTCTGGTTTCTGTTAGTTGTTCTCATCTGATGGGTTTGGGGTTGGTTTGTTCTTGCCTTTCCAGAGTCTTGAGTTGTTACATCATTTATATGTGCTCTTTCTGAGTTTTTAAATACAGGCACTTAGAGCTATAAGCTTCCCTCTTAAGTCTGTTTTTAAAGTGTGACAGAGGTTTTGTTGTATTGTATTATCATTTTCATTCACTTCCAGGATACTTTTTTTTCTTTCTTACTTTCTTCTTTGATCCTTTCATCATTCAGGAATGTGTTGTTTGGTCTCCATTAGCTCATGAACTTACTAGAGCTTCTTTTTCTGTTGGCTGGAATATGATCTGATAGAATGCACGTGATTATTTCAATCTGTCTGTATTTGTTGAGGTTTGTTTTGTGTCCCAGTATGTGGTCAATTTTAGAGGAACTTTCATGGGCTGCTTGAGCAGCAATTTTATTTTTTGGTGCTTGAGTGGAATATTCTGTAGATATCTGTTAGGTACATTTCATGTAAGGTGTCACTTCATTCAGATGTATCTCTCTTTATTCTTTGTCCAGTTACATGTCTATTGAAAATAGTGGAGTATTAAAGTCACCTACTATTCGTGTATTGGCGTTAATCTGAAATTTACAGTCCTGTAGTACTCTTTTGATTAAATTGGGTGCACTAGAATTTTGTGCAACATGTTTATGATTGTAATATCTTCTTGATCAATTGTTCTTTGCTTAGAAAAAATGTGACCCTTTTTATCTCTTCTGATTAGCTTTAACTCTAAGTCTGGCTTTTTGGTTAGAATTGCAGTGCCTGCTTCCTTTAGTTCCATTTTCTTGGAATATTTTTTCCATCCTTTCAGCCTAAGGTACTGTTTATCCTTGAAGGCATTATGGGTTTCTTGAAGGCAAAAAAAGATGGATTTTTTCTCAATCCATTCCACTAGCCTGTGTCTTTTGAGAGGGGAGTTGAGGACATTGATATTAAGAGTTATTATTGAAAGATATGTATTTGTAATTGTTATTTTAGTTTATGTTCTAGGCTCTATTTTGTATTTCCATAATTATACCTTCCTTTATTTTCTTTCTGGAACTTCTTGGATATAATCATTCCTATCTTCAGTCCTTTGTATTCAAGTATTTTCTGTAGCACTGCTTTGTTGGACATGAACTTTTTTAACATATTATTGTCATGGAAAAATTTCCTGCCTCTCTGACTATAATAGATAGTTTTGTTGGGTTAAGTATTCCAGGTTGGTAGCTATGGTCATTTAGAACTGGTAATATTTTTGTCCAGTGTCTTTTGGCTTTCATAGTTTACATTGAACAATCAGTTATGATTTTGATGGGTAACTTGATATGTAACTTGTTTCCTCTAGCAGTTTTCAATACCCTCTCTTTGTTTTGTACATTTAGTGTTTTTACTATGATAAGCCATGAGGAAGTTCTGTTCTGGTTCTGTCTAAGTGGTGTTCTATGTTCTTCTTGAATTTCTAGAGGTATCTCTTTCCTTAATTTAAGGAAGTTTTCTCCTATATTCCTGTTGAAGATCTCGTCAATGCAATTGGCCTGAGATTCTTCTCCTTACATGCCTATGATGCATAGATTTGTTCTTAGCACGGTGTCCCATATTTCCTGCATATTCCATTCCTGTGTTATGAATTTTTTTACAGTCTTTGCTTGAGGAGTCCAGTTCTTCAACTTTCTCATCCATTCCTGATATTCTGTCTTCCTTTATATTCATTGTACTTGTGAGACTTTCTCCTGTTGTTTCAAGATGATTTATTGATTTTTTCAATTCCATTTTCATTTTGGCTTGGGTTGCCTTCAATATTTCTGTCTTTTGTGAATTCACTTTTCAAGTCCTGAACTGGTTTTGTTATTGCATTTAGTTGCCTATTTGTATTTTCTTGAGTCTTTGTCACAAGTTTTTACCTAACCTCTTTGAGTTCTTTGAGTTGTGTTTTTATTAAGTTCATTGATCATATATATGATTGTTCTTTTAAATTCTGTGTCGTGGGATTCCTCAGGATGATTGTCATTGTAGTGCACTTTTGTAGGACTGGTGAGTTTTCTTGGGTACACAGTCTCTTGCTTTTTCTCATTTTATGTGTTTTTGCATCGTAATGGGACCATATGGATATATTTGTTGGTTGTGTGTCTGATAGGAAATTCTAGTTTTCCTTTCCTTATTTGAATTTTGGTTTTGTTTATATTGTTGATGTATCTTGGTTGCTATTTGCTCAGGTATCATAGATTAATTGGTGTGTGCATTAGGTTCTCTCATGGTATTAGACTTGTCTGGGTAGTAGGCAGGATGGGAGGATGATCAAGAGTCCAAGACAAGTTGTGGTTGGGAACAGTCTGTGGACATATAAAATACTAGGTTGGAAATTTGAGCTGGTCTGACTGCAGGACATCAAGACACAGTGGTGGTGTGGACTAAGCGAGTAATTCAGAGATCTGGGCCAAAAGAACTAAAGTGCCCTCAGTTGTTTTATAATAAGCACTTTTTCCCTCACATTGTACAAAAAATTTCTAAAATTTAGAGACAATGTCAATCTCTTAACAACTCTTAGAATTAAAATTTCAAATTTGTGTTCTTACTGTAATAAGTTTAACCCCTCCCCTTTTCTCATATCAAAATGTACCAAGCATGAGTCACATCATCTTAAGCATTTTTTTCCATATGAGCACTGAACCCAGGGCCCTCAGCATTGAAGCAAGTATACTACCACTGAGTTATTGTCACAGTCTCCATCTTACCTACCTTAAAGTGCAAAATTCAGCAGTATTTTGTATCTGAAATAAACTCTTAAACATAGATAAAAGTAACAAAAAGTCAGTGATTTTTTTTATTCATTATAGTGAAAAAATTGTTAATTAAATTTGCTCTTTTAGATTGACACACATGTTTATAATACATTCTGAATACTCTCTCCCTGATACCCTGTATTATTTCTCTCTCTCACCCCTGTCAACTCTTTTTCTTCCCTATAGGTCTCATTCCTATGTTCATTACTTTATATTTCATTTTGTGAACTACTGACTTGACCATCTTTGTGACATGTATATATATGGAACTATCTAGTGGTGCTTGTTGGGCTTACATTTGAAGATAATGATCTCCCCCCCCAGAAGTCATCATTAGCCAATGGTTTGAAGGAAGAGGTAGTGTCCCATGAGTCTCTTTTCCATCCATGAATGGATGTTGACACATCCAGACTTGTGTAGGCCCACTGCAAGCAACTGTATCTGCTGTGTGTTCATGATTGCAATGACTGTAGCCTGCCCAGAAGACAATATTTGTAGCCATTCCCTTTATCCTCTGGTTTTCACATTCTCTCTATCTCCTCTTCCAAGATATTCCCTGAGGATTAGAAAGGTTGACATAAATGAACTGTTTAGGATTGAGCACTTAGCCATCCCTTATTCTTAAGATCTTGAACAGCCATGAATCTCTGCATTGACCACTACCCATTATAAAGTGAGGTTTTTCTAATGAATACTGAAGGTGGCATTTGTGTATGGGTGTAAACACAGATGTTCAAAAGGCAGTTTTGGGACATACCAATTTTGATAAACAATAGTAGCATGTCCCAACTTCTGGGCTTATGACCATACCCTTGGCCAATGACAATCTCATTTTTCAATGATTTTAAAGTGGGGCCCACTTGAATCCAATCAGAGAGACATTGGTTGCTCTCATTACAGTTATGCCAATATTGCATAAGTTAGCACATCCTGTCTACTGGGTATTATAGCTCATAGAGTTCATCTGTGCCTAAGAATGTGCATGAGGGGGCTTGAGAGATAGCACAGTGATTAAGAGCACTGGCTGTTCTTGCAAAAACCTGGGTTTGAGTCCCAGCACCCACATGGCAGCTAACAACTCTAACTCCAGGTCCAGGGGATCCGACAGCTTCTTCTGTCCTCTCCAGGCACTGGATGACACAGATGCACTTACCTCCATGCAGGCAATACATGCATATACATAAAATAAAAATAATAATGCTATTATGTTTCATATTTATTTTTAAAAAAGAAAATGAGATGTTAAAGGGATATGGGAATAGAGATATTTTCAATATAGACAGGAAAAAAAAAGAGAAAGCTTAAGAAAGTGATGAAAGTCTGTTTAGGTTTGTTATGATACATAAAGGATGAGACAAAAATAATATACACATAATCTTGAAATGTCTATGGTCATAGTTTAGTCAAGTAGTTCAAGGAACAAAATACATATCTAGTCAAAGTTTATCTGAGAATATTTAGTTTTTTTTACCCAAGTCTTATCTACATAGCCCATGATAATTAAAAGTATCATACTGGTGGAACTAACCTTATTGGATGTTTAACAGCCATACTTTGAGGCCTATAATAATGTGGTCAGAGGGACTTAAAGGACAGTTTTTGCCCTTGCCCTTGCCCTGCTAGGTCGACTAGTTCCAGGGGACTATGAGCATCTCTCAAAATGTCCTGTAATTGTGGTGGGTCACCTGTCCTCTTGATCAAGGAGGCCGAGGAGACACCACCAGATGGGCTTGAACCAGTGTCCAGTCTACAAAGAGGAGGGTCAACACAGAGGAATCACTTCCTCTATGCTTCCAAGCGAAGCCAGACATGGTCGAGTAGAACCTTCAACTTATCTTCACATAGATGGAACTGGTCTTTGAAGTCAAGAGAAGCAGACTTTTCTGCCCCTTTTGGCCAGCACAGTAGGCTTTCCCTTTGATAATCTTGATGGTTAAACAGACTCCACCTCTTGACCAGAGACCCAAGGAGTAGCTTCAGCACAGTAGGCTTTCCCTTTGATAATCTTAAAGGGTAAACAGACCCCTTTTGACCCAGATCCAGGCTGATGGACAAATGGAAGGGGTGGTTTTAACAGAACCTGTTCTGATAAGCCCTGGGCTCCTGTTTTCCCCATGCCTAATTTTTTAAAAATATGTTCCCACTTTCTGCATCCCCCTAAGCCCCCCCATAAAGACCCCAGGCCATGGCCCATGGGCTGACATTTTCCCTACCCCAAAGGGAATTTGTCCAGTGTGAGTTTTCTTTGCTAATAAACTCTATCCTGCTGGCGGAAAAAAAAAAAGAATTCTGCCTCCCAAGGAATCATTGTGGAAGCAGATATGAGGGGTTAGAGATTGTAAGAAGCAGAGGCTGTTGATGATCACAAGAAAATAAACTTTTTCAAACTCTTAAGGCTCATCGTCACATTACTTGTTTCTACTCTTTCTGACTTTAATATATGCAGTTGGAGTTATAAATTTTCACCTTAGGACTGCTTTCATTGTATTCCCAAAACTTTGGTATGCTGCATTTTCATTTAATTCTAAGAGTATTTTCATTCTTGTATTCTTCAATGACTTATTAATGTATTATTTAATTACCATAATTTTTAACATTTTCTGTACTTTCTGTTGCTATTAAGTTTGAGCTCTATTCCATGGTGGTCAGATAGAACACAAGCAGATGTTTCAATCTTACTACACTTTTGAGATTTGCTTTGTTTCTCTATTTGTGGACTGTTTAGAAGAACGTTATTTTGAATTCAGAGAAGAACCTGTAGTCTGTATTGTTTGTATAAAATATGCTGTAGATATCTGCCGCATCCATTTGCTCTCTGATGTCATTTAACGCCATGGTTCTTGCATTTATATTTTGCCTGGATAATCCACTGGCAAACAATAGATAGTAAAGTCACCTGCTGTTATTGTGTTGAGGTTAATCTATGACCTTAAGATTGTGGTGTGTGCCTGAGTTTTCTATATATGCATATATATGCATGCTTGGATTGTAATGTACTCTTGGTAGATTGTTCCCTTAACAGAGTACAGTGAGTCTCTTCATCTCCTTTGCTTAGTTTTAGCTTGAAACAAAGTTTTCTTCAGATATTCTAGTGACACATGCTTGTTTCCTTGTCACATTTGCTTGGAAGAATATTTTTTTCATCCTATAACTCTAAAGTGGGGTCTATCTTTGAAGATGTGGTATGTTTTTTATAGCCAACAAAAATATGGATCTTGTTTCTTAATCTAATCAGGTAGCCTGTGTCTTTTGATTGGAGAATTGATATCATTAATATTCAAAGTGATTGTTGGAAGAGATGTGTTAATTGCTGTCATTTTGTTGATTTTGTAACTTTTGATTTCTTAGTTTTACTTTGCATAGCAACTGTCCTAGCATCATTTATTTTTTCTATAGCCTTTTGGATATGCTTACCCTTCTCGTCAACCTGATATATTACTTCCAGTACTTCTATAGGGTAGGTTTCCTTGTCATAAAATCCTTAACGTTTTTAATATGGAAACATTTTCTTTCTCTTTCAATTATGAAAACAGGTTTGCTAGTTATAATGGTCTGGATTGGCATCCTTGGTTTATCAGAATTTGAAATATACTGCTCCAAGCTTTCATCCTTTTGAGGGTTCCATTGAGAAACCGGCTCTTATTCTGAAGGACTTATTTTTTATATATGACCATGGCCTTCTTTCTTGCAGTTTTAAATACACTTTCTTTTCTTTGTATGTTTAACATTTTAACTATAACATGGCATGGGGAGTTTCCTAAGTAATCCTGCCTATTTATGTTCTGTTTGCCTCTTTTACCTGGATGGGCATTTCCTTTTTAGATTTTGAAATTTTTCTTTTACAATTTCATTTTTAAAACTGTCTATGTATTTGATATGAACTTCTTTTTATAACCATAATTCATAGATTTAATCTTCTTATGGTATCCTAAAAATCATGACTATTTTGTGTAATTTTTAAATTTATAATTTTCTTTGACTGAGTGGTCGATGTCCTCTACCATGTTTACAAGTCCTGACATGTGTTCCTTATAATCCATTCTGTTGATAAAGCTTTCTGCAGAAGTATTTGTTAGATTTATTGAATTTTTCATTTCCAGCTTCACTTCATTTTGAGTTTTCTACAGTAGTTCCACATATCTATATAATTCTACTTTCATCCTGACTTATCTCATTTCGTTCAGCTGTTTTTTTTTTCTTATACTTCAATCAGTAGTCTACCTTTACCCTCTTTCAGTTGATTCAGGTGCATATTCATGTCCTCTTTCAAACCCGTGAACACTGAACATGTGTATAATTGTACTTTTTAGTTGTGTGTCTTGAATTTCAACTCAGTTGCTGTCCTTGGGGTCTTTTACTGTGAGATTGGTGAGGGAACTCAATGCCTTGGCTTATCATATCGCTTGTATTTTTGTGATGGGACCATCAGGAGCATTTGAGCATATGGAATTAGATTGTTGGTTGTGACTTTCATAGGGGTTTCTGCCCTTCCCCTTTGTTGAGGGGGTATTTGAATTTTTATTTTCCTGCTACTCTGACTTTGGTGTGTTTGAATCAGCTAGGAGATACTTGAAGTGAACTTCCCTTGAAACCACAGGATGCTAATTCAAGAGTCGGGTGGTGTTGCTGATTCTAGCTCATCTAGGGAAAGGCATAACACTCAACTTCAGCAGATGATACTCTGTACAGATTAGTAGAGATGGAGATGTGACGTGGAAATGGTGACAGGTGGCTTCTGACCTGAAGAGCAGGAACATGTCCCGTGCAGGTTGTGAGACAAGGATTTGGATGGTGAAGTCTTTAAATGGCAGTGAAGCAGGCTATAAGCAGGTGCTGAGACAGTGAAGATGGGGTATCTGAAGTACTGGATATGTGTTTCTGGTTGAGGGATCTGATGGGAACTCTTACAAAGATCCTGACATTCAGGGTTTTGAGTACCAGTGGTTAGTGGGGGCATGGCCTTTGACCTTGGGGTGAGAAAATGATCAGCACATATCCTGTTAAAATGGGGTTAAAATGCAGAAATGGTGTAAGTGAAGCCACTTACAGAAGAACAAGCAGATGCTCCAAATAAGTCCTCAGGTGATGGACTTAGAACACCAGAGGAATGAGGAAATCAGGGCTCTAACTGTGAAGTGAGCAGATACTCTATATAGGACTACAGAGGGTGGTAATGAGATGCATGATGGCAGAGTAGGTGCTCACTCAGAAGAGTGAGCAAGCAATTGATGTAGGTCCTCAAAAGATGGGATTAGAATATGAAGGGGCAGGATTGGTGAGGACTCAACCTACAAAGTAAGATGTGAAGTCCTTCAGAATGAGTCACATGAATCAGGGACTGGTTATGTTAGAATGTCAAGGCAGGAGAGTACGGACTCCACCTGTAAAAAGAGTGGTGTGAGTCTTTCAAAGTGACCACCCCGAGATATGGGACTGTAGCATTGGGGTACCAAAGGGAGGAAAAAGGAATTGGCTCCACTGGCAGCATGGCCAATGGAGGGACCTAGTAGGGTAAGGAGGGTTCGAGGTACTGGAGGATGGAGAATGCTGAAGGCTCTACTGAGCAATGTGTACAGCAAGAGTTATGTCAAGGCTGTCAGCTTTTACAGAGATAAAGACGAGAAAAGAGGGGCCCCTGACAAAGAATGAATTCAGCCTGGGATCCTAGGGAAGGCATGTGGAATTTGAGGTGGCCTTACCCAGCAATGTGGTCACTGCCCTCAGTACATTATTGAAGGTTCAAGTGGGTTTTTATTAATCAGAATAGGAGTCATTACCATAAATAACTTTTTGTCAAGTAAAACTAATTCTGTTTGTTTCTGTAGCATAAACCCATGCTTCCGGAAGCCACAAAATCTTGGAAAGTATTTTCTGCCATCCAACGGTAGTAGAAGTATTTGCCTTTCAAAAAAAATTGTTAAAATGAACAAGGGGCAGTCAGTTGGCAAAAAGTCAGGTAAATATGATGAATAAGGCAAAAGTTCACAGACAAATTTGTAGGAAACCAGGATGCCAGGCCCTAGGGTGAGGTGAGCTTAAAACTTACAGGTCCAGGCTGCATTCTTTACTAAAGGGAGGGGTACTGAAAACAGTGGCTCTGATAATCCTTGTCTTGCAGAACACTGCTAGACTGGCAGGAGGAAGCAGCCAGGTCATAAAAGTGCAGGCTCCCTGCTCTGTGGGAAAGCATCTTGGTCAACAACCCTTAGCTCATCTCCTTGTCCTGAACAAATAACTCAGCTATCCCTGGCTAAGAGATTAGGCCAGGTTAAAGGTTTACTCCTGGGCTAAAAGCTAAAAGTTCACCATGCTCTTAGCTCTAAGAAAGAAAACATTGTGGCCAATAAATTACTGCATGGGCATTGATAACCTTGAGTAAAAGTTTAAGAATCCTTCTGGTGGCAACTAACAGACTAAATGTCCTGTTTCTTTGTACCTTAAATCTTTGTATGTGACTGCCATATCCCACGGGACTGATAGTTCCTTGGGATGTATAAAAACCACCTAAATTTTAAAATAAATCGTCCTGTTAGGAAGACACAGGTCCCAGAGTTTGTGACTCTTTCGCCAATCAGACCCTCTGCCCCGAAGCCAGCAGGTCCCCTGCTAAGCAAAGCAAACCTGAGTCCTGACACAAATTTGCACTGAAACATTGGTTGTATGGCATGTGGTTCAACATTGTTATGGAGAAGAACTGGGCTCAGTGACATTTTACAAATTATATTTTCAGATTATAGCCTGAATGATTCTTAATAAACCCTGCTTAATCAATATTATAATGTCCATTGTCTTACTCAATCCTGGATCTTAAGAACAGGGGTTCTACACAGGCTATGCAAATGTTAAGCATCATAGATTGGAGAAATGACTCAGTAAAGTGCTTACTGCACAGCCACAAAGACCTGTGTTTGTTCTCCAGAATCCACATAAGAAGAAAAAATCAGGCACAGTTGTAATCCCAGTATTGAGAAGGCAGAGGCAAGTAGATTCCTGGAGCCCCTGGAAAGCCAAGCCTAACTGAATCAGGAACCCTCGTGTCCTAATGAGAGACTGTGATACAAAAAAAAAAATCAAGGTGGATGGCACCTGAGGAATGAAACTGAAGATTGTCTTTGAGCTACACACACACACACACACACACACACACACACACACACACACTTGCACACACATGCACATTACCACAAAAATAAAATCCTAGGCATTAAAGAAGGAAAATTAGAATGATTAGCTTGATTTTGGACAAATGCCTGTGAGTTACCATGTCCTCACCCAAGGCAGAGTCAATATTCTCATATGTATCATAATAACATTGAATGAGATCAACAGCCACATTTGTAAGTCAGACCTCATAGTATACTGGAAAGAAAATAGACTCTAGAATCACAAAGACATGGATTCAAGTCCCAGCAACACCACTTAACTAAGTTCTGTGATCTTGAGCATGGTGTCCACATACCTAGAGTATAACTTAAAATTTTAATCCAATACTAATCTAGGTGTTATAGATGTATCTACATATTATGTAGATATATCTACAGTCAGTTAACTTTAAACTGATTGCCCTCGATAATATGGTTGGGCCTCTTACATGCAATTGGAAGTCTTGGGACCAAAAAATGGTGTATTCTAAAGCATAAAATTTAAGTTCAGACTATATTGTCAACTTTGGCCTGAATTTCCCAGTCTGTCATTCTGTCTTATAAATTAGGACTTACCTGTTTTCACAGTAACGTGATTCAAGTCCTTAAAATAAATCATCCATGTGCTTGTGTGAGTTATATGTGTTGTTGTTTTCCCCTTTTCAGTAATCTTAAATAACCAAAACATTCTTATAACAACATTGTGTGGTGATGGGGACGGAAGCAGAACCTCATGCATGCTGATCAAGTGCTAAGTGCTCTACCACTGAGCCATGCAAGTAGCATTTAAAACACTTTTTTTTTTAACTTTTACAAAAACTTTATTGAGAATTTCATACGTACATATAAGGTGTTTTGATCAAATCCATGCCCACTCCCTCCCCTCCACATCCCCCCCAAAGAGGTAGCCCTAAAATCTTGTCTCTAAGGGGAAAAGAAAATCCTTCAATCATAAATAGGAGCTGTGAAGGAGAAGTAAAGGCAAGAGTAATTAGCTTTAAAAGTTCTAGACAGGGAACTAAAAAAAAGTCAAAAGAGGGCAATTTTCAAATGCTCATATGAGAGTCCGTTGGAGTTTCTTGACAAGGGCTTCCAAAAGCATCCTGACAAGTAGTTAACAAAAATGTGGTACATTTACCCAATGGAGTTCTATTCAGCAGTAAAGAAACACAAAATAGTGAAATTTGCAGGTAAATGGATGGATCTAGAAACTGTTATACTAAGTGAAATAACACAGACTCAGAAAAACAAACAAAGTATGTTCTCCCTCATATGTGGCTCCTAGCACCAAATCCTTTTAAATTTAAGGTCCTTTTAATAAGATGATGCTATACAGCAGTCCCTTCTTCATGAAATAACTACCATCATCACGACTTCACCTGAGCCTGATCGCTAAACATAGTCACAATTGGGCTTGTTGATGGTTGTGCTCATTCATTAAAGGAGTGCCAAGCAGGGTCACTGGACCCGCACATGAGTATCCAGCCACTCTTCCCAGCCAACTAGACCTGCCTTGGAAGATAAAACATTTTTAAACAGAGCATTTACTCTATGCTGGAGAGTATTCCAGGCACTGGGCTTCCTACTCCCCTAAAGGAGCTTGCCACCTTCTAATTTAACCTATAGATGCAGACATGAAAATATGTATAACAAATTCATGTATTAAGCATTCTGATCCACAGTCATGCCTCTGTGAAAAGAGGAGCACTGAAAATAATGCACTTACTAGACCCAGAACATAAGAAGTGAGTAAATACTAGCTATTTTATGAGATCATGATCACATTATGGTTTTGACACTTATTTTTATTATTTATTTCTTATAATTTTATTTTACTCTGTTTCTTCTATATCAAACATGTGCTAGAGGAGTGACAATACAACTGGTTTAGAAACAGCAATAACAATTGTATTTGGAGTCAAAACGCTGATTGCATTACTTCAGTTCATTATCTTTGTTAAGGGACTGAGATAACAACTCTCCTTTATAGTCTTCTGAAGGGGGTAAATAACCTAGGTGTCAATGAATGAAGAGCAAAAGTGGTGAGTAAACATGTCTTGAAACCTCTTGATTACCTATAGTGCTTAATGAGTTCATTTCCTACCTACTCACTTCCCTCCATATACTCTTGTTCATCATTAGAAATGTAGTCCCATATTAGTCAGTTATCTACTCAGGCGTGATTTCCCCATGATGTCATTCAAAGGAAACCATGGTAGAGTAGTTGTAATTAACCGCTGGTCTGAAATCTCAAATAAAGTCTTATTTTGACATTCATGGACAAGATCTTCAGAGGACTAGAAACGGAAAAACTGTTTTTTGGTTTTTTGCTACTGATATTTCAAAACCTAACCCCCAGTGAGTTCAACTGTCCACCTCCTATGCCTTCACACTCTATACATCCTAAAGTGCAGTTCTTTCAAGGACACTTATGAGTCACAGGAATGACACTTTTCAGGGATCAGCAGCTGCTGGAAATCTGTCAAAGGAGAACATCTAGAAGAATTGTTTGGAACTAGTTATCATAGAAAGTTGGTGGGATTCTTCCTGTCCTTGTCCTTGGTAACTGAGGGAAAGAGAATAAGCACAATCATAGGCCTTCAGAGGATGGAGAGTGAGGAGTTCAATACAAATAGACTCACAAGTACAGCAGCAAGTACAATAGTAGAAGATGGTTGCAGTCAGGCCTTACCCAAGTGGAATAGATACGAACTCCTTGATCTTATTCAGTTACTCTTCAGGTTAATGTTGAACCAATTTAGCTGATGTGCTTCATGAAGTCACAAAGGCTGTGAAATTTTTCAGTATGATACAGGTAAGAGACTAATGATCAAACAATAGAATAATAAAAGGAACTAGAATTTTTTCAGCCATGTTTTGGATTGGAACAATCATATTGCAGATGTGTTCTATGGTTATTTTCAGGAACTGGAGTTATCCTAAGAACACTGTTGAATTTCTTGCCTTCCAATCTCTGTAGTATTTCTATGCTTAAGAAAGTTAATAAAAATCTCTCTTGGGGCTGGAGAGATGGCTCAGGAAAGGGCGCTGATTGCTCTTGCAGAGGACCTGAGTTTGATAAATAGTATTCACATGGCGGCTAACAATCATCAGTAATTTCAGTTCCAGGCGATTCAATGCCCTCTTCTGACTTTGTGGGCATTGCAACACATGGATTCCCTTATATACATGCAGGCAGTACTCTCATATACATAAAAATAATAATATATTGAAAAAAGAATTTCCCCCATTTACTCATCATCTGCTGCTCCAATCCAAACCTTATTTCTGTACTAATAGAGAGAACTATAGGACTCTTTGCTTTTTCCATTTTCTGACCATATGGATAATCTGATGGTCTAATTTGATTTCTAGTTATTCTTTCTTCACTTTATTTTTTATCATAGTTTTCCACTCAGGTTAACTTGTCACAGTATGAGATTGCATCTAAGGTAAGTCAATCCAGTGGGAGTAGGCGGAAAAAAGGATGGCAAATGATTTTCAGGAAGTGCATAAGGACTACTTATAGGATAACAAAACCTAGGAGAGATTGCACAACATGGAAAGATAAGAGCACAGTGGCAATGGAGCATCCTAAAAGAATCCAAAAATCATGTAGGTGGGTGTGAATCCCCCATCCAAGAGTCCTCTTTGTCTTCCTGGGAGTGAAAAATATATATCTACTGGTTCTTTTACCTATTTATCAAAAAGTAAGCACATCTTCAAAAGGCACACATGAATTTTCTCAAAACCAATGGGGTCTAAACTTAAACGAAGGAATAAAGAGCATGAAGCCAGAATTGTCCCTTAAATTAGTGAGTCACTATTATTATATAGAAACACCTAAATTTTTTATTATTATTTTCTTTGCACAGAATTAGTAATAGACTTCAATTGTTTCCTTTATACATGATTTGGTAGTGTTTATGCATGATTTGGCATGGGGGGGTGAGTGAAATGTTTCCCTCTGATGAAAAATGTCAATTGCATAAAAAGTTAAGTTCTTTTGCTTTATAGTGAAATGAATTGGGTGTTTTGGTTGTTCTAAGAGAAATAACCCATGGCAGACCCCATTTCTAGTTTATCTAATCTATTTGCATGTACACGTTTGAAAATTTCAAAGAATTTTTTATTTTTATTTTATGTGTAC
>NW_008347808.1:2716376-2726519 GCF_000622305.1 Nannospalax galili | reverse complement strand
TATTTTTTTTTAAAAAGCTGTTTGTTCAACATAAACTTTAATTTGAAATAAGTTTCTAAAATTTAGTAGTTCTAACTTTTGTGCATGTATATAATGCAGTACTGTTGTCTAATAGAGCAACAAAAGAACTGAGTTAATGTAATAGTAGGGAATCATATATTAAATACAAGGTAGAGGGGCTGGTGAGATGTTTCAGCAGTGAAGAGCATGCTGATTGCTCTTACAGAGGACCCGGGTTCAATTCCCAACAACCACATAGTGGCTGATAACCATCGGTAAATCCAGTTCTAGGGTATTTGACATCATCTTTTGACCTCCACGGACAATGCATGACACAGGTGCACTTACTTTATCATATTTTTTTTTATTTTTATTTTATGTGTACGCATGTATTGCCTGCATGTAGGTAAGTGCACCCATGTCGTTCAATGCCTGCAGAAGACAGAAGAGGTTGTCGGATCCCCTGGAACTGGAATTTAAAAAAAAAACTATTAATAAGAAACTTTGCATGTGAGAACTCTTTCAAGACTTTTTGTAAATACAAAATATATATTTTAAAAATATATTTTCAGCCATTAAAAACTCTATTAACAACACCAAACATGACCACTTTCTTATATAGTCATTGTTTTTCCTCACCAAAACAGCATTTTTCCTATTGATTGACTTTACAGTAAGTATAAATTTGAGCTTAGCCATTTTACGTTTATCATAGTAAAATATTTTTGTATTTTAATTTACATATTACAATTTTGTATTAATACTTTAAAAAACTGTGTTCCATTGCCAAAATTTGGTAACTGTTAAATTTTAGAATATGTAGGCTTTCTTAATTTTTCACTGGGTACTTTTTGGTGGCAAACACAAAAACAATAGTTTCAGCAACGAATTATAAGCCTCATTGTGCCAGGCAATGAGCTGCAATTTTTATGTCTCTCAGAGCACATAATCACCAATAATCCTGAGATTTATAGTGAAGATAGCAAATAAGAGTTAACTGATATAGGAGCAGTGCAAAAGTCATGCTTGTGTCCACAGGTCCAAGAGAATTTATGGAAAGACCCCAGCTTCTGCAATATTCGACACCTTTGCTTTCTCTAGCCTTGAGAGCAGCAACTGGCAACTTTCCAGTCAGAGTAATAGCTCTGCCTGCAGTCACTGAACACTAGCTATGATGGAGATTAACACCTTTTCCCACATAAACTCTCCTACTTTATGACAGTCACAGACATCTTCTCCTTTCACCAACTTCTTTCTCTGGAATCCTTTGCCTGCTATCAAATTGCTGCCATTTGCTTGGCCCGTTTAGCCTGCCAAGAGAACTACTTTCAGTATACTAGGTAGGGATATCTGTTTCATGGAAGCAAAAGAAACTGGCTGCCCCCTGGGAGGAAGAGGCTGGTTAGCATGGTGAAAGGTGTTTTGGAGGTTTGAATTCTTCATTTTCTGTTATTTTAATGGCAAACTGTTGTAGACTCTACTTATCCTGTTGTATATTAAAGTAACAAAACTAATCCTACCTATGTAACTATGTTTTGGTACTCATTATAAAATTTATTTTATCCCTCTCCTTCCCTCCTTTACCTGGGCTTTAGTGAATCTCTTCTATGACATCAATGTTTTTAATCTTAATCAAATGAGAGAGATCATGTGAGTTTTGCCTATTTCATGCCTGGATTAGTCCCCTTAATGCCCTCCAGATCCATACATATTGCAAATGAAAGGATTTCATTCTTTTTATAGATGAAGACTAATACTCTGCTGTGTCTTATGTGCCACATTTTTGGTATTCATTTATTTTCTGATTGACACCTTGGTTTATTCCATATGTTTGGTGCTATAAACAATCTGCTAAGTATAGCAGTTCAGGTATCTCTTTGATATAGTGATTTTATTTCCTTTGCACAAATAGAAGTGGGATTGCTGTATCATATGTTAGTTCTAATTTTATAATTTTTAAACAATTTCCATTCTATTTTACATAACAGATGTCATAATTTACATCCTCCAAAAGTATCCCTTTCTTTGTACCTCTACGTTTGTTATTTGTTGTCATTTTCATAACAGCAATATTTTGTGATTGTACTTACATTTAGGAAGAATACTACTAGACACTACCTCATTAAATTTTGATGGTTAAGGTTTATCTGCCTCAAAATAAAGATTTATTTTTTAAACAGTGTCCAGATATGTAGACTAGGCTGGCCTGAAACTCACTATATAGCTCAGGTGAACCTTGAACTTCTGTAGCCTCTTGCCTTTTTTCATTTAATAAGTTAACTTTTAAATCCTTTTTAGTGACACTTTTAATTGTATATGATAATAGGTTTTATTGAAATAATTTCATAGATGTATATTATGTACTTTGATTATATTCAGCCTCCAGTATCCTCTCCTTCCTTCCCTTCCCCATGGCCTCTTCTTCATACCTAATAGTCCCCTTCAGCTTTAGAGTCTTTTTTGTTTTTTGACTTCTAGATTTTGTGTATGAGGTGTGATATTTGTTATTTTGTGTCTGACTTATTTTGTTTAATATGTTCCATTCATCTGTTGATGAGTATTAAGCTTGTTCCATATCCTGACTATTGTGAATAGAAGACTTTGAGGAATCAAGCTGAAGCTGACTTTGGAGCCCTCTACCCTGAGGACTACCTCTCATAGTATCAGAAGGTTCAACCTAAGCTGCCAAAGGAGAAAATCAGTCAGTAGTCTTACCCATCTTTGAAGCTTAAGAACCACAACAATGTCCTGCCTTGCAAGATATCCTCAATGCTGCAATAGTGGCACATCTGTCTTGGAGGCAACCGACATCTCTCTAATTGAATGTAAGGCCCGTTTAATGAGAGGAGATTCATTCCTGGTACTGTAAACCTAGCCAACTTCCCTTGGTTGGAGAAGTCATAGACCAGAGAGGAAAGCCTACTACTACCATTTTTTCTTAAAAATTTCTAACATCATTCAAAATACTTATTCTTATACCAACAGGTAAGTGTAGCTATCATCCCTCATCAAGAAATTATATTTTCTAAGCAGGCAGAAGGTAATATAGAGATCTATAATAGGGTCAAAAAGCAGAGAGTAAATGATCATCTGGTGCCTAGCCCTAACTGATATATCTACAATACAATTCCTATACCTAAAGCTCAAGAAACAATGCACAGGTGAAGGAGTCAGAAAAAGATTATAAAAACTCAGAGAACCAGGAATCCTGCTGCAAGATTGTGTCTTTAAGACATGATAGAGATGATATACCCATGAACAATATGGTTGTATAAACAAGACCTGCATTATTACCACACCAGTGGGCACACCAACCTAGATGGGGGAAATTTCACAAGGCCCCACCCCTAGATGAAGAACCCTGGGCAATCAATTACTGTTAAGAAAGGGAGAATCAGTTTTCTCCAAGGATGAGCCCCGTGATATATTACCCAATTCTAAGTAGCCAGCTCTTGAGTTTATCAGATTCTAGCCTTCCCTTTATCTCTCTCTACTATTCCAAACAACCAAGCTTATCTGGGACACACAGCCCACATAGTGACCAAGAGCCCAGTGAGTTTCCCAGATCCTAGCCTTCCATTTCCCTCACCACCATCTTACACTCCCAGATGTAGCTGGGGTTTCCAGTATCATAGTTTTCCCTCTCTCTCCACCATCAAATACTCACAGTTATGGTGCCTGAGAACTCAGTCTGTCTGCCATCTAGCTTTGTAGTCACTCTACCACTGTACCACTCCAGGAGATATTTTCCAAAATAGAAAAATTGAGAAAGCCTAAGCAAGTGATGAAGGTTTGTGTGGGTTTGTTATGATATATAAATACAAGACAAAAATAATATACACATAATCTTAAAATTTCTAAGGTCAAAGTGTAGTCAACTAGTTTAAGGAACAAAATATATGTCTCATCAAGGTTTATCTGAGAATGTTCAGTTTTTGCCCAAGCTTTATCTACATAGCACATGGTAATCAAAAGTGCCAGACTGGTGGAACTAACCTTCTTAGATGTTTAACAACTGTACTTTGGGGCCTATACTAATCTGGTCAGAGGGACTTAAAAGACAATATTTGCTCCTTCCCCTCCAAGGTTGACTAAGTACCAGGGGACAATGAAGCATCTCTCAAAATGTACTGCAACTGTGGTGAGTCACCTGTCTTCTTGTTCAGGGAGGCCATGGAGACCCCACCAGTTGGACTTGTACCAGTGTCTAGTCTACAAACAGGAGAGTCAACACAGAGGAAACATTTCCTCCATGCTTCCAAGTGAAGCCAGCCACGGCCGAGTAGGACATTTGACTTATCTTCACATAGATGGAACTGGTAAAAGAAAGGAGCCAGGGGCTCCTCCCAAGCCCATGTTACCTCTGAGGAACAGATCTTCAAATGACCTTAAGAGTAAAATAAAATTGGTTTATTTTGGCCAATTGTATGGTCTTAAACACCCAATAGGTAAATATAACCAAAGATTAAAGTGATGAGTGTATTTCTTTAAGAAATCAAGGGATTACACTTTATAGACATTAGACTTAAATCCATATAAAATGTTATTTAGACAATTTTTTTTCATTGATGATTTTGTTTCTAATAAGAAAGTGCTGCTCAGATTAAGACTTCAAATCTTGGTCTGCAATATTGTAGTGCCCACCTGTAGCTAAGGGAGACAACCCAGTATTGTCCTAAAATGAAGGCTAAATTTGCTTACTCTCCCTATCTAGAAGCCTTTGAGAGGGATCTAACACTGATTCTAGCCACTCCAACAGCTATCAAAGCGCCTTAAAACAAATACAGAGTTCATCACTCTCAAGTTGAGCCTTGGCAGACAAAAAAAAAATGGGTAGGAACCCAATCGAGGGATGCTTTTGGAAGTTTTTGTCAAGAAATTCCAATGGACCCTGATACAAACATTTGAAATTTACTCTGTTTTGAGTTTTTTGTGGTTCCCTGTCTAGAACCTGCAATGCTAACTACTCTTGCCTTTACTTCTCTTTCACATCTCCTAGGCACCAGTTTCTTTTCTCCCTACAATTAAGAGTTATGCAATTTGGGAGTCTTTTAGATAGACCCACTGAAGGGGGTACCCCAATTGCCTCAGCCTGCGTCCCTGTTCAGCATGGAAGAAGCCAGAGTGGTCTGCAGCCCAATTTCCTATAGGCAATTTGAGTAACCTCTACAGAGGAAGGTGTGATAAGAATAGGAAGTAGGAATTGGCTAGGCAGTTAGGGTAAAAAGACCCCAAGGAAAAGTAGCCAGTTTCTTGGCTAAAAGACAAAATGTCCTTGGGCCTCTTAGCAACATACTCTGTTCCAAAGGCCAAAAATTTCGAAAGTATTTGGGATCTCTTACCTAATCTCTTAAAGATTTTAGGGATACCTCTTCAGAGGGGAGAAGGTTAGAGTAGCAAAAAGCCCTATAAGTTTAACTGGTCAAGATAATAAAATCCCTAGTCTACCTGTTGGAGGACCCACCTTTCCAATCTCACTTGTCAATCACCTGGTGATAGAACCACCCTTAGGAAGGCAAGTTCACCTTAAATTATGCTAAATAGATGGATGAAATACCTAATGCATTAATAAGGCAGTGAATTTTTCTTGCCTGGAATCCCACCTTGTAACAAAGAACTCTTACAGAACTTATGATCAGCCACAGTCATGTATGGCTCTCTGTAAGTCCGTCCGTTTTCTGGTGGTTAGGTCCATTCTTTAATTTGTTTATGAATGAGACTAAGAACCCTCTATGGGACTCTTTATTCCCCCCATTTTAGTATAGGCCCAAACTACAGACATATGATGTTTTACTTTAATTAGGAGACAAAATGACCTACAGTAACAGTATGTGAAGGTGCTTTTCAGACAATGATAGACTGGCACCATCCTTTGAAATATTCTGGAAAAAAATTCATTTTGTACCCTTTGTATGTTCAGAATGTAACATTATCAGAAACCTTCAAAAATAAAATAAAATAAAATGTTTTATGTATTATTTTCATTTTTTATATGAGTGTATTGCTTGCATGTACATAAAGTGCACCCATGTTGTGAAATGCCCACAGAGGTCAGAAGAGGGTATCAAATTCCCTATAACAGGAGTTAAGGAAGGTTGCTAGCGGCTATGTGGGTGCTAGGAATTGAACCCAGGTCCTCTGCAAGAGATTTGATATTTGTTCCTAGGCTCCAAATTTGAAAATATCCCTAGTTGAACTGTGACCACTTCTGACACCTCATATGCTCATTAATACAGAGAGGCCCCAATGCTGAACAAGTACCACTTAGATGGTCGACAAACTGACAAGTTGGGGTAACAGCAAAGCTCCAAACACCCACTCAACAAAGACGAGTTTAGATATACACACCAAGAAACACCACCAATGATATAACTCCAGATGCCTAGCTCCTCTCATCAAAACACTAACAACATGAATAACCAAAGCAATATGTCTGTCACCTCCGGAAAAATAACACCTCCATTACAATGATCCCTAAGAAATGTAACTTAGGTGATACACAAAACAATAATTTCAAAAAACAATTATAAATACTTTCAAGGAACTAAAAGACAATATACATAAAATACTGAATGAAGACCTCAAAAACTCAAGTAATTCAATGAAATGAGTAAAACAATTTTAGATATCGAATTAGAATTCACTAAAGGGATAGAAAAGTCAAACTGAAATGAAAGTTTAAAAGAAAATCACAAGAAACTGAAAAGTTTAGAGAAAAGTCTCACTAACAGATTGGATCAAGTGGAAGAGAGGATATCATGTTTCAAAGCTAAAGTGGAAGAGATAGATCATTCAATCAAAGAAAAATTTTAATTAAAAAATAACCTAGCAATGGAATATACAGCAACACTGGAGGGCTGAAATGATGGCTCAGCCATTAAAAGCACTGAGTGATCTTGCAGAGGACCCAGGTTCAGTTCCCAGGACCCTCATGGCAGCCAACAGGCATCCATAACATCAGTTCCAAAGGATACAATGCCCTCTTTTGGCAGCCTCGGGCATTACATGCATTACATACTACACTTCATGCAGGCGAAACACTAATACACATAAAATAAACATAAATAAAAATGAAAAAGAGAAAGAATAACAGTTTGGATTATAAAGTAGAATCCATCTTCCTGCTGACATCAGGAAAAATAACACACTATTCATCACAAATATATACCACCGTAAGGTAAAAAGGACGGAAAAGAGTGTCTTAAGCAACAGGACCAACAAACAAATAGACATAATTATACTAATATCTGGCTAATTTTATTTCAAACCTAAACTAGTCAGAAAAGATAAGGAAGAACACTTCACCAGCATTAAAGAGAAAAATCCATCAAGAAAATACTATAGTTTTAAACATTTGTGTACCCAACACAGGGGTGCCCAACTTCATAAAAGAAATGCTGTTAGGCTGAAAATCAACAACAAACCTCAACACAATTATAGTTGTAAGCTTCAATAACACCTTTTCACTTATAGACAAGTCACCCAGACAAAAGATAAGCAGAGAAAATCTTGAATTAAATGACATCATAAATCAAATGGTTCCAAGAAACAGAGAATTCCATTCAAACACTAAACCAAACACTTAGTTCTCAGCAACCCATGGAACTTTCTACAAAACTTAACACATATTAGGAAACAAAGTCTCCACAAGTTAGGATAATTGAAATCTTGTATTCTATCTAACTGCACAGAAATAAAGTTGGATATCAACAGCAACAGAATCTACAGAAAATTTTAAAACACATGGAAATAAACACACTAATAAATAAAAAATGGGTCAAGGGTAAGTAAAACAGGAGATTTAGAAGAATTCCTATAATTGGATGAAAATTAAAACATACTAAAATCTTTGGTACACAATGAAGGCAGTCCTAAAAAGAAAATTTATAGCACTATGTGCCTATACTCAAAACTGGAAGCATCTTAAATTAATAACTTGAAGGCCCTGCCAAAAGAAGAAACAACACTCACAAAGAGTAAACAGGGAAAGATAAAACCAGGGCTGAAATTAATGAAATAGAAATTAAAACATCAAAATCTAAAACTAACACAAAGAACAATGGAGTCAGTGAAACAAAGAAATGGTTCTTTGAAAAGTTTAAAATGACTGACAAACCTTTAGTCAATTAAGCAAAAGAAACAGAGTGAAGACCCTAAGTAATAAAATCAGAGACAATAAAGGAAACATTATCACAGATATTGAGGAAATTCAGAGACTCATAGTGATATACATTAAAAACCTGTATGTCACTAAACTAAAGAATATGTTCAGCTTCCTGAGAACTTCCATATGATTGCCATTGTGGCTTCAGATGTTTGTACGTCCACCAGCAGGGAATAAGTGTTTCCTTTTCCCCACATCCTCACCAGTATTTATTGTCATATCATCATTTGTTTTATGGATCTTAGTCATTATGAGTGGGGTATGATAAAATCTCAGAGTTTTTTTAAATAGTATTTTGCAAAAGGCTAAATATGATGAATGATTTTAAAACATTTCTGAGACACTTGCTTTTTATCTATTGATAATTCTCTGTTTAATTCCTTGCCCCAAACTAATTCAGGTGATAGTTTTGGTAACATTTGTTTCAAATTGTTTATTAATTCTTTGAGAATTTCATATAATATATTCTGATAATATTCAGACCTCTTTCTACATCTCTGCCCCCACTCTAATACTCACCTTCGTGACTTCATGCCCTCTAGTTTTTTCAAGCCTATTGAGTCTAATTTTGTTCTACAAATGCTCTTTGGTGTGAATTTATTCACCTGAAAATGATTAACCTTCCCAGTGTCTCACTCTTAAAGAAACTTGACTCTCCTCTCTCCCAGCAGCTGTCAGTTGTCAAGCATTCCTAGCTAGAGCTGAAGTGTCTTGCCCAGTTTCCTGATCCTTGCTAGGTTATCGTCTGGGATTGCACAGGTCTTATGAAGGTGATCACAAGTATTGAGGGTTGATATGTGTAACTCATTTTTTGTGTCTGGAAAAAAAGTTTTCCTAGTATTCATCTACTACCTCTAATTCTTACCGTGTTGCTGTTTCTGCCTATTAAAAGAACCCTTAGCCTTGGGATGAGAGAGTGCAGTATGGGTGTCCCATTTAATGTTGAGTGTACCACAGTCTCTTCTTCTCTGCATGTTGATTAGTTGTGTATCTCTGTGTTAAACATCAACTGCTGAAAGAATGAGCTTCTCTGGCAAGAGTTTAGAGATGCACTTATCTACAGGTATAATAATAAGTGATTAGGAGTCTGTTTAATAGTATGTCCATTTAGGAGGTGTCTAGTCAACTGTTTTTGGTTCTGTAAAGAGTGCCCGTTATAGGCTTTATCCTGTGTTGTAGAACTTAAATCCATTAATGAAGTGATTGGTTACTGCCATAACCTCCATGCCACTTTTGCACAAGTGGGCATAGCTTGTGAGTTCAGGCATTACTGTAGTTTGCAGAGCTCACAGCTGGATAAGGTTGATGATTACTTTTATGTTCTGGTAGAATGCATAGCATCTTCTAGCACTATGAAAGCTAGAGAGTAGAGTTGAATCCTGGAGGGCAGTGCCAGCATCAGTATGTATTGCCTTCACCAGTGGGGTCTTATAGTCAAGTTCTAGAGGATAAACAAGAGCAACGGCAATAGCCAGTGTTGTTTGAGGGTCTAGGGAAACTTTTAGTGGGCAACTCCAAAAGAGGAGCCTATTACTGACATTGTGCTATTTACTTGCTAGTGTTTGTTACAGTGATTTTCCCCCAATCATAGGGTAATTCCAATTAGACTCTTTCTACAATCTGTACGTACATATTTTTTTAATTATTTATTTAATAACCACATATTTAGAAGAAGAGTTTCATTACAACAACATTGAAATATTCAATAACAATTTTCTGAGCTAAGATGCATCTCTTTAAAAATTGGCTATAAATTTTTAGGTTTACACTTGAATTGTTACAGTTATACAATATTGTACTCAGTATAAACCCTATAAGACATAAAATTAAATGAGGTTTTAACCTTTGAAAAAGTTCTCGATTTCATTTCATTATTAAAATACACAGTTTCATACAGAAAAATTCTTTTTTTTTTTTTTGTTTTTTTGAGACAGGATCTCCCTGTAGCCCCAGCTGTCCTGGAACTCACTATATAGACC
>NW_008347808.1:2682195-2716264 GCF_000622305.1 Nannospalax galili | reverse complement strand
ATTCCAGAGCAAGAGTACATCTCTTTCACAAGTGGCTGTAAGTTTCTAGGTTCACAGTTGAATTAATACAGTCGTACAATATTGAACTCAGTATCCCTGTAAGACATAAAATTGAATGAGTTTTTAGCCTTTAAAAAAGATCTCCATTTCATTTTAGAATATATTGTTCCTTGCAGAAATACTCATTGTTTTTGCTACTAACATTGAGATGTTGGTGCATGCATCTCTAATCGGTATGTAATTATTACTAGTCATAATCAGTTACACTTGGATCCTTGGTGCCTGTGTATGAAGTGGGTGTATAGTTGAATAACATGGTTTGGGATGTTGTGTGTGATACACACATACACACACACACACACAAATCACCCAAATTTTAAAAAATGTATTATATTTGAGAAGGAAGCATGGAAATTTACATCATGCTAATTAGTAGAGGTGATAAACATTACCATTGAAATCTACCCGATGACTTCATATGTACATATTTTAAGAAGCCTCTGTAATAGGTTTCCATATGACTTTTCCAAAAGACTCCATTATACTTGTGACAGCATGTGTAAGACCTATGGAAGCCCAAGCCACAGGCAAAAAAAAAAATGCATCTTGGATGGGAGAGATGGGCAACAAGTTCCATCTGTATCCCAGAATCTTTTGGCAAGTCATAGCTGCTGGGAGAAGAAGAGTCATATTTCTTTAAAGGTGTTGTGACTCCTAGACTTGAAGGGATGTACCCATACCCAATAGCATTTGGAAAACACCAAGAGAGTTGAGAGATCTTTTAAAAAGACAGATAATATTAGAGGGCATGAAGTTGAAAGTTAGCAAGGTAAGGATGGAGCTTGGGGAAAGGGTCAGAATATGCTCAAATTATATTTTGTTAAATTCTCAAAGAATCAGTGAAAATATTTTTAGAAACCATCATGTTACTGGTATAAAAAATAGATACACTGATTAACAGAATAGAAATTAGGACCCAAATTTAAGTCCATCCAATTACACTGACCTGATGTTTAACAATGGGGCTAGAAATACATACTGAAGAAAAGCTATCATCTTCCACAAATGGAAGTGGTCAAAGTGGTTTGCTAAATGTAGAAGAATGAAACTAGATCCCTATCTCTTACCCTGCACAAAACTCAACTCCAAATGGATCAAAGACCTCAACATAAGATAGGATGACCCAAATCTGATAGAACAGAAAGCTGGGAATATTCCTCCAATTTTAGGCACAGGAAAGAACTTTCTGAAAAAGAATCCAGTGATATAGGCCAACAATTGACAGCAACAAAGTACACCATCATTATCATTTGAGTAAAGAGGCAGCTGGCAGAATGGGAAAATCTCTTTACCAGCTGTATATCTAATAGGGTGTTAGTACCTATAATATTCAGTTTGACAAGACCCATTTGTTGAAGATGCTGTCTTTCTCTCATTTTTATTTTTGGTGCCTTGTCAATAATCAGGTGGCTGTAATTGTGTGGACTTAAATATGGGTCCTCAATTTTATTCCATTGATCAATGTATATGTTTTTATGCCAGTACTATGCTGTTTTTATTAGTACAGGTTTGTAGTATAATTTGAAATCAGGGGTGGTTTCCTCCTGATCTTATATTGTTCCAGACTCTTTTAGCTATTTTGGATCTCTTTTGTTTCCATATGAAATTTGAGATTAATTTAAAACTTTTGTAAAGAACTGTCTTGGAATGTTCATGGAGATTGTGTTGAATCTGTAGGTTGCTTTTGGTAGGATAGCCATTTTCACAATATTAATCCTACTGATCCATGAGCATGGGAGATCTTTCCATCTTGTCATGTCTTCTTTAATTTCTTAAAGTTTTTTATTGTACATATCTTTCACCTTCTTGGCTAGATTTATTGTAGATTTTGGCTACTGTGAATGGGATTGTTTATCTTCTTTCTTTCTCAGTATGTTTGTTTTTTCAAGGACTTAACTCTTTATATTGGAGTTGTTGATCCGAAGGCCCTATAGACCCTCAAAACATACTGTCTATTGCCATTTCTCTTGCCATTCAGAACTGAACTTAATACTGGAAAACTTTACAAATGTGATTAGTAGAACAAGCTTAAAGAAATCAGTACTTACCTTGAATATTACCCCTACTGGGTAGGTTCCATGGCGTTGGAAGTTGTTATGAATGCTACCTAGAGATAAAAGTAATCAACTACCTTACCAGCTGTGAAAACTGTGAGCTACAATATCAACTGGCCTGTAAAGATTTGCCCACTGGTACAATACTGTGAAAAACATTCTTGGCATATCCATCCACTTTTTATTAGAGTTAAAGTCCAATTCAGAATTTGGATCCCAAATATGGCATTGTAATCATGACCAAATACCTATAATTAGATAGTTTCCAGGTCGTAGCAGAAAATCTATTACTAATGTTCTGCTAAGTGAACATAATAATAAACTGATTCTTAATCATTAATTATTATACCCATAGATTAGTAAATGTCTCAACTTTCACCGTAGAAACAACTTCTTGCAGCAGATGGCAATTAACACAGAGACTCACAACTTATCAGCACGTAAAGAATAAAAGACTGTGGAGTTCCTGGCCCTTAAATGGAACACCTACATCGCATCCTTTTCCCCCAAGGCTCAAGGATCATTAAAGAAGAGGGTGTGGGAAGATAAAGATCCAAAGGTGATAGATGAATACATCAAAAATGTTTCCCAGATACAGCAGGGATGGCAGTTGTGGCAGCATGCACAACAACTGTACAAGCCCAGGACAGAAAAAAAGCCCATCATGGAGGAGGAATATGGGCACAAAGACCCAGCATTAGTTGAGGAACTACAGGCAATTAATAGCTGCTGGGAGATCAAGAGTCAGTTTTCTTTAATGATTTGATGCTGGGTTGGATGACCAGGATCCATGAAATTGACCTACACCCAAGAGAATTTGGGGAGCACAAATTAGACTTAATAGACATTAAAAAATAATAAAAGACATGAAGTGATGAGGCATAGGGATGATGGAGGGGATCAAAGAGGAGATGTGAGAGAATTCTGAATAAGAGGGAAATACATTGTATGAAATTCTCAGAGCCACAGGTATCATTGCAGAGGAGCAAGTGGAAAAACTGTAAAATCTGGAGGGAGTGAATGCATACAGGGAAACTGTGTTGTCTGAACACCACAGTGTAGTTGCATCTGTGAACTCACAGCACTTATGAGACCATGCATAAGGCTTATGTAAACTCAGTACAGAGACCCTGCCTGGAATGAGGAGAATTGCAGAAAGCCCCATCCCTAAATGAGGAGCTGTTGGCAGTTGAAAGATGTTGAGATAGGGAAACTCAGTTTTCCTTATTCATGTAATGCCTGGTAGGTCGACCAGGGAATGAATCCACACCCAGGAGCAGTTTAGAAGCATGTAATGGAATAAAAACGCCTTTAAAACATAAAAATTAAAAAATAAATTGATAGAGATAAAAGGATAGGGTGTGGTGGCACACGCCTGTAATCCCAGCACTTGGGAAGCAGAAGCAGGCGGATCCCTGTGAGCTCAAGGCCAGGCTGGTCTACATAATGAGTTCCAGGGCAGCTGGGGTTACAGGGAGACCCTGTCTCAAAAAGACCAAAAATAAAATAAAAGGACAGATAATAATGGTGAACATGAAGTCAGGAAGAGATGTAGTGAAGAGGGATTGGAGAGGGGGAAGGGCATCTGAGTATGATCAACATACATTGTATGAAATCTGGATTCAATAAAAAAGAAAAAAGGTAAAAGGAAATTTCAGACTCAATACAAATATTATTTAAAATGATGAACTTCTAGATCTATAAGATCTACCAAAATTAAATTAAGATGAAGCAAACAATTTAAATAGTCCCATTATAACCCATGATATATGAGCAGTAATTAAAATCATCCAACTAATAAAGTTCAGGTTCAGAGGGATACAGAGCAGCTTCAAGCAGGCTTTCAAAGAAGAACCAGCACCAGGACTCCTCACCTTATTCCACGTAATGAACAAGGAAGGAAGACTTCAAAATTCTTTTTTATCAAATCAGTCTTATCTCAGTACCAAAACCAGACAAATATCCTTCAATAAAAGAAAATTATAGGCCAATATCCCTGATGTGCATAGACCCAAAATTTCTGAATAAAATACATGAAAACATAATGCATGTCAAAAAGATTATCCACCATGATCAAGTCAGCTTCATCCCAGAGATGCAGGGATGGTTGAACATAATCTATGGGTTCTAAAGGATCTGTCACTGTCGCAGACTAAATGAAATAATGGTTGGGAACATATTGTTGAGGGTGGGGAAGATGTCTCGATTGGTAAAGTGGTGGTCACATAAGCATGAGAACTTCAGTTCTATTCCCAGAATCTAGACTTTTGAAAAGCTGGACATGATGAATTGCACTTAAAATTCTTTCCCTGGAAACAGGAGACAGGAATATCCCTAGGGTTATAGCATCATCTATCTCGGCCTAACCAGCAAGCTTCTGGTCACAGTGAAAGACCCTATCTCAAAAAATAAGGTGTATAACTCCTGAAGAATGACACCAGAGGTTGATTTCCAGCTTCCACAAGGACATGCACATTTATATATATACTACACACACACACACACACACACACACACACACACACTCACACACATACACACACACCATAAAATGAAAAAGGATATCTTGTGATTGATGTTAGCGATGTCCACATTGTTGCATATGTAGTACATTCTGAGCACATAAATCCTTTACTGTAAAACTTATTCAGTTGAACTAAATTCCGTGCCCTTAATTTTTTTACTAAATGGCCACAATAATTTAGCTCTGTTTTTGTAGTTTTGAAATTTTTCTTCTACCTTTGTCTATAGTATCATACATACTAACCAATGTTTACCATTTAATTCTCTAAAGATGGTTGTGGATTTTTACATGCTATTCATCAAATCTAAAATGCATGTTGGACCTTATATTCCTGGTAAGTTCCTGTTGTCTCACTAATAGCCAGTTCAAATGTCAGTACTTCTGAGAAACCTTTCATTGTTCTTCCATTCTGAATTAATCACTGACCTCAATAACTTGACAAGAGTACATTTTGTAAATATTTTACACATCTCTATCTCTCCCAGAGATTATAAGCCCTTTGTTCACATAAACTGGATTTTATATATTACTGTACCCTGTACCCTACCTTTTAAGGTTCTCAGGATATATTTAAAAAGAAAAGAAGAAAGGTATAAAAGAGGAAGAAGGGAAAGAGAGGAAAATAAAGAAAATTGTGAAGACAGAAAGGAGGAACAAGAGAAAGAAAGAAGAAATGTAGGTGTGAATGTAATTTTCTTTAGAGAAAACAAAGGACTCATTTAGCTGCACTGTATACTAACTATGGGAACCTTGACCTATTATTTAGCTTTGGGTTGTAGTTTCAGCTCTAATTCTAACTGAATATAAGACACACTGTTTTCTCTGCGAACCTTGATTTAATTACCTGTGAAGGGGAAGATACTCAGATAATATAGCATCATGATCATGGGCACCAAAGATAAGAACGTCAAGTAGGAGAGCAGTAGGCAAGAGAGATAAAGCATCATGGCCACAGTTAGCTATGAGGGGCCTTGAATGGAAATAGAAGAGTCCCTAGGTCCCTTGGTTTCCTTCAGAGCTTAAGAATAAATGGAGTTTGTATGTGTTACATGTTTTCAGGAGGATGGACTGCAAATCCCACAGCATATGAACTGCCCTAGCATTTCCTACAGAACCAGGAATAAGGAGGAAGTTACTAGATACGAACATAAATGTATCATGCATATGCAAGGCGGAGGGAAGGCACATCAATTTTGTGTCTGGAACTGGACACACTTCAGGGAAACATCATATGATGTCTTGAAAAGTGCATCTAGGGGATCTTTAACCTAACACGGGAGGGCAAGAGGGAGAGAGAGAGAGATGGAGAGAAGGAGGGACGGAGGGAGGGAGGGAGGGAGGGAGGGAGGAAGGAAGGAAGGAAGGAAGGAAGGAAGGAAGGAAGGAAAGAAGGAAGGAAATTTCACCTCAGAGTATATCAGTATGTTTTGTTGTTTTGTTTTTGTTTTTGTTTTTTTGCTTAAAACAGGTGTTGTGACATTACTTCTTCATCTGTTTCCCAGCAGATGTGATTTCATATGTGATCTGGTGTGACTATTTTAAATGATATGGTAAACCTATAGTGGGTACAAAGGAGAAGCTAGTATAGTAAAGGATGGGCAAGAGCCCATGTTTTATATGGAATCAATGAATGAACTGTAGCTCAGACTTTGGTCGTGGGAGATCAAACAAAATACAGGTTCTGTAAAATTCCAGGAAACAAGTATAATCATAGAAGCTACAAAGAGCTGTAGTTCACTCAACACAAGATGGACCTTTTGAAGTGAGCCGTATACTCATGAAGTCCTCTTATAAGAAGAATACAGGAAGAACTTAAAAGACAGACAGGGAGGAGATGCTTAGAACAAATCAGGTTAGTGATGAAATGATCTGACTTTAGAGATTCTGTCAAAACCAGAGCTCTTTTGTTCTTCCCTTCGTACTGGACAAAATATACAAGACAATATTATAAAGTTTATTTTCCTCATTTATATAACACTTCTTACGCACGATGTGGGAACTGCAAACTGTGCTAAACTGCAACAGCACATCTGTGCAAGTGCAAGACACGAGCCCTGAAGCTAAAACTGAAAACACAAATTATCACTCATAGTTTTTAGAAGATCATACTTAAATCCAGGGGTTCCTTGAGAATTTGGTAATGTAGAATTTAGCACAAACAGAATTCTATAGGCAATACTATCAACTCAATATTCTGTTGTATAGGTTCAGTCTGAATGGGTTAGAGCATTGCTGGCATGTGTCTGGAATAATGTTATGAACATTGGAGTAATAGATGATGATTTACAGACTGAATACAATCAGATACAATCAGTTAAATAGCAAAGAAACACCAAAAAAGTTCCCTTATTTATAGTAAGCCATTCTATGTTACCTAGAATCACAGTAAGTATGACTCTTCTGGGGAAGGGATGACATTCCCTCCCCCATATGTTCTGAGCCCAGTTCGACTCCAGTGGAGTTCCCTTAGTTCTTTAAACTAGCATCTTCACTACATAAAAATATTTTTACATCATGGGATGGGGGTGCAGTACCAATGAGTCTTCTGAAACTCAGAAAATGCAGACACATAATCCTATTCCTTAAATTTAATCTTTTATTCTAGAATTATATGACAACTGGAATGTGTAAAATCCATTAGCTGTCTCCAAAGCCATCAAGTCAAGCTTTCTCTTTTAATGGTTCATTCATCTTCTCTGTAGCATGCTCCCAAATTTCTGAAAGAGGCAGAGGTAGATGACTGTGGGCTGTGTAGTCACACAGAACTGACCTGAATTCTGACCCAATGATATGCTAGACATATAACTCTCAGCCTCAGTTTTCTATTCTGTAACATGGGTTCAAAATTAACTCAGCCATAGCTTTGATGTCTTGAATTTAAAACAACACCAAAAAGTCAAGCATAGAGACTGGAACATAGTATGAAAGTCTGTCAATGGTTGCTCTTATAGATAAAATAATATGCAGGTTCACTGCATTTAGTCCTCTGTGTTTTAGTCCAATTTTAGCATTTATTGACTAGATGACCATCATTAAGACAAGTCTTTAATTGAAAGCTCTGTATCCTCTTTGAGATATTAATAGTGCCTGACTATAGGAAGAAATCATGAGACAAATATATTTAATATAATGCAAATAATGTTACACTTCAGATATACTAATAGTTACAGTATTATTAAGTCTATTTTTCCTCTACATTGCCCAGTAGGAGTATTCATAAATAAGTGGATAAGAAGAGTTTATTAACTTAACATCACAGATGATGTTTGGTGCCTTACTTAGGTAAGCCTCATGATAGTGAGGTCAGATCACCCCAAGAAAAACTCAGAGACATCAAATGGCCTGAAAGAATGAAAAGGCAACTATTTATAATGTGGCTGCTTCCTTGATTCATACCTTATGTGTTAGTTATCCCACCCTTTTCCTTTCTGATATTTATTCACAATTACAACTGGAAGAAGTCATAGGACCTGAGAAGTTAGAAAGATACAGAGAAGAAAGGAAAAAAATGGATATAAATTATTCCACCTAGCTGTTGAGGAACATTTAACAGCTTATGAGCATTTGACTAGGAGTTAAGAATTTTTCTATTTTGTTTTATCCTTAACTCACTCCATGACCCTTCTATTAGTTATTTTTTCTGTTGTTGTGATAAAATACCATGACCTAGGCAAGTCAAAGAAGTAAGAGTTTATTTGGCTTATAGTTCCAAAAGGTTAGAGTCCATTGTGGTGATGGAAGCATGGTGGCACAGGTGCAGAAGAGAAAGCTGAACTATCACACCTTCATGCCAGCACAGGAAGCAAGGAGAGTGACTAGAAATACGGCAAGGCTTAAGAACTCTCAAATCCTGTCACAGGTTGTACTTCGTCTGGCAAAGCTGAACTTCCTAAAATATCCCAAAACACTACCACCGACTGGGGACAAAATGTCCATATACTTGGAACCTATGGGAGACACTTATTCAAACCCTGACATTCTACTCACTGGACCCCATAGACTCATGACCATATCATAATGCAAACTGCATTTAGTCCAATCTTAAAACACTGTCTTTAATTATCTTGACACTAGTCAAAAATGCCAGAGTCCAAAGTCTCTTCCAGGACTCAAAGCATTCTCTTAACTGTAAGCCCCCTGCAAAAATAAAATTACATACTTCCAACAACAGCTGTGCCACACTAAAGAGACTGAAAATATGATAGCTGCTCAGTCCATTAGCTGGCTATCTCAGAAGTCCCAATCTTGCTGAAGACCAGGAGGATTCCTAAAGATCTGCTAGTTTTCAGTCTACCTTGGAGTCTAAAGAAGTTGCTTCTACTATTGGTGAAGGAATGACACAGCAACAAGAATATATCACCAGTGAGAGAGAAGGCAAAAAGTGAAAGATTCCTTCTGCCATGATCTTTTATATGGTCTGTCATTAGACGGTAACAACCACATTTAAGGTTGATCCTCCATATTCAAATAATCTGATTACAAAAGTCTGTCATTTCAGTAGATTCCAAATCCAGTCAACTTGACAACCAAGAGTAACCATCACAACCTAAACATCACAATACTAAACATGTATGTTGCCATCTCTACCCACAAAGATGATTTCTCTCACTCAGGACCATTTTAACTCTGATATTGTAAGAATTTGAGGAACAGCTTGACTCAGGGGAAAACAACTTAATTTAGAAACATCTTCTATTTTTGCCTCATATAGAGAAAATTTTGGAAGACATTTCAAATTCCAGTAGGTACTTGTATATTTTATGTCATCCTGTAGGTTGCCAAAACAAGTAGAATTAACCATGTTGTTGAAAATTCTGGATGGATATAATTTGGTGACAGAATTAACCTAGTAAGAGCAGTTCAGTTTAAGAAAATGTCTGATAAGCATTCTGGGAAACTTGGGGATTCCCAGGTGTAACCCTATATGTGGAGGGGTGAGGGTGGACAGCAGACTTTGGGGTAGTATGCTATTCTGGGGCAGGGTTTTGTGAAAGTGACCTAAACATCATTTAACCCCATGGAGTTTTTATTTAAATTTTTTAGTTCTACTTTCTTAGCTATGTAACATTGGCCATTGCTTAAGAGTTCTTTTACAATGCTAAATAATAAGAAAACAGACATTTTAAAACATCAAATTATCTTAAAGCTGGTAGCTCCTTAAAGAAGTAGCAACAACAAACAAAGACAAAGGGGCTGGAGAGATGACTTATCAGTTAAAAGCACTGGCTGCTCTTACAGAGGACCCTGGTTCGATTCCCAGCACCCATATGGTGACAAACAACCATCTGTAACTCCAGTTCTGAGGGATTCTATGCCTTCTTCTGACCTCGGTAGGCATTGCACGACACAGGTGCACTTAGACACATGCAGGCAACATGATCATACACATAAAATAAAAATAATAAAACATTTTTAAAAGACAAAGTATAAGGACATTTTATAATTTAGAAGTTAGGGTAATTAGAAAGAACTTTAAAAGAAATTGAGACTATTCAGTGGTAGAGGAGGTCAAATGTGGCTCAAAGAAAGAAATCTCAGCAAATGACAATCATAGAAAATGAGAAAGGGATGTTCCCAAACTTAAGTTAGGTGCCTTTTACTAAGATCATCTCATTATGTTTAGAATCAATGTATATTAACTATGTATGACTGTTACAGAGAATTGTCCTCTGACTGGCAAAGTAGACGGGCAAGCTATAGACAGACCTCCTTCCCAAGCATGATTGCACTTGCTTGTCTAAGATTATAAAGGATTATAAACTTGACTTTGTATCTTCTTCAAGAAAAGGAGGGGCAGGGAGAGTCAGTTACCAACATACACACCCCGTCCGTCAGCCATACCTGTACGGGGGGGGGGGGGGGGGGGGGAGGAACCTAATGGTATATAAATGAAAAACAGCATGAGTTGCATGTTCTCACCATTTTGGACAGCTGGTAGAAAGTCACAATATGGATACTTTCCAGTGCTGCCTTGAGGTGGAGCCCCCACACTCCTGTAAGTAGCCCCTCACCCACTACTTTGTAAGTAACCTCAATAAACTCTTTAGTTTCCCAAACCATAGTTTGGAGAAATTATACCTTGGTTTGTCATAAGGATGGGGGAGGATGGATGGTGTTTGGGCTTCACAGAAAGAATTTTAGAAACAATTGGAGTAGTTGAGCAGGATATGATAAAAATCAATGATGATTTTGGGAAGAGTAATGGTGTCTCTGTTATGGGGAAAGAGACCAATGACAGAAACAAAATTGGATGAGGGGAGAGTATTAGTAGAGGAAAACTTTTACTAGGTGGGCTATCCTCTTAAGGCTGTTGGGGTAGAGCCATTGGCACGGATCATGCAGTGGATAGTGAGATGTGTAAGTAGGGTGAGGTCATCCAAGCAGAGGGAAATCCCAGGATAGCAGTCTTGTTGCAGGTGGTATAGAATGGCATGCCTGCTTGAGTGGTGGAGTTCACCGCATGAGTATGGAGATCTTTAAGGACTATGGAAGGTCTAGAGGAAACTTTGCAAGCCCTGAGAGCACCAGGGGCAGAAGTTTCAGCAAGCAGCTTCAGAGGCCACTTGACCACTTCTTTGCATAATAAAAGATCTGCCCCAGGCAGAGGCAGTAGCCCAGAGGGAGACTAAAAATGTAAAAGGAATATGAGGCTGGCCTCTTCACTATTGGCCTCTGACCTTGCTAGTAAATTGTATGAAAGAGAAAAAAAGATTGAAGTTTTCTATGACTAGGGGTCCAGAAAAGTAAGAGAGCCCAAATAAGATCAATAATACAAGATTCACCTGGGACCCCAAAACCTGGTACACATGAGAGAGGGTAGAAAATGATGAGCAAGGGAGCAACCTAGATAAATAGCTAAAGGTGCTCCTCAGTTTTTACCTTTAAATACAAACAAAGGAAAACATCCATGTTTCAGCATGGTCATGAAAGCCTTAACAATAGTCCCATATGATAAACTAGAGTAATAAGAGAATACTCTGTACTGGATCTGTTGAAACTAGGAAAGAGTTTCAAAGAAGCAATGAAGGAGCCCCATTTCACCTGGAATGTGAGGATATGGGACATGGGAGCAAATGATACTAGTTTAAGTGCTACAGAAGCATTAAAGCTGAGCAATATAACCACCCATACTTCTTTGAGACATAAGCTACATAACCTGAGGCAGTACAGGGGGAATCAGTCCCTGATGGACTGGCTTATACTAGCCATTAGACATAGGTGATCATCACCAGTAAAGGTTCCCATGGATATCAGAGTCTGGAGGACAATACAAGATGGATGGGCACTAGTGAGAGAACTAGGTGTGAGGAAAGCAAAGTATGATGCCCAGTTCACTGGCTAGATAGGACTGTGTTCACCAGAGGTATAAAGAACTTGATTCACCAGGGACCTCAAGATTGCTATGGAGCTTTAGTGGTTCCTTAGTGGGATAGGATCTTTATGAAGTTGGAGAGGCTTTGGAAGATCTAAGTGATTTAGACCAGCATAGAAAATGTGTCTGTAAAGTAGTAGAGCAACATTGAAGAGATATAAAAAAGACAAAACGGGCTGGAAAGATGGATCAGCAGTTAAGAACACTGGTTGTTCTTGCAGAAGACCCGGGTTCGAATCCCAGCACCCACATGGCAGCTAACAACTGTCCGTAACTCCAGTCCCAAGGGATCCAACAGCCTCTTCTGACCTCCTTAGGCATTTCATGACACAGGTGCACTTACCTACATGCAGGCAATACATTCATACACATAAAATAAAAATAACTAAAATACTTTTTAAAAAGGACAAAACAGAAAAGAGGTCCATTTGCATCATTCCAAGGAAAATGTGGCAAGATTTGTGTCAAGCCTGTGTTCCTAAAGAAAAAACTGACAAAAAGTCAAATTCTGTGATAAAGAGTTTCTGGAAGGCTTTAAAACCAGAGGAACAGTTTATAAAAGACACACAGAAGATAAAAACGGTCCCAGGGCTGGAAAATGACACCACCCAAATTAAACAAAGTACATTTCTCTCCTGAGAAAGGTTATGCTAGGGGTGGAGGTGGTTTTCCCAGCCAGGGCCTCCCCTAGCAGCCAGGTGTGGTCAATGAAGATGCAGCAGATGTGACTACATCCAGGGCCTACCTGACCAAGAGAGCCAACAGGTGCAGCAGGGGCAAAAGGGGTTATATTCCTCCTTGGTTCTGTGCAAAGCCAGGCACCTTGAGCCAGCCCCAATGAGTTTATCAAGGGTGGAGAAATGTAGGGAGGCTCCATGTAAGAAATCCAGGATATGGAATGGCTCCAAAAAGATAACTAAAGATAGTAAAGAGGTAACTAAGTTGATGACTCTTAACCATGCTATTGTACCCAGCATAGATCTGTTGAGAAAACAATTGATACAAATGGATAAAATGTTTCCGTATTGTGTTAGAACTTGTTTACGTTTGACTTATATAATGTCAACCTCTGGGTGTTTTGCAGACATGTAATCCATTATAGAGACATCAGGCACACCTGCAGAAACAAGGATGGAAAGTAAATTCACAAAAAGCAGAAGGGACAGGAATAGTCACGAAATTCTTGGGAGCCTTATGGTCAGATTAGGCACAACTGATATCCACCAGGATGGTTGGGAAAAGTCTACAAACACCTGGTCCTATAGATGCTAGAGTAAATAGATATCTTATGAAAATAAAAATAGATGCTCCCCAAAACTGTACAATTGTTAAATGAAAATTCTAGTACAAGGGGTGGGTTGACCCGATGAGTTGTTGGCCAGAATGGCCCTGAAGGCCCTTAAAATGATAAAGGCTATTGCTACCAGTGTTGGTTGCACACCAGAAGAAGTCAGTAGGATCCTATTGCTGAAGATATTGCATGGTGTGAGCAAAAGAAAGGGAGAGATCAAGCTGAGACTAAGCTGGAAACTCCTTCCTACCAGCTGGCTGGTGGTCATAAAGCCAGGAGGTGCTGTAAAGAATCACTAGGGGAAAACAGCTACAAAAGTTTGGCTTAATGATGAACACTGTGTGCTGTGCTTTTGACACGTCAAGCAAGATGTGCTCGTTGATGTAAAAGTGGCACGACTAGTATGTACCACCAAAAAAATTCCAATTGGATGTAAGACCCACTCCTCAGGGAGAAACACAAATCTGATATTTCAAGTCAGGGGAAGTTATAGGCCTCCATGGAGGAGCCTCTGCCAAGCATTTCTGTCTACACCTATAGGTTAGGTTATTATATCAGTCGGTATTCATTTAGATGTTCCTGTTTCTTTTCATTTGTCTTTATAGTAAGACAAATATCACTGAGATGGGCCAAAAGCCATGTCTTAGAAACAAATGATGAAAAGGCCCAAGATTTCAGGATCTCACCACAGTGGAGGGAGTATAATCTTACATCTATGTCAACCCCTCCAAGGCTCAGGGACTTTTGCTGAAGAGGATGGCAGAAAGAATGTAAGAGCCAAAGGAAGGGGTGGAGTATTACATAGAACTGTCCTCCAACTGGCAAGCTAGACTTGCAAGCTATAGACAGATGCCTCCTTCCCAAGTATGGTTGCACCTACTTGCCTAGGGTTATAAACTTGACTGTGGACCTTCTGCAGAAAACGTAGGGGCAGGAAGAGTCAGCCACCACCTCCACCCAATCATTCAGCCCTAGCTGCATGAGGGGGCAGGACCAAGGGTATATAAGTGAAAAATTGCTTGAGGTGTGTCCTCTCCCACTTCTCTGTAAGAAACGCCAATAAACTCTTTAGTTTCCCAACCTGTAGTTTGGGGAAATTATACCTCAAATTGTTGTAAGAATGGTGGGAGGAGGGGGCTGGACAGCATTTGTATCCCCTAGAAGGAATTTTAGCAACAATGACATTGCTAACATTTGGAAATAAACATTTAATCTTTATTTAGAAAATAAAAGTTGATGATTCTTAAGTATGTGGATCACCTTCTTAAATTTTCAAAGACACTTTAGAGAGTTGAATAAAGTCATGGCTCAGTTTCTTAGGAAAAAAAACATTAAATTTCCAAAAATATTGTACGTTCAGATTCACCCTGTATTCTAATTTAAATCTCCTTTAATAGACAGGAGGAAGACAATTGAATGTACATATACATGAATCTAAAAGAATATAGAAAGGGACAGGACAGAGGGATTGGTGTATAGAGTGTGCATAGGCATGGCAACAAACCGACATACAATGCTCCATGGGCAATGAATGGGGAAAGGATGCACATATTCAAGTATTTTACACGTATTGACTTGACTTGCAAACTATTCTAATTTTGTACATACAAAATTCATAAATATTTTATAAATTTATAAAACTTTCCTGGCTGGTTCCATATCCACAAGCAAAGTTGTTGCTATACAGACATCCATTTGACCATCCAAGGAAATAGTCCCAGACATCTTTAGTAAAGAATAAAGCACCATTTAAATCCACCTTCTAAAGCTCCAGAGCCTATATTTCAGGCTAGGATTCTCCTTATAAAAGTAATTACAAATGGGAAAGCATCAAGAAGCATAGACTAGAAATGGTCATGGTTGCAATATAAAAACTTCCTAAAGATGGGGTGAGTACTGGGATTTGGCAAACTCCCAATCTCTACCTTGCTAGAAGCAGAACCCATCACATTAAGGTTCTTTGCTTCTACAAATTTTACAAGGGCATCTGTGGTGGTTTGAATGAAAATGTCCCCCATAGTTTCCAAGTATTTGGACATTTTGTCCGCAGTTGGTGGCGTTGTTTTGGGAGGTCTTAGAAGGTTTGGCAGTCCTGGAGGAAGCATTTCACTCAAGGCAGGCTTAGAGAGTTCTTAAGCACTGCTGTAATAATTCAGTGCTGTATCTTTGATGAGGCAGCTTCCCAAGCTAGGATGAGACCTTTCTGTGAGAAAGCTGTTTTGTGGTAACCTGCATTCCTGTATATTACTTTTCACCCCTCCTCCTGTAAGTAAGTCCAATAAATTTACTGGTTTACTAGGTTATGCTTGCATGGAATCATTGTTTTTTTTCTATTGTCAGTGCTCTGAGGTGAATTGAAGTTTGCTTACATTTTCTCAGGAAAAATAATGCAGCAAATAATACTAGATATTGTCAGATAGGAAATTTGGTCATAGATTTTTATGAGTGATGCATATTTGCTATATCTAGGCCTGTTCTTTCAAGTTCAATTTATTTTTAATGTTTGTTTTCAAGTGTGTGTTTCCAGCAAATAGCAAATAAGTCCTTCATGTTTTTAAATCAGTACCATCAGTTTTGTCTGTTTTGATTAGTACATTTAGGCCATTAGCATTTTAGATAGTTATTTGTACATTTAATAGTAAGTCTGACATTTTGTGGTACAACAATCAATTTTAGGACCTTGTGAATGCTAAGCAAAATCTCTATCACTCAGTTGCATCCTCATCCTAATCTCTGCTAGTCTACTCTTTTTCTTTTCTCTAGTTCTCTATTCTCATTTTCCTGTGAGTTATCTGAACTTTTTTGTATTACATATTAACTAATATGTAATTAATATAATAGATTACATACATATAATTACACATTAATTTAGTAGGCTTTTTATTTTAGTGTGATGATTTTGGAGTGTTTTTTCTATGTAGTAATAGAATACTACTCATATTAAATATCATTAATATTTAACCTTTCAAGTAAAGTGTAGAACTCTTTCATTTAGGTCTCATTAAATTCTCTACTGTTGATTATCATTGTGTCAAGACTATATTTTAGTTTTGGTTGCAGTCGTTAATTAGCTTTTATTAATTCATGAGGTGAAGATAACCTAATCGCTGGACTAAATTTCTGCTCTTCTGCTGAGTCTTTCCTGCTACTCTAGATTTTTCTAAAAATTTATTTCCAGTAAGACTAAAAAAACACTTCATTTAGCCAATTTTTATAGTTCTGCTAGTGTCACTCTCTTGGTTTTCTTTTGTCTGAGTATGCTACAAAATTCCTTCTATTCCAAAGAACACTTTTAACAGAGGCAGAATAAATTATGGTTATTCTACTTTGCTCTGCCATCACTGATTTTATTTTTTTATATTTATTTCCACAAATGAGATAGTGCTATTCCTATTTTCATTCTTTTCTTCCTACAGGACTCAGAAATCATCATGGAAGAGAAGGAGTAGATATTGTAACAGCCAGAAACAATGAATGACCACCATAAAATAGTGCTTTCTGAGGACAACTAGGCAGTGGCATATATGAACTCACAGAGATTGTGATAGCATGCACAAGACCTGTGCAAGCTCAAGACAGATAAAATCCCAAAACAGAGATAAGTTATGACCTTATTTTTCTCTAGCAAGTTTAAGATTTATTAGTTTTTCAGAAGCTCTATATGTTTATCATGTATTTAATGAGGGTTCTCATGTTTGATTTCTCAGATTTTTCCATGTGAAAGTTTGCCATTTTAGTGAACTGTGAGATTATTATTTTTTCAATATGTATTTTTATTCTAATTTTTTGCACTTCATACATCTTAATCACATTTAGAACCCCTTCAATATCTGCACACCTCATAGCAAGCCAACAGGATTTCATGCATTCTCTCATATATATTAAGGCCTATAAAGTACCCAGACGTCCCTCTGTGTGTGTTCATTCACTGGAGCCTGTTCAGCTTGTCTAGAGAGTCACTCCTTTAAAGAAGATCAACTCTCCTTCATCAAGCAGTGTGATCAGGTGCCAATAGTTCCTCTGCTAAGGTTGGGGCCTCCTCCCCATTTCCCCAGTTCTCCAGTTGTTTTTGTCTGAGTTTGCATGAGAGATTCTTTTTTGTCTGTGCTGGAAGTGGAATCTAGTGTCTCATGCATGTGAAACAAGCACTAGGCCCATAGTGCAATCTCAAAACTAAATTCTACTTACTATTTTAGAAGATTATTGTTCCTATTTAATTCTTTCATTTTAACAAGCTTTTACCTGTTTAGGTTCTTCATAAAGTCCTGGCCTACATGTTTTTTTGGTTTCAATGGCACTTAAGCATCAGAGCTTTGCATGCTATTATGGTTATGGACTCCATGTGATCCCTGTGTTGTTGTCAAAGTGGTTTCCCTGGCTGACAGACTCTCATTTTATAGGAAAACTTTCCCTGTATCTCAAATATTGCATTATAATCTGGGTATTCATTGTGTCAAGGCTCTCCTGGCTCTGCTTGGATGCTGTATTAGTCATGTTTCTGTTGCTGTGATAGAAACACTGATCAGAGGACCTTATAAAAGGGAAGAGTTTATTTAAGCTTATAGTTCCAAGGGGCAAGAGTCCATAGTGACAGGAAGGCATGACAGGCGGCAGAGGTTGCTGTAGGAGGAGTGGAGGCTAAGCTTTCACAGCTTCAAGCAGGCACAGGAAGCAAGAGAGAGATGTCTTCATTTTACCTTCCCCTTCCTATGTACTCCCAAATCTCCCAAGACCACCTACAACTGTGAAGCAAGTATTGGTGGGGAGAATCCTACAGAGTGTCCATGACCCTCCCTCTTTCCTTCTGCAAGAGAATGTTAAAAACTACATTACCATTATCATAGATTTAGCTGTCACTTTATTGTTCCTCCAATTTTATTACCAGGATGACAGGGACACCACTATGTAGGTAAACAACACAGCATTCTATGTCATAATGGTCATGACATATTATATCTTAGCAATAAGCTACACTATAAAAATCTTTTCTTCAGAAAAAGGAAATGACTATGAACAAAAGGAGGCATTACATAATGATACAAATGATAAAACTGTTGGTGACAAGGCAGATATAATGACTGTGTATTACATATACATATATGTGTGTGTATGTGTATAAATCAAACAACAGACCATCAAGTTACATAAAGTATGTGTTTTTATTAAGGCTATGGGCCTATAGTTTTCTTTTCTCTTGTATCTTTCTGTTGTATCTTTAGAGTTATACTGGCTTCATAGAAGGAGTTTGTTCTCCCACTGTTTCTATCTTTTTACATAATTTAAAAGGAAGATAAATAGTTCTGTTATTAATCCTTCTAAGCTTTTTGTAGTTGGGAAGTTTTGTATCACTCTTTCAATTTCCTTATTAGTTATAGGTCTGTTTAAGGTTTTTATTTCTTCCTTGGTGGTAGCCATAGCTTTAGAAATTCGTCCATTTCATTTAGATTTTTTAATTAATGGAGAATAAAATTTTAAAGTATTCCTTTACAATGTTCTGGATATTTTGTTGTCTGTTGTGATGTTTCCCATGTGAACTCTGATTTGGTTGATTTGGATTTGCTCATTTTTTTTAATTGGTTAACTGGACTAAGGGTCTGTCTATCTTGTTTAATCAGCACTTAGATCCATTGATTATTTGTATTGTTTCCTTGTTTCTCTTTCATTATTCTCTGATTTTTGTTATTTTTTTTTGTCTGCTAGGTTTGGGGCTCGTTCATTCTTGCCTTTCCAGAGTTTTGAGTTGTAGTGCCAAGTCATTTACATGTGCTCTTCCTGATTTTTTAATGTAGGCACTAAGAACCAAAAACTTCCCTCTTAGGACTGTTTTAAGTTGTCCCAGAGTTTTTGTTCTGTTGAATTCTCATTCACATTTATTTCCAGGAATACTTTTATTTCTTCCTTAATTTCTTGTTTGACCCATTCATCATTCAGGAGTGCATTGTTTAATCTCCATGAGTTCATGTAGTTGCTAGATCTTCTTTTGCTGTTGATTATAAGCTTTATTGCACTGTGTTCTGATAGAATGCATGGAATTATTTCAATGTTTTGGTATTTGTTCAGATTTGTTTTGTGTTCCAGAATGTGGTCAGTTTTAGAAAAAACAAAAACTTTCATGGCCTGCTGAGTAGAAAATGTATTTTTTGGTGCTTGGGTGGAATATTCTGTAGATACCTGTTAGGTTCATTTCATGCAAGATGTCATTTAACTCAGATGTCTCTCTGTTTATTCTTTGTCCAGTTGACATGTCTATAGAAGATAGTGGGGTAATGAAGTCACCTAATATTACTGAGTTGGTGTTAATCATTGTTTTATAGTCCTGTTTTTATGAAATTGGGAGCTCCAGAGTTTGGTGCACATGTATTCATCGACTGTTCCTTTGATTAGAATGAAGTGACCTTCTTTATCTCTTCTAATTAGTTTTAATTTGAAGTATATTTTGTCAGATATTAGAATTGCAACACATACTTGCTTCTTAGAGCCATTTGCTTGGAATATTTTTCCATTCTTTCACCCTAATATAGTATTTGTCCTTGAACGTGTGATGAGTTTTTGAAGAAAGCACAAAGATGGATTTCATTTCTTGATCCATTCCACTACCTGTGTCTTATGACAGGGGTTTTGAGGCCACTGATATTTACTATTATTGAAAGATGTCTGTTGTATACTCTCATTTTAATTTCTCTGTGTTCTTGGTCTTATTTTATGTTTCTATTATTATAGTTTTCTTTCTGGCCTATTGGGTATACTCATTACTTCTTTCAATCCTTTGTACTGCTTCAAGTATTCTTTATAGGGCTGATTTGGTGGCCATGAATTCTTTCAGTTTACTCCTGTCATGAAAAAATTTTCACTCCCCTTCGACCATGATAGATAGTTTTTCTCAACAAAAGACTCAGGGTTGGCATCCATGGTCATTTATGACTGGGAATACCTTGGTCCGGGTTCTCCTGGCTTTAATAGTTTGCATTGAAAAGTCAGCTGGTATTCTGATGGGTTTTCCTTTATATGTGACTTATTTTTTTGTAGCATCTTTCAGTATATTCAGTGTTTTTACTATGAAATGCCATGGGGAGTTTCTGTTCTGGTCCTGTCTAATTGGTGTTCTGTGTGCTTCTTGAATTTATATAGGTAAGTCTTTCCTTAATTTATGGAAGTTTTCTCCTATAATCCTGTTGAAGATCTGTTCAATGCCATTGGCCTGAGATTCTGCTCCTTCCAGTATTCTTATAATTCATAGATTTAGACTTTTCATGTTGGCCCAAATTTCCTGAGTATTCCATTTCTGTGGGGTTTTTATTTTCAAATTTTACATAGTCTTTGTGTAAGGAGTCCAGATCTTTCAACTTTATCATTCAGTATTGATATTCTGGTTTTATTGTTTGTTTTGTTTCTGTTTCATTCATTCTGCTTGTGATGTTTTCTGCTACTATTTCCAGTTGTCTTACTGAATCTTTCAATTCCATGTTCATTTCCATTTGGGTTTTCTTCACTATTTCTATCACTTTTGTGAATTCATTTTTCAAGTCATGAATTTCTTTTGATATTCCATTAAGCCATATATTTGTATATTCCTGATCTTCCATACAAGTTTATGCCTTTCCTCTTTGAGTTATTTGAGTTGTTTGTTTTCTTAAATTTTGTGATCATGTTTATGATTCTTCTTTTACATTCTGCATCCTGGGGCTCCTCAGGGTGGTTCTCAGTGAAGTGCACTTCTGTAGAACTAGTGGGTTTTTATGGGGACATATTCTCTTGGTTTTTTATATTATTTGTGTTTTTGTGCTACCATTTGGGCATGCAAGTGTTCTTTGTTGGTTTTGAGGCTGACAAGAACTTCTACTCTGCTTTTGTTTGATTTAATTTTGGTGCTGTTTATATTGTTTATTTAGCTTGGTGGCTTTTTGTTCAGGTACAGAAAATAAACTAGTGCATGTATCAGTTTCAGGATAGTAAGACTGGTCTGGGTGATTGGTGGGTCAGGGTGGTAGGTTGGTTGTTCAGGTTAGTAGGAGGGTTGGTCTGTGTCAGACAGATCAGGAGCCAGTGTAGTAGATGTTTTGGAGTTTAGCTGCTCTTGTTTAGGAAGCTACTCCTGAGATCTGAGGTGGAGAAACTGGAGGCCACCTGGGACCAAGGCTGTCAGGGGAAAGGGTGCGGGTGGGCAAGAAAAATGGAACAGAGACCTGATGGGAAGGATCTGGCTTACCAGATTCTATGATGGGCTGGTCTGTCTGGCTGATTGGGAGCCAAGGAAGATGGGGTTGGGAGCCCACGTGAGGAAGGACTTAGCAGTCTACACTATGGTGTCTAGGTAGTCTGGATTAGTAAGCTAGTCCAGAGATCTGAGGCAGAGGAATTGGAACCTGCCTGGGTCCAAGGCTGGCACGGGACAGGATGGGGTTTTTCGAGAGGAATGGAATAGAGATGTGGTGGGCAGGATCTGATTTACCAGCATCCTAGTTGGACAAGTCTGTCCAGATGATCAGGAGTCAGCGAAGATGGGCATTGGGGATGACTTGAGGAGGAATTTATCAATCTATGCTATGGTCTTTAGGTAATCTGGATTAGGAAACTAGTTCAGAGATCTGAGGTGGAGGAAGTGGAATCCACATGGGTCCAAGGCTGGTAGGGGAGTGGGTGGCAGTGGGCAAGAGGAATGAAAACTAGTCTTATAATAACCATCCTCCCATAAGAGTGATGAAATCTGAGTCACCAATCACTTCTAAAAAACCAAATCACTTTTCAAAGATTCCAATGCTCAACACTCATGTTATATATTAAATTTCCAACACATGAACTTTGGAGGTCAAACTAAAACTGTTATATTTACTTTCTGGCTAGAGATAGCAACCCTATAAATTTGGATAACTCTTGCCTCATGATTTGTTGGGGTCACCTCATGATGTAGTTCTCAGTCACTAATGAGACCTCATGCTCATTGTTCTAAACGGGGATTGATTGCCAGTAGCTTGATTAGTTTGGTTTCAGGGCAACACTGATTACTTGACTTTGCTACATGCTTCCTTACTTTAGTGTCTCTGCAGTAGATCCTTTTCTGGAATGTGTCTCTTCCTGGGCCCCACACTTCGCTGGTTTATCTTTTGATGTCTGAATGGAAAAAGAAACTTTTACAGATTTTGCTGTATATATTTTTGTATGCATAGTAGATTGAACCTGAGAGACCAAAATAAAGTGTAGCTAAGGACCCCAGTGTGAAAAATGGAGGTTATAATGTGAGCTAGAGCTGGAAATCAGTGTTTCCTACATTGAACTCATTCTGTCTTATATACCAGACACTTTAACCCTCTATATATGATATGATAGAAAACCTCAATGATCTCCAAAAGATTTTAGGTTCATTCTTCCACTGTCTTTGTGTTTATGTCTTGGTTTCTATATAGATGACTGACTAATCTCCCCAACTGTCTTCATGATTAAGCCTTAGTTTATAACACCATAGCTCATTCATTCTGATCTTTTTTTCCTTTTTTAAAAATTTTTTTAGAAAAAGAATTTCATTGTAGCTTTAACATACTCAATAACAATTTCCAGAGCAAAGATACATCTCTTTCAAAAGTGGCTATAAAATTTTTAGGTTCACAGTTGAATTAATATACTTATACAGTATTGAATTCAGTATAAACCCTGTAAGACATAAAGTTGAATGAGTTTTTAACGTTTAAAAAGGATCTCCATTTCATTTCAAAATATACTGTTTCTTTTTTACTCCAATATTTTTATTGAATTTGTGTGCATTTCATACAAAAAATCTCAATCATCTCTATACCCTCCCCCCATCTACACTGTCCCATAGCTTCCCACCAGATTACATGAATTCTGTCATATATGTTAATGCTTGTCAAGTCAAGTTTCTATCCCTATGTGTCCCTCGGTGTGAGTTAATCCACTGGAGTCTGGTCTGCCTACCTAAATCACTCATTTGAAAAAGACCAACTGTCCCTCACCCAGCAGTGATCATCTGTCAATAGTCCCTCAGCTAAAATTGAGACTTCTTTCCCTTTTCCCCAGTTTCATGCTGGTTTGTGTTTACATGGTGTTGTTCTTGCTGTCTCCATTGCTGTAAGTTCATGTGAGAAAGTTCCCAGAAGCCTGGAAAACTGTTTACCTGTAGTCATTCAATACTCTGACTTTTATAATCTTTCCACCCTCCTCTTCCACAGTGAGCACTGAGCCCAGTGTGGGTGAGGTTTAATATAAGGGTCCTATCCAGAGATACTCTACAGTCTCTTATTCTGTACATTTTGGCTAGTTGTGAATTTCTCTGTTAGTTGCCCTCTATTGCAAAAGGAATCTTCACTCATGTGAGTTGTGGAATGCTTTAGTATTCTCTCTAACCTCTGTTCTGCTATATTCCATGAGCCTTAGTTGTAGTAGTTCCATTGTAAATGAGTTAGTAGGGGATGAGCATCTCACATACAATTATTCTCTATGTTTCGCCAGTTGTGGAATTCTGTAATAGTGTCCATCTGTGCAAAAAGAAGCTTCTTTGATAAGCAATAACAGGTATACTTTTCTGTAAATATAAAGATACACATTTAGCATATAGTAAGAAATTACATTTGTTTAGGAACATAACAGATGATGAGTTTTCTCTAGGACCTATGACGTCTTCATCCATGTGTGTTTGGCTATGTTTACAGTACCACATGTAGTTCCCTCACACTGATCATGCAATCCTGAGCACAAAGAGCAATGCTAGGGGATTACAGTACTATATCTCAAAGTATATTACAGAACTATAGTCATAAAATCAGCATGGTATTGGCAGAAAACAGACAGGGAAATGTAGCAAAATAGAAAAATCCAACACGAGTGTATGCAATTATAGCCAGTTAATATTTGACAAAGATACCAAGAACACACACTTTCAGAAAGACAGCATGTTCAACAAACGATGCTGACAAAACAGGCTCTTCATATGTAGAAGAATGAAATTAGACCTTTACCTATGACCTGCACAAAAGTTAACTCCAAATGGATCATGTTGAACTCTTTATTAAATATAGGCACATCATTAATGTTCATGCCCAAATAGACTTTCAAAATATTACAATATTTATAGACTATATGTTTTCTAAGTGTGTAACTTTGACTTACTTTTTGACCAGCAATTCCATTCTTAAATCATTTCTCACTTCTCACATTTATCTGCACGCAATTAAGAAAGATTGGGTGCTTCCTTAAGGCTTTTTTCATGTATTTTGTGTCGTGTTTAATTTCACTGTTTTTAAGTTTTATTTTCCACTAAAGACAAGGATATGACTATACATTAACCCTTTGTAAACTTTACAACAAGAATAATCTTTCCTACATTGTCCAATAGCATGTTACTTATTACACACTCTGATGTCTACATAAAAGTCATTGTGTTTCTACCACACGTCTATTCATGTCCACAGAGATACTGTCTAAGAAGTGGAGATTTCTCTATAGTTTCTTTACTTTCAATGTTTGCATCACAGTTACCTTTAGAAGTACACTTCAAAACAATATAGCCTTTTCAAGAATGTAATATCTTTATCACTCAACCTCTATCTAGTAGTATACAAAACCACTTCCACATTGCCACATTAAAACACTTGTTGAAGTAGCTCTTTTCTCTCAGTGCCATTTTTTTGCCTTAGTCCATTTGGACTGTTATAACAAAATACCATATGAACTATAAACCACAGATATTTATTTGTCACAATTCTATAAGCCAATAAGTCCAAGGTCAATCCATTGGTCAATTCCTTATCATAGAAAGACCTATTTGCTTGATCATAGATGACCATCTCTTCTCACCAAGCAGTAAGAACATATTGGCACACTAGAGTCTCTTCTGTAATTGAATTAATCTCAATCATAACAATTCTGTCTTCATGATATAATTATTGTCCAAAGACTCAAAGCATTGACAAAGGTGCTAAGATGGCTGCTTGGGCTCAAGCTGATTTCAGATGCTTCAAGTGTTATGAACAGAGACTTGTTTGGATTATGTGTTTCTCAGATAGGCTAAATAAATATTTATAATGGATAAATACAAACATACTGGGCAGTTACACCATCGGAAATGGTGTTGTATGAACTACAATATGAGTGAGTCAATTTGGGCTTGCCTCAGCTTTTCCCACATTGCCTGTGGATGGTATATTGAAGAGCATGCACTGAGGCACTTCCAAGAATGCAGTCATCCCGTTGCACTAGAGGTGAATGACATGTATATTTTTTGTTATTTTTGTAGTGATTATGTTCTAAATGATAATGCAGCTGGAGACCTTAAGTTCCTACGAAGTACATTAAGTACAATCAAAAGTAAAAATTACCATTGTGCAGTTCGGAGCAGAAGGGTTTTACAGTCTCCTGACACAAATGATGATTCTTACAGTTTGAATGGTGGCACCCAATCTCTGCCTTGAAATGAAGATCAAATGTGTACTGCCCTCTAGCACAGGAGAAGAATGCTCATGGGTAAAATGTTTTGAATGTGGTTTGAACAGCTACCCATTGGAAGAAAAAGCAAGAACAATTTCAGGAAAAAAATAGCAAAAAGATAAGAAAAGACATCAAGAGTTAGAGCATAGGGTGGAAGAGGAATGGTAAAGTACACTTCCAAGGAAGATTTTAGGCTTTCAAGACCTAACTGAGTCCACCATCGAAGAAATATTTCCAGTTCAAGAACCACCACAAACTCCAGCATCGCCAACAAAAGATAAAGTGGTATTATCTACCTCAGAAGATGCAAAATTTTTAAAAGTAAGTGAGTCTTCACTTAAGAGAAGGACAATAGTAACTCCTGGTGTAACAAGATTGGAGAAATTTAGGAAATACTTGCTACATGAATTCTATTCTTCAACTACTGAGCCACTTGCTTATTTTTCGACAATGTTTTTAAAGCTTTATCTGAATCAGTGGCTGGCTGTGACTGCTAGTGATAACACAAAAACTTACAAGCATTCCCCTGTCACAGACACAGTAGTACATCAAATCAATAAAGGCCAAGAAAAAGATAAAGGCTTTGTTAGCTCCAGACATCCAAGCTTATCATCAGGTCTATGTGGTGGAGCATCAAAAAGTAGAAATATGCAGCTTATTTAGCCAACGGAGTCAAGCTGCACAATGTAGTTCTCTATGTCATGAATTATATACTTTGTTTCAAGTCATGTGATCTGGAGAGTGGGCCTTGGTCTCACCATTTGCTATTCTACACTCAGTGTAGAATCTAATTCCTGCTTTTCGTGGTTATGCCCAACAAGATGCTCAAGAATTTCTTTGTGAACTTCTGGATAAAATATAGCATGAACTAGAAACAACTGGTGCCAAGTTACCAGCTATTATTCCCACATCTCAAAGGAAATTTATTGAAAAAGCTCTGAATGCTGTAAACATTTTTCATGGACAACTTCTTACTAGGGTTGCACATTTTTGCATGTAACAACAAATCACTGGAATTCTCAGAAAGATACCAATGGAACAGAGAAGATGCTGCCTCCGAGCCATGCCTGGTTACAGAAATGTTCAGCAAATTTACCAAAAATGAAACTTTAGAAGTAAAAATCTACATATGTGACTACTGTAACTCAAAGCATAGAAAGTTTTCATCAAAAGCAGTTATACTCACAAAAGCCCCAAAACAGCTTATGATATGCCACCTACCTCGGGTTCTCAGACTATACCTTAAACTATTCAGATGGTCAGGAAGTAACAATCAAGAGAAGATTGATGTTCATGTTGTCTTTGAGGAAATCTTAAACATGGAGCCCTATTGCTGCAGGGAGTTCCTGAAATTCCTTAGACCAGAATGATTTATGTATGACTTCTTCTATAGTAATACACCACACCACGGGAAAGGATTTGGCTCAGGATACTATACTGCCTACTGCTACAATTCTGGAGGAGGGATTTGGGTACACTACAATGATTCCAAGCTAAGCATGTGCACTACAGATGAAGTATGCAAGACCCAAGCTTATATCTTATTTTACACTCAGAACTTACTGAGAATGGACATTCTAAACTCTTGCCTCCTGAGCTCCTAAATAGCCAACATCCCAGTGGAGAAATGATACCTCATCTAATGAAATCCTTAGCTGATCCAGACAGTTGGGCTTTCTTCCTGTTATTTGCATATATACTTTTTAAATGGGGTGATTTACAATGTTGAGGTTCATTGTTTTTAATTTTTTAAATTATGAACAGTGAATGCTACATTTATACATTTCATATTTAATGAGAAGCTTGTTTACAGAGATGAAGTATAAATATTATAAACTGTAGGTAACTAAACGTTTTTCAATTATTTGAATATATATATATATTAGTGATTACCTTAGACTATCGTTACCGCTTATATTTTGATGTCTTAATTGCCTCAGATCATGAATTTGTGCAATCTAGGAAAGGAATTCAAGTGACATTATTTTATATACATTATTTATCTTTTGTAGTTTTTTTTCTATGTAGAGTCTAACTACATGGAAAAGCTGCTTTCTTCACAAATAATTTTACTCAAAAAATCCATTTGTATAGTGAGGTCAATTCTGTGCCCTTGAAGGTAAACATACTCCCAGCACTCATGAGGCAGACGCCAGCAGATCTGTGTGAGATCGAGGCCAGCCTGATCTACATAGCATGTTTCAGGTGAGCTGGAGTTACCGAAGCTATATTAATATATTAATAGTAATTGTTCTTTATTGGGCACACACTCTAAATGAAAATGGCAGATTTACAAACGATGTAGTTAATGAACTTTGGCACTGTGGGCATGAAAAAAATGGCTTAGACTTATGATTTTGTCATCAGCAAAACAGTTCTAATAAAGCAGTCATAAAAATTTGAATTTAGTAAATCAGAATATTATGATATACAAATGCAGTTTATCTTAGGAGTAAGTTGATTTTATGTTTAATGTTAGACCTCTTGAAAGCTTCAGGGTTTTAGTTCAAAGGAAAATTTTAAAAACAGAGGACAGAAAAAGCAATTCTTCAAAACTGGCATGTGGGTTATACACGTAGCATCTCAATTTTCTAAACAACCGAAGCCTAAAAGTTTTGATCTTGGTAGGATTATGTGACTACTGGGGACCTCTTGGGTAAGCATGGTGGGGGGATCTTTCCAAAAAACACAAAAAGTGACCTAAACCTTGCATTTTAGTAAAATTAAGCAAGAGAGATTGCATTTGCTCTAGTTTAATAATCTCACTAGTTGTGAGCCCTTGGAAGCCCTGCTGCTGCTGCTGTTGATTTAACTTACTTAGAAAGGGAAGGCTCCACTAACCTATAAGATCTGAAGCTCCTTGCTAACCAGTGGAAGATCATATGTCTGTTTTTTCTATGGTAGATTTATTTGCAGCTTAAGTATAAGCTAGAAATATATTTATTAGCACAGTTTTTAAGTTTCAGAAAGCAACATGGCAACATGACTTGTGCCAAAAATACAGGTGGAATATTAAATGGCTAGGTTAAAAAATGTTCATTTACCGAACACCCATGCAAATTGTTACTTCAACTATTAAAACATACCTCATTAAAGATTTATGGTTTAAAAAAAAGCATTGGGAAACACACATCCATATAATAGCAGAAAGTGGGTGATGTAACCAACCCTGATCTAAACACGATTCAGTTTCTAGCAGATTTGCAAGAAAATCTGAGTGGTTTGCTATGCTTTGTCTGAACTTGTATCTTCAGAACAGGGTTGGGATTGGAATCAATTTTAAAGGAAGGGCCCCTCCAAGGAGAAATCTAACAACACATGCACACACACACACACACACACACACACACACACACAGACATGCTGGTTTTCTTTTTCTTTTTTTATTTTTGAAATATTTATTATTTTTGTGTATGTATATGAGTGTATTACCTTCATGTATGTGAGTGCACTCATGTCATGCAATGCTGCAGAGGTCAGAAGAGGGCTTCGGATTCCCCGGGAACTGGAGTTAAGGACGGTTCGTAGCCGCCATATGGGTGCTGGGAATCAAACCTGGGTCCTCTGCAAGAGCAGTCAGAGCTCTTAACCACTGAACCATCTCTCCAGCCCTGACATGATGGTTTTCAAAATTTTCCCCATCATCTATGACTACAGAGAAGGTGGTGAGTATTCAGGAAATTATGAACCTGGGGGATGCACACATACACCATGTTGTTGCAGGAGTAATCACCAGGCCTGGGAATAGCCATCTTTGTGTGCACAGGCCTGAACAGGCACAAACATTATATGACAGTGGGTATGCAAACCAGATCTGGGGAGATCCATCATTGGATACACAAGCCTAGGAAGACATAGGAATCACAGTACAGTGAGCAAGCTAACCAGACCAGGAGAGAGATAAGTCAATTAGGTGGGGGATTTTTTGTTGTTGTTTTTTGTTTGTTTGTTTGTGTGTTTGTTTTTTGCTGTGATAAAATACCATGACCACAAGCAGCTTAAAGAAAAGGGAATTTTTTTTGGCTTATGGTTCTAGAAGTAGAGTCCATAATTTGAGGGAAAGCATGGCATGTGGCAGGAGCAGAAGGCTGTTGGATCAAATTTCCTCCCCACAGAAGAAAAATAAAAAGTCAACAGGGAGGGGGACTATGCTATAAGCCCTCAAAGCCTACAAGGAGTGATGCCCTTCCTCCAGCAAGGCTTCACTTCCTAAAGGCTCCATTACCTCCTCAAAGAGTGCCACCAACTGGGGTCCATGTGTTTAAATACATGAGTCTATGGAAGTGATTACTCTTTCAAACTATCAGAGTAGGGTTTGAGCACACAAATTAGAATGGCAGACATTTTGTGGTGGCAGGTACTATGAACAGATTAGGACTGAGCCAAGGTTTGTGTGGCTGATCCCAGAGATGTATATACACCACACCAAAATGGGAAATCTTAGCACACTGAGAGTGAGTCAGGCTTTGGTTCATGATCTAAGGCAGATGTGGGTACCATGTGGCAGCTAGCATAGACCACCTGAAGTGTGATTAATCAGGGCACCCTAGGCCTCATGACATGGGATACAAAGTGGTAGAGGGTCAAGCTATAAAGGAGTTCAGAGTTGTAGAACTCAATGCACTCTCAACATTAAAAAGACACATCGATTTTTAAAAATTTGTTTTTATTGAATTTTTGTGTATTTCATATAGATCATCTCAAACAATCTTTATCACCTATATCATCTTTATCATCTATCCCCCTGATCCCACTGACACCCTGTCATAGACCCTCCCACTGGAACCCATATTCTCTGTCATCCATATTAAGGCCCACAGTGTCATGTCAGTTTCCCCAGATGTTCCTCAGTGCAAGTCCATCAACTGAGGTCTAGTCAATTTATCTAGAGTCCTTTGCTTTAGGAAGATCAGCTCTTCCTCACATAGGAGTAATCAGTTGCCAATATTTCTTCAGCTAATATTGGGGTCTGCTGTTCATTTATCCAGTTCTATGCTGGATTTTTGTCTGCCTGAATTTTCATGGGAGTTGTGTATGCTGACACCATTGCCATAGTATCAGGTGAACAGGGTACCAGGAGCTCATAGGACTCTGTTTCTATGTAGTCATGCACCTCATCCCTGGCTCTCACAATCTTTCTGTCTTCTCTTCCACTATGGTCCCTGAGCTCTGGGTGGGTGAAGTTTTATATAGGAGTTCTGTCTAAGGACCAGAATTCTGAATACTCAATCTCTATGCTTTGGCTATTTGTGACCTTTTGTATTCCTGGCCCTGTGCTGCATGAGGGAGTTTCATTAGTGAGAACTGAGAGATTCATTACTGTCCTCTTCTTTACCCCTGTTCTATGTTCTGTGAGCCTTAGGTGTAGATGTTGCATTGTAGATGTGTCACTTAGGCCTGGGCAATTGATAGACAATGCCTGTGTGTGACCAGTTGTGGTAATTGGTAATAGTCTCCAACTAGTGGAAAATAAGCTTCTTAGTTGAATGGTGACTGTGATATTTGTCTGTAAATATGAGGTTATATAATTTGCACATAGTAATAAATTACATTAGTCTAAGGATGTGACAGTCTTGGGGTTATCTCTATGATCACACTTGAGTTTCCTCCCATTGAGTGGGCTTTTAGTCCAATTAGGCAGCTGTTGATTGCCCCAAGATAAAAGTGCCAATACTGCACCAATGTCCTATGCTGTGCTGGACATTGATGAGGTTATTTGGTCTTGAAGCCAGTGTTGGACCATCGATTTGTGTTTTCACTTGGCACCTGCACAGTACTCTCCAAATCTATGAGAGCTAGCCTTCAGGGGAAGTGGCTTCAGGTCAGTTCCACTTCTATTGCTCCAAATCCTGTGTCCGATGTATGTTCCATCTTCAGCAGTAGGGTATTACGTTCAACTTCGGGGAGGCAATCAAGGGCTGTGGCAATAGCCTGAGTAAATTTGGAGTCTCTTGGACCACCCTGGCCAACAATTCAAAGGAAGGTTTCTCCTGTCTGGCACTGTTTCTTGTTATGTAGCCATTAGCTATACACATGGACTTATGTAGAGATAATGCATGTGTAAATTTTCATTAGGTTGTTGGAATAATATGATTCCTTTTGTTTTTTTTTAATTAGCTAGGCATTATTTATCTCTCTTCTCTCTCTATCTAACCCTTCTGCCATAGTTTCCCCATTTAAAGTGCCCCCATTTTCCCCATTTCTCCTTTGATAATACCAGTCTCCTATGGTCCCACCTCTCTTGAGCTTCTTCTTTCCTTTTATCCCCAAACTTCCTTGTATAACATTCCCTCTGCTCTCCCATTTAAGCAGACCCATTTCTATCCATTTCTCCCTTATAAATACCTGTCTTCTACTGTTCTCTCTCAGGTTCTTTCTTTCCCTTTACCTTCCTGGTACCTTTTCATTATCCTGGTTCCTTCCATTACATCTGGATACACACATATAAGGATTTGATGCTAGGAGCCACATATGAGGGAGAATACACATTGTTTTTCTGAATCTTTAAGTAAAATCACTTAGTATAACTGTTTTTAGTTCCATTGATTTACCTTCAAATATCATGATTTCGTCTTCTTTACCACTGAGTAGACTCCACTGTGTAAAAGTACCACATTTTCATTATCCACTCATCAGTTGAAAGACACTTAGATTGCTTCCATCTCTTAGCTATTGTGAAAAGAGCAGCAACAAACATAGATGTAGAAGTGTCTCTGAAATAGGAGGAGTCCCTTGGATATATGCCAAGGAGTGGTATAACCAGGTTAAATGGTAGGTTCATTTTTAGATTTTATAAAAGATTTCCACACTGCTTTCCATAGGGGTTGAACCAGTTTGCAGCCCCACCAGCAGTGGATGAGTGTTCCCCTTTACCCACATCCTCTCTAGCATTTGGTATCATTTGTTCTCTTGATCTTAGCCAGTCTGACTGGGGTGAGATGAAATCTTAAAGTGGTTTCAATTTGCATTTGCCTAATTACTAAGTTGAATACCTTTTAAGATGTTTCTTAGCCATCTTTACACAGTTTTAATTTTAGTTCCCTAGTGAGACTTCCTGTTTTCTCACCTACCTAAGCAAACTGATACAAAGAAAAATGATAGGAGTGAGAGAAGTTACAACACCCCCCTAAAGAAAAAGCAAAAATGGACCAATATCTTCTGCACTTCATCAGGTTACCGTGTGTGTGTGTGTTTCTTTTTTTTGTATAATTTGGTTACACAGATTTTTTTGTTTGTTTTGAATTGTCTTTAATTTTTTCCTAACATTGTAGTGCGTTATTTTCTTTTCATATTTGGTTATTTTTTTCCACAACTACTTGAAATTTGTAAGTTTGTGCTGTTACTATGTTTTAACTTCTACAACACCAAAATATACTTACACGATTTTCTCTAACTTCTTGAGTTCTACATGTACAATAGTCTTTCTACTTTCATATTTTCCAATCTGTATACCTCCATTCTCATATTTTAACATCATTTTCCTCCTTCACCTGTTTGTTTGTATTTCATGGATTAAATACTATTATCCTATTGAACCAGGTATGATGGCATATGCCTTTAATCCCAGTACTCAGGAGGAAGAGGCAGGTGGATTATCTATGAGATTGAGAACATTATTAGCATAGTGAGTTCCAGGCCTTCTGAGTCAACAAAGATACCTCCGTGGAAAGAAGTGGGGAAATTTCTTATAAAACTAAAAATGAACCTACCATTTAATCTGGTTATACCACTCCTTGGCATATACCTAAAGTACTCATTCTATTGTAGAAAGACTTTTACATGTTTGATGCTGCTCCTTTCACAATAGCTAAGAGATAGAAGCAACCATCTCTCTGTCTCTCTCTGTCTCTTTGTCTCTGTTTCTCTCATATATTCACCCTTTCTACCAGTGTTCCAATGCCATGGTCTCAGAACCTTAATGAGAACACAAGTGTAAACCAAAAACGTCTCCTATAGTAACCAAGACCAGAATACTAGAGTGTCTATGCCCTAAACAGATAAAGGAAATACACTTACTACTGTTATTTAATCCCTAAAAGATTTTAAGGTCACCTCTTTGGTGAGGGGGGCGAATGTTAGAGTAACAAAAAACCAAATAAAATAAGAAAGAGTACATGAAGTTGTCAGGAAAAAGTGATGGGGAGATATAGGAATAATTGGAAGTTTGATTTGATCAAACACCTTATATACATGTATGAAATTCTCAATAAATTTTTAAAGCAAAAAAAATTACACCAACAACATATCTTCATATGTGTGAGTTCCATTGTAGAAAAATACGAACAAGAACATCAACAAAAAGACAAAATGGCTACTCCAAAAATTAACAATTT
>NW_008347808.1:2558595-2681735 GCF_000622305.1 Nannospalax galili | reverse complement strand
AAAGAAATGTTTTTAAATATATTTAAAATTAAAACAATTAAAATTAGAACATTTAAAATTAAAACAATTAAAAGAAGACATGAATGTATTCCAAGAAAACATAAACTGTTGAATGAAATAAGAAATTTAATTCAGGATAGGAAAATAGAATTCAATTAAGAACCAGAAAAAAAAACAATCAAGAAACATCTAAACTGAAGTAATACAGATGAAAATGAGGAATACAATAAATTTTTAAAAAACTCAGTGGAAAGTCTCAGCAATATAATGAATCATGTGTCATACACATTATCAAGTCTTGAAGATAAGAGAGAGTAGTTGAATCATTCAGTCAACACCAATGGTAAATTTGAAATATTGTGTGAATGGAACATGGTAGACCCTTGCAACACCCTGAAGAGATCTTGTCTACAAAATTATTCACAAAGAAGGAAATATCATTGTCAAATATAATCTGTCAAATGTAAAGTTTCTCTTCAATGAAATCATTGAAGAAAATGTCACAAATCTAGAAAAAGAAATATTTATCTACATATAGGAGACCTACTGAAGACCAAACAAAATGAGAAATGAAATTTTCCACATCATATTATACTTAAAAATATACAGGAGCTCTCTAAGACATGCTTGTTCTCCTAGACCTGCCAATGTGAGTTCCCTTACCCACACCTCACCATGTACATCCATCTCAGCTCTCATGCCTGGCTTGCTCAGGATTATAGGACTCTTGTACACCCCCAGGCTTGCAAACTCTCCAAGACATGATATGATAAGCTTCTTTTCCCACAGTTCTCCACCCTCAACCATCTCAGCTCACATGCCTGATCAGGCATTTAGGATGTTTGCACCCTTAGATCTGAGAATTTTCCAGCTATAACTATCAGTCAGTCTGTTCAAGTAACAACCACCTAACCCATCATGCTGCTCCAGGAAAGTGAGAAGTCAACACTAGAACCTCAATTCAAAAGTTGTACCTATACCTAGATCAATTCAGACCACTTCTTATACCCATTTGCACATCAACATAAAGTAGCTGTAAAACCGAAAATCAAATGCTACAAGCTGGGCCATAATCTCCTTACAAGTTTGGGAAACAGAAAACAAATATACAAACAACTATTCAAAAAAGAGGAGATCACCTACCGGCATCAAGAAACACCACCAACAACACAAGTCTAGATGCCTTTGCCTCATTGAAAAAACACAAACATATGTATACCATATGTCTACTGTAAAAAATTAGCACCTCCACTCGGTAATGTGTAAGAGTCTTCTGAATGGTTCTGGTGTTGAAAGCATGAAGGGGACCCTAGAGAGTAGCTGAGGCTTGGCACCCTGAGAGGCCAGGAAAGGCCATAGGTGAAAGTGCAGCTTCAGTTGCAGCGAAGTCCCCAGGATTGAAGGGGTCATAGGCACTGCACCCTGAGAGGCCAGAAGAGGTCATTGGTGAGGGTGCAGCCTCAGTTTCACTGGAGACCCCAGCTTTTTGGAGATTCCAGGACCATGGGATGACCACCAAGAGCAGCATCAGGTGTGGAATGGAGCTGGCTTGGGTCTACAAGACATGCTGTGTGCACTGTAGACATAAGAGTCAGAGAAGTGGAGCTGCCAAAACCCTTTGAAGCCCAGAAGCTCATGAGTGAATCCCAGATGTCCAGCCTTGTGCTAATTGCTGGACTTAGGTTTTGCTTATGTTTTGCTTAGGTGTGCCTGATTCTTTCCTTTGAAATAAGACAGCACTTGTTTTGGATTTTACAGAAGCCCACCCACAGTTAAGAGACTTTTAAAAGAGACTATGGACTTTTAAGTGTTTGGATTTTTTAAGGACTGTGGGGCTTTTAAGGTTGTACTGTCTTATGTTGTGATATTAATGTTAACATCATATCTTGGGGATAAGAATAGGGAAGGTTATAGTTTAATAGTGATATTTTTGTGTGTCAAGTTGACAAGAGGTCAATTGTGCTGGACAGCTTTAGTGTTCAACTTGACACACTTGGGTTGAGGGTGCCCCAATTGGGGATTTGCCTCCATAGTACTAGCCTGTGGCTATGTCTGTGGGGTATCTTCTTGATTGTTGAATGATGTGAGAGGGCCCAGCCCACTGTGGGTGGTGCCACCCCTGGGTAGGTGGGCTTGTGTTGTATAAGAAAGCAGGCTGAGGAAGGGCCAGGGGAGTAAGCCAGTAAGCAGCATTGGCAGAGTCAGAGAAGTGGAGCTGCCAGAACCCTTTGGAGCCCAGAAGATCACAAGTGAATCCCAGATGTCCAGCCTTGAGCTGCTTTACTGGACTTTGGTTTTGCTTAGGTGTTCCCTATTCTTCCTTTTGAAATAAGACGGTACTTGTTTTGGGTTTTACAGAAGCCCACCCACAGTTGAGACTTTTAAAAGAGACTGTGGACTTTTAAGTGTTGGATTTTTTTAAGGACTCTTTTAAGTGTTTGGATTTTTTAAGGACTGTGGGGCTTTTAAGGTTGTACTGTCTTATGTTGTGATATTAATGTTAACATCATATCTTGGGGATAAGAATAGGGAAGGTTATAGTTTAATAGTGATATTTTTGTGTGTCAAGTTGACAAGAGGTCAATTGTGCTGGACAGCTTTAGTGTTCAACTTGACACACTTGGGTTGAGGGTGCCCCAATTGGGGATTTGCCTCCATAGTACTAGCCTGTGGCTATGTCTGTGGGGTATCTTCTTGATTGTTGAATGATGTGAGAGGGCCCAGCCCACTGTGGGTGGTGCCACCCCTGGGTAGGTGGGCTTGTGTTGTATAAGAAAGCAGGCTGAGGAAGGGCCAGGGGAGTAAGCCAGTAAGCAGCATTCCTCCATGACTTGTGCTACAGCTCCTGCCTCCAGGTTCCTGCCCTGAGTTCTTACGTTGGACTCCCTGATGAACTGCAACCTGTGAAATGTAAGCTGAATAAATCCTTCCCCCCCCAAAAAATTAGCATCCCCACTATGTTTCCTGTGAACTGTAACCTAGCAAATGCACAAGATGAACAGGAAAATATTTCAAAATAGCAGTTATGAATATGTTCAAGAAGTCAAAGAGGATATGAAAAATGATTGAATGACTACCATGAAAACACAAAAAATGAAATAAATGAAACAATTGAAAACATGAAAGTAGAATTTAATAAAGAGGTAGAATTTCACAAGAAAAGCCAAACTAGGGGCTTAAGAAATGGATCAACATTTAAAAGCACTAGCTGCTCTTGCAGAGGACCCTGGTTAGATTCCCAGCACCCACACTGTGGCCAAAAACCACCTGTAACTCAAGATCCAAGAGCTCTAACAGTCTCTTCTAACCTCCACAAGAATTGAGTGACATGAGTTCCCTGTCCTCCATACAGTCAACACTCATACTCAGAAAAATAAAAAAGTAAAAACAATAAATAGACTATTTTAATTTATAAAAGCCAAACTAAAATAAAACTTGTAATGAAAATCTCAGGAACTTGGGGGATGAAGAGATGGCTTATCAGTTAAGAGCACTAACTGCTCTTGCAGAGGATCTGGGTTCGATTCCTAGCATCCACATGGTGGCTAACAGCTGTCTATAAATCCAGTTCCCGGGGATCCAATGCCCTCTTCTAACCTATGCAGGCATTGCACAACACAGGTGTAATTACACGTATGCAAACAATAAACTCATACACATTAAATAAAAATAATAAATAAAATGTTTTTTAAAAACTTCAGGAACTCAAGCACAAATCACAGAGGAAAGAAGCACAAATAATGTAAAGGAAATGGAACAGATAATACCAGATCTTGAGGACAAGGTTGGGAAAGTGGATTGATCAATCAAAGAAAATATCAAATCTAAGATAACCCAGAAATGGAATATGGATGACCTCTGGGACACTGCAAAAAGACGAGTCTTATGAAGCAGAGGTATAGAAAAAAGGAGAAGAAACCCAGGTCAAAACACTATGTATATTCCAAAATCTAGGGAAAGAGATACACATCAAGGTATAAGATGCAAACCACACAGCAAGTACACAGGACCAGAAAAGAAATTCCCTATGTCATGTAAGAGTCCAAACACTAAATGTAAAAAATAATGAAAAGATTTTGAAAGTTAGGAAAGAAATCAAGTCACAAATAAAGGCAGGCCCACCTGAGTAACAACAGACTTTTCAATGCAGATTATGAAAGCCAGAAGTACTTGGACTAATGTCCAAAAACCATAAAAGAACACAGCTTCCAGCCAGAGTGCTATACCCAGCAAAACCATCACTTGTAATTTCAGGAGAAAGAAAATCTTTCCATCACTGAAATAAATTCAAGGAATTTATGTCTGTAAAACCAGCTCTACAAAGAAATGTTGATGGAATACTACAGTCTGAAAAGAAGATTAAACACTTTCAAGGGGGAACAAAGAATAAATAAATCATTCCAGAGCAGTTAAGCAAAAAGGTCTAAGATAATAACACTACAACATGAAATATAACATGGATTAATAATACTGGTAAATAATAACTTCCAATTTTAATGGTGTCAACTCCAGACAAATTAAACAGATTAACTTATTGTATTAAAAATGATTTATGATTTTCCTGCCTCCAAACAACAGACATCACCATCAAAGATGGACACCACCTTATGGTAAAAAGATAGAAAAGTTTATTCCAAGCAAATGCTACTAAAAAAAAAACGTAGGTGTAGCTATTCTAGTATGTAACAAACTAGAGTTCAAACTGAAACTAGTCTGAACACACAGGAAAAGTCACTTCATGCTCATTAAAAGAAAAATACACCAGTGCTAAACATACATGCACAAGACATAGAGGTAATCAACTTCATTTTCAACAAAACAAAAACTAAAAAGAGAAATCTTTGAGTTAGAATACATCATAGATCAAAAGACCTAACAAACATATACAGAATAATTCACCCAAACACAAAAGAATAAACTTTCTTCTCAGCATCCCATGGAATGTGTTTCAAAATTGACCACATATTAGGATACAAAGCAAACCTCTTCAAATTTAGGAAAATCATAATATCATTCTGTGTTCTATTTGACCAGAAAAGAATAAATCTAGATATGAGGAACAACAAAAGTGAGGAAAAGAGTTGAAATTCATTGGAGCTAGCCAACACACTACTGACTGAAATTTGAATCATGAAAGAACTCAAGGAGGGAATTTAAAATTTCCTAGAACTGAATGAGAATGAAACACAACATACTAAATCTCTTGAACACATTGAAGGCACTCCAAAGAGGAAAATTCATAGCATTAGTTGCCTACATCAGAAAATTGAATTACCTCATATAAATAATTAACGATGCCCCAGAAGGCACTGGAAAACCATGAGCAAACAATACCTAAAAAGAGTCCATGGGAAGAGATAAACAAAGTCAAGGATTAAATTAATGAAATATGAATAAGCATAATAATAGAATGAATGAAATGAAAATTTGGTTCTTTTAAAAGGTTAACAAGATTATTAGCTGGGGCTTCAGAGAGTCCCTGTCTCAAAAAGACCAAAAAATACTAACAAGATTATTCATAAACCTTTAGCCAAATTAAGCAAAAGAAAGGGAATGAAACCCCAAATTAATAAATTCAGAGATGAAAAGGGAAGCATTGCAACAGATCCTGAGGAAATTTAGAAAATTCTAAGGAAATACTTTAAAAATCTATATTCCCCTGAAATAGAAAGTCTAAATAAGTAGATAAAATTCTAGATATGCATGGTCTAAGAGTAAATAAAAATGACATAAATAATTTAAACAGATCAATAACAAACTTCGAAGTAGATGCAGTAATTAAAAAGCTTCCGACTTAATACATCCTAGAACCAAACGGTTACAGCACAGATTTCTACCAAACTTTCAAAGAAGAATCAACATTGATACTCCTCAAATTTTTCCATAAAATAGAAAATGAGGGAGCACTGCCAAATTCTTTCACTGAAGCCACTTTTACTCAAATTTGTCTGATTCCAAAGTCAGACAAAGATCCAAGAGAACAAGAAAATTATAGGCCAGATTCTCTGATGAATACAGATGCAAAAATTCTCAATAAAAAGTTGCAAATTGACTACAAGAATACATAAAAATATTATTTACTATTGTCAAGTTGACTTCATCCCAGAGATGCAGGAAATGGCTTAACATATGTCAATCAATAAATGTAATCCACCACATAAGCAGACTGAAGGAAAGAAATGACATGATCATCTCATTAGATACAAGAATGGCCCTTGACAAAATTTAACATCTATTCATAAAAAAGGTCATGGAGAATCAAAGGTTACACCGGACATATCTCAACACAACAAGCCCACGTCTAACATCATGCTAAATGGAGAAAAACTCAAGACATTCCAATTAAAATCAGAAACAAGACAAGCATGTCCACTCTCTCCATTCCTGTTCTATATAGTACTTAATATCCTACCTAGAAAAATACAGAGAGATCAAAACACAAATTGCCATGAGGAAAGGAAGCACCATGAAAGGGTAGATAGAAAGCGGTGATGTAGAGGAGAAAAGGGGGGATAATAGAGTATTGAGGGTTAAATGGGGTTGGGAATGGGAGTTAAAGTGTAGAGGGGATTATTGACATTAAAGGCCTTTAGAAAAAGCCATATGAAATCCTACCACTATAGAACCTTTAAGAAGGGCTGGAGATATGACCCAGTGGTTAAGAGCCCTGACTGCTATTGCAGAGGACCCAAGTTGGAGTCCCAGCATCCACTTAGCAAATAACAACGGTCCTTAACTCCAGTTACAGGGGAACCCAATACTGTCTTCTGACCTCCATGAACATGTCACATGAGTGCACTTACAGCTATGCAGGCAATACAGTCATACACATAAAAATAGTCAAAAATAGTTATGAATATTGAGTCTTGACAGATTCTGGAAGAGGAAGCATCTCTGTTTTCTATTGTGGGCTCTCTGGTGATCTCACCACATTCAATGGATAGCTCCAAACCCAAAGTCACTCAGATAACCTTGGTTAATCTTGGTGGGTCATAAAATAAAACAAATATACAAAAACTGAGATGTTGGGGGGGAGAAGGATGTTGGATGAGGTGATAGGGCAGTGAGAGGTGCAGTGGGAGGTGAGAATCATTAATATGTAAAATATACAAATCTGAAATTGCAAAAAGATAACTATGGGGAAAAATGTGTGAAAATTGAATGTCTTTCACATAGTTAGCAGCCTGCAAAAAGGTCACAGTTTTTTTCCCTATTTGTAGTGTTGCTTTTTTTTCTGGCAAATTCTAAGATTTCTATATACATCCCATTAATACATAAATTAATATGTTAAAAACAGTCACAGCTTTGTGAGAATTGAGATTAACTTCTAAATTATTTACTTGACAGTACTTCATGACACTTGTAACATTTTCCTGGGATATCCCTAATCATAAATGAATGATTAATATCCAAACACCTAATGACATATGAATGGGAGCAGTATAAAGTCATCTAGGATGAATGTTTTTGTTTAATTGTTATTAACTTTTGTATTTTCATACAACAGTTCTTCATCAAATTTAGACCACTCCCCCCCATTATCTGTCTCCCCCATTCCCCAATTGGATTTCAAAGCATACGTGTAATTATAGGCTTTGGCATTCTTTTCTAAAATGTAATTTAAATGAAGTTAATAAATAGTTTTAAAATTATCAGTTTAGTCAAATTTATTGAATCAGTCACAGTCTTGATGTGACAGTCATAGATATACAAAACAGAATGTGTGCAATTCGGTGGGGGTCTATGAGGGGTGACAGATGGGGAGGGGAGTGGAATATGTTTAAGATGTCTAAAATGCACATAAATTCAATAAAAAGCAGAAGAAAAAATGTCTTGAAAATGAGTGTTCAAGCGACTTAATATTCATTTATAAATTTTTTGCTCTCTTTCTTTAATAAGACAGGAAGTGTTTGTCTTGGGTATATTACCTGAATTAACAAAACTTCATTTTCTAACAAATGAAAACTAGCAAATAAATGTATATATATAAAAAAAAACAGTCACAGCTGCTACAAACAAATAGTATAAAAGCCTTCAAAAAAACTAAAATTTGGGTTACAATATGATCAAGCAATCTCATTTCTAGGCACTTATCTGAAAGAACTGAAATGATCTTGAAGAGATTATCAGTAGTACTATTTCATTTTCAGTACTAATCACATGTGGCCAAAATTCTCTCTGGGTCTCCTGCATGGTCAGACAAACCATATAATATATTTTATGTCAGTTTATTAACTTACAAAAGAATGAGTACCCAGTACCTAGCCCCACGCCTCAGGACTCAGAGCCTGCCTTATCAGACCTTACCATGCCCATAGCCCCACTAGCTTTCGCTCAGGCCTCCAGGGCCAGTGATCTCGCCCCAGGTCCACAGGGAGTCAGTCCATTCTGCCTTCGAGTTGCTGCACTGGCTGCGAGTTTCCTACACCATCACGCTCTACCGTCGGCTCCTGGCTTCCACCGCAAGATGGCTCCTGGCTTCCCTTCCTACTGCTGGCTTGTGTCAGGCCCCGCCCACTGGAGAAACCAGCCAATCGGGAGACATCACAATAGTCACGTTTTGGGAATAACCAAAATGTCCATTTACAGGTGTATTGATAAAGAAAATTGTGTCATATATATGGCAGTGCTATTCAGCATTTTTAATTAAAATATATAATTTTGAGTGGATCTTGAAGACATGATACCAAATGAAAGAAGACAGTCACATAAGTACTGCATAATTAACTTATATGTACTGTGTAAAATATCTGTAGACTCGAGAATGAAATGGTACTTTCCAGGGTTTGGGGAGGGACAGAAATGGGAAATTGCTAATCTATTCACAAAGTTTCAGTTAAGCAAAATGTTTAAGCTCTAGATGTGTATTGGACATCATTGTACCGGGACTTAATAATACATTATAAATTTAAATTCTACATTAAATGCTTCTGCAACAATACATTTCAACAGATCATCATTTAAAAGTTGTTGAGAGGTACATTAATTTCAAGTCAGAAAAATATCCATTAGGTTTGACAATATAAAGATCATTGAGTGAATTTTATTAAAATAAATTAAATTTCCAAGAGATAGAGGTGATAAAATGAAGCCACTACTTGCAAGTGATTTTTGAGTTTTCCTAGGTGCAATAAAGATATAGGAACACAGGATAGAAATTTATAGGGGAATGTGGGATCATGAAAGCATGCTTTCATAAGTGAGCAGTACAAAAGCCTATGCTGCAGGATGATGATGATCCAATAGACAAGATTATGTGTAAGAAGGTATGAATAGAAACTGAAGGGAAGAGAGATTGGGATAAAAAAATATGTGTAGAAAAGTAGCCTTGCATAGGATAATATTTATTCTCTTGTAATAGAAGTAAAGAGAAGTAAAGGAGAGGCACTGAAGAGAGAGCTCAGAAGGTAAAAGCACTGACTGCTCTTGCAGTGGACTCAGTTTTGGTTTCCAGCACTCACATGGAGGCCAACAATCATCTGCAATTCCAGTTCCAGGGAGTCCAACTCCATCTTCTCCCATCCATGGACACTGTACACAACAGTTCACTTACATGCATGCAGGCAGAAAATGAATTCACAAAAAATAAATTAATAAATAAGTAAAAAATTTGTTTTCATGAACCAATGATTTTATTGGTCTTTTGTAAAGGAGTATGGGAACTTCTAGAAATAATCAACACTTGGAGCATATTGGCAGGATACAAAATCAATTTACAGGAGCAGGGATGACATTAATGTAGTTGCATCACCAAAAAGCCTGCCCCAGCACTGTTTACAATGACTCTCAAAAGCTGCATCGCAGGAATTCTGTGCATGGCTACCAGAGAGCTGGACAGCTTGTCTTTCAGGCAGCTCTGAAAGCCAGTCACTTCCTCCTTCAGTTGTTCCTGCTTCCTTGAGAAGGGTCCCTCATGAATCTTGCAAGGTTCAGCTTTCCCAGACATGTGAAATTTACATCTCATGAGACTCCCCTTTCATTCCTGCAAGGAATGTTTCAGTTCAGAGCAAATTACTATGCAATATAAAGTTAAAAAAACTATTCTGTCAGGTGGGGCATGGTGGCATATGTCTTTACTCTCACCACTTCAGAGGTAGAGTAACATGTATCACTGTGAGTTTGAGGCCGCTTGATCAAACATCATAGGTTCTAGGCCCACCAGTGCTACCTAGACAAATCTTGTCTAAAACACAAACAAGCAAACAAACCAAGAAAACTCTATTTTAGACTTAATTTTATTCTCTCTCTTCTTTCTCTCTCTCTCTCTTCATTGTGTGTGTGTGTGTGTGTGTGTGTGTGTGTGTGTGTGTGTTTATACACATTCATGTGCAAGCCAAAGTCAGTTTCAGGTGTCATTCCTCAGGAGACACTGTATTCTTTGAAACATTAATTTCTCACTGACTTACAACTCAGTGATCTAGCTAAGTTGTCTGGCTAGTGAGCCTAAGCTATGTATCTGTCTCTGTCTCCCTAGTGCTCAGTTTACATGACCTCTGGGTATCAAATTCATGTCTTCATGCTTGCAAGGAAATTATTTTACTAACTGAGCCATATCTCCATCTCCATTTCGTTATATTATTTTAATTCTTTTTCCATTTTCACATGTTTCTATGGTGTGCACAGATGTATAGTCATGTTTTCACATGTGGGCACATGTGTAAAATTTTTTAAAGAATGAAATCAGACAAACAAGACCCAGATGTAAATGCATTTATAGATTTAGTGATAACAAATAAGGGGGTTATTATCCGGTGGATTCTGTCTTCTCAGTTCAATTACTTCATATAGCAGAGGTCAGAAGTATTAGAAAATCTATACACACTTCTGCTGTACATGAGTGGTGGCAGCCAAAATATAGAAGTTATCGAAGAAGGTGGGAGTCTTCAGTTCTGGAAGGAAGGCCTGTGTGTCTTGCCCAACTATACTTAGAAGACATCTTCTTTGCTCTGACTTGTGAGGCTGAAGGGTTGGGTTGGAGAAAAAGGGTACAGAGGGCCAAAGAAGAAGTTAAGAGCTTTGAATATAAATTTTGTTGACTTCTCTTTTCCTAATTATTGGCTTTGTGACACATTCATCTATGGAAGAATACCCAGAGACTTTAATAAATGCTTTTATGTCCAATCTTTGATATCTCTAGCACTGAGCAGTGTTGAAAAAGGGCCTATGAATTTGTTGAAGTATTATCACAGGCAATAAAACATCTGCTTTCCTATATATATAATCCCAAGATAGAATTTAGACAGACTTCATCTTATAAGTACAGTTACAGTATTTTGTATTTCTAATACACAGACATGCATATATACACAACTTTATTTTTCTAATATTCATACTAACATTCTTTACCCCCACCAAAATTTATATACCTCCAAATTGTATTACACTCTATACTAACACGGCCACATTCCTATACATACATGCCTCCACATGCTCAAAGATTTTTTCCTCTACTGACGTCTCTATTCAAACCTTACTAAAAGATCATCTCATTCTGTGCCTGACATTGAATCAAACAATAGGTAGAAAATACGTGACATAAATGTCAACCTTTGAAATTTTTGTAGTCTAATGAAATATGGAAAATTATGAGTAGGAAAACTATAAAATAAATATATAGCCAACTGGAAAAATAATATACATGCTCTAAAAATATATCAACCAACTTTTCCTGAGGCTCTAGAGGAGCATAAAACAGTAAAACAGTGTTTGTGCACAGCAGTTTGAGGGTACATCAAAGAGACAGTAAAGATGGGCACTTTGCTGATGACTACTTGTCTTGCAGCAACTCAGTGTAAGTAGGCATATCTTATTTCTCATATATTAAGGTAATCTAAAGTTAATTAAAGAGAATTTCTGATTTGATATATATTCAGTTCTTAACCTTGAATATGTCACTTCAACTGTTTTTAATCTCATTCCATTTCTGCAAATGATGGAGAAGATTATTCCTAATGTACCAAGCTATTGAAGGACAAAGTGAAAGGAAAAACTGTGAAAAGCACTCTAAACTGTCAGGCACTTACTCAAAAAAGGAATTGTTTCTCTGTCCAGCTTTGTTGGTGACTTGTATGAGTGTCCTGTCTCATGGCCCCATTTACTCAGTTAAGGGACAAAAGTCCTAAGGCTTTAGGGCACTGAGCCAAAAGGGTAGAAGGACTACTTCCTGTCACCCACTCACTCTTAGATTTATCATTGTTCCCTTCCCCTGGGATTCATTATTGCCAATTTTTAAAGATGTACTTGGGCCTTTGAGCTCCATAATTTCTGACTCTTGAACCAAACACGACCCTTTTGAGGTTGGAAATCCATTTACTCTTGGCAAAGTCACAGCATCTTGTTTCAAAGAAAAAGGGAGTAAAAAATTCTAGCTCACAAAAATCTTAGGGAGTTTTATAACCAACGCTTATAAGACATTTTTGGAGCTGAATTCACTCTTACAACAGAGCCCTTGGATGATTTAAGTGTAAATGAATCAGAAGAGTCCAGATCATATTTCTGTTGAAATATACAAAGTGTAGAAATGGAAGGATTGGAGGCTCAGCCAAGAGCACTCTCTGTTTGGGCAAAGCCCCCAGGCTAGCTGGAATCATAGTATTTGCAGAGATTTCCCACGGAGACACTGAAGCAGGTCTTAGAGAACTATGCCATTAGGTGCTGTAGGCACCTTCCTTATTCCTCCTCTACAGATGCTTAGGTCACCCAATGGCCATAGGAGTTCTTGAGTACAGGATGGCCAGCTTTCAGGAAGGCTTCTGTAAATGAACATCTCTGGATATAAAGGAAAGAGAGACATCGCACACTCTCAGCTTGCAGTCCCTTAATATAATCATAGAGCCAAGCAAGATATACAGGATACTCTATTGTAAGAACAAGCTTCTGTGCCATGGACGAGGTCCAGCACAAGCTAATAGCAACATAAGGGGAAAGTAAACAACTTAGAGAAATGGTAAGAGCACTGGATAAAACTCAAGAGACTTTTAATCTATGTACTTAACTTCCAATCTTTCTTCACACTTTTACAACCCTACTCAGTTCCAATTAGCAAAAAATCAATCAAGTCTTATGACTCTGGGTTCTAAAAAAAATCCAAACTTTTTTTTTCCTTTGAACTCACTGACGTTGTCTGAAGTAAGGGATAATCTCTTCCACCTTAGATATCATTACAAGCTTTTTACTTGGTCTCTCTGATTACTGTCTCTGTACTCTAGACCACCTACTGAATGAGACCGAGAAAAGTCTGAGTACTAATATGATCACTCCACTCATCAGCATAGAAGTCATCATGGCTCTCCATTTCCTGTTGGCTGAAAAGCTAAGCATTTCTTGTCTAGTAAAATGGAGTATTGTTGTGATCTGAAGTCTTCCCTATTTTCCCATTTCATACATCCCCAGTCATATTTTATATTGAAAAATCTGTGTTTATTTTGATTGAAATACCTGTATCTTTATATCAGTCTGTAATCTATTTATCATCTTCATAGACAGATTTTGTAAACTGTCTATCTAACTTTGATCCTTTCTAGAGCAGAGTGTAAACAATAGAATAACAAAACTACTTTTAAAATAACAGGTAACATTAACAGTATAATTACTATGTGCTAAATACTATGTTAAGTATTTTATATACATTAACAGGTTTACTTTCCCATTAATCATATTAGACAGATGTATTTCCACCTTACATAAGAAGAAACTGAGGCAGAGGGAGATTAAGTAGTTTTCCTTCTAATCACAGTTAGGAATTGGCAAGCGTGGACTATGAATGCAGCTAGGCCCCAGTGATATAAGTCAGCCTGTATCTCCAACTGTATTCCCTATATGTCTTTTCACTTCAGTTGTTACCTATCTCTTAAATGTTTCCATTACTTAATTAAAAAGCCATATTTAGCAACATAATTGTATGTTTTTGAAATAGCATATTGGAGCATATTTTGAATACTTCCAACACTAAGACATTATGTTTGGGGTGATATGTATGTACCAATTGCCCCGATCTCATCTTATGTGGTGTATACAAATACAGCACTACACCACCACGAAAATAAATACTTATTTCAATTGAAAAGAATACTAGATAGAGAGATGACTCAGCAGTTATCAGCATTTACTGCTTTTACAGAGTACCAAGGTTCAGTTCCCAGCAACCAAATGGTTGCTATCAATTACCTTAACTCAAGACTTAGGGGATCTGATGTCCTTTTCTGGTCTGTGAGGGCACCTGTATGCAAATAATGCACAAGCGCATGCAGGATTAATTGTACATACATACACACACATAATAATGTTTTTGAAAGAATGCCTAGATATATACATTACGTCTCTGACAAATATTTTCTTTTTTTGCGCCAAGATCTCATGTAGCTAAGGCCAGCTTCTGATTCCCAGTGCTGGTATTACAGGTATATGTCACTGGGCTGACTTTTAACATTCATTTTAATTTTTCATGCCTTTAGCAAATTTTTGAAAATTTCATATAATATACTGTGACCACATTTAGACCCTCTACCCTATCTGAACCCTTCTTGTAGTTCTGAACTCTGTCATATATATTAAGGCCTATCAAGTCAAGTTTGCATCCCTAAATGTGCTTCAGTGTGCATTTATCCACTGGAGCTTGGTTAAGCTCCCTAACATCATATCCTTAAAGAAAACTGACCTTCCCTCTCCCAGAACTAATCTGTTGCCAATGGTTCCTAAACTAAGATTGAGAATTCTTATACACTTCCCTATTTTATGTTGGGATTTTGTCTGACTTGAGCTTGTGTGGGACTTGTGCATGCTGTTACCATTGGTGTGGGTTCATATAAGTAGCTTTCCAGCTGTCTAGAAAACTAGGTTTTCTTATGATAATCCACTGCCTCAGGCTATTAGAATCTTTCCATTCTTTCTTCCATAATGATACCTGTGCCTTTAGTGGCATTGGTTTGATATAGGTGTGTCATTGAGGGATAAGCACTCTGCAGTCTCATTCTTTGTACTTTTTCCAGCAGTGGTTTTTTGGGGTAATTACCATCTGTTGAATGAGGAACTTGACAGAAGATTAAAATCCAGTATATACAAAGAACTAAGAAACAAAACAAAGAATCAAGTAAACAAATGACCCAATTAACAAATGACCTATGGAACTGAACAAAGAATTCTCAAAAGAAGAAATAAAAATGGCTAAGAAATACCTTTTAAAAACAACTGGAGAGGGTATGGAAGGAGGAATAGACAGGGAGGAGAGAGAGAGAGAGAGAGAGAGAGAGAGAAGAGAGAGAGAGAGAGAGAGAGAGAGAGAGAGAGAGAGAGAGAATATTGCCTAACATGTAAAAAAACAGAGGGAATTGTATCAGTCTAAAAACTTACTAAAAAATTACACAAACAATATATCTACACAAGTCCATGTGTATAGCTGAAGGCTACATAACAAGAAACAGTGTCAGATAGGAAATCTTCCCTTTGGGCTGTTGGACAGGGTATTCCAAGGGACTCCTAAAATTACAGAGGCTATTGCCACAGCCTTTGGCTGTCTCCCAGAGCTTGAAGGTAAGACCCTATTGCTGAAGACAGGACAAACTTCAGATACAGGATTTGGAGCAATGCAGCTAGAACTGACCTGGAAGCCACCTCCCCTGAAGGCTAGTTCGCATAGATTTGGAGAGAACTATGCAAGTTGCTAAGGGAGAACATCAATCGATGCTCCAAATCCAGCTTTAAGGCCTAATAACCACAACAATGACCAATGACTGGCACAGCAAACTCTACTTGGGCAGTAGTGGCACTTTTATCTTGGGGATAACAAACAGCTACTTAGTTGAACTTAAAGCCCACCCAATGGGAGGAAACTCGAGTGAGGTACTATAAACATAACCAAATACACATGGCTGGAGAGGTCATAGATATTAGAGAAAACCCCAAGGCTGTCACATTCCTAGAAAAATGTAATTTCTCATTATGTGCAAAATATGGATCCTTATATTTACAGACAAGTACCCAGTGACCACTCATCAAAAAAAAAAAAAAAAAAAAAAAAAGAACCTCAGCCAGGCATGGTGGCACATACCTGTAGTCCTAGCGCTTGGGAGGCAGAGGCAGGTAGATCTTTGTGAGTTCAAGGCTAGCCTGGTCTACACAGTGAGTTCCAGGACAGCTGGGGCTAGAGGGAGACCCTGTCTCAAAAAGACCAAAAAAAAAATTCTTTTGCAACAGACAGGGTTTGTTACAGAGTTCCGAGGTCCACAACTGGTTATACACAGAAATTGTCTGTGAATTGTCCAAGCCTAAGTGACACATCTACAATACAACCTCTACACCTAAGGTTCATGGAACATACTGGAACAAGTGGTAGATAGAGCACCAATGCATCTCTCAAGTCTTGTCAATGAAGCTCCATCTTGCAACAGAATGCCAGGAACACAAAAGGACACAAATGGTCAAAGGGTAGAGAATAAGAATTTTCAAAGTTGAGGTCTTGGACAGAAATCCTATATTAAACCCCACTCACCCAGGGTTCAGTGACCATTGTGGAAGATGGGGCAGAAAGATAGTAAGAGCCAGGGAGGAGGTACATGACCATGTGGATATAGAATCCTACAGATTAATGATACCTTGCTTTTTATGAACCTACAGCAGTTGTTTCAACGTCTACATGACCTGTGCAAACTTAAGCAGACAAAAACCCAGTATAGAATTGTGGTAATGGGAAGTAGGCATCAATTTTATCCAAAGAACTATTGGCCACTGATATTTGCTGTGTGAGGAAGAGCTGATCTTTTTAAAGGAGGGAACTCTAGATAGGCCGACTAGACCTCAGTGGATGAACTTGCACTGAGAGATGTCTGGCCACAAACTTGACTCGATAGGCCTTAACTCAAATGACAGAATGCATGAATCCAGTGGGGGCTGTGCCTATGGAGAAAATATAGAGTATAAAGATGAAATACACAAAAATTCAATTAAAAATTTACAAAAAAACTGTTCAACATCCATAATAATTAGGGAAATGCAAATTAAAACTACTTTAAGATTTTATCTTACCACAGTCAGAATGGCAAAGATCATGAGAACAAATGATACCAAATGCTGGAAAGGATGTGGACAAAGGGGAACACTCATTCACTGCTGGTGACATTGCAAACTCATGCAACCCCTATGGAAATCAGTGTGACAATTTTTTTTAATTAAAAATAGATCTAACATATGATCTAGCTATACAATACCTTGGCATATACACAAAATGCTCAATATCATACTACAGAAATATTTGCTCAACCATGTTTGTTGCTACTTTTTCCATCACAGCTAGAAAATTAGAACAGCCTTAATGTACTTCAACCAATGAATGAGTAATGAAAATAGGGCTGGAGAGATGGCTCAGCAGTTAAGAACACTGGCCGTTATTGCAAAAGACAGAGGTTCAAATCCCAGCACCCACATCGCAGCTAACAACCATCTGTAAATACAGTTCCAGGGAATTCGAAGCCCTCTCTGTCCTCCTCGGGCACTTCATGACACTGGTGCCCTTAAACATATGCAGGCATAACACTCATACACATAAACATAAAAGCTGGACATTGTGGTGCATGCCTTTAATCTCAGCACTCTGGAGACAGTGGCAGGCAGAGCTCTGTGAGTTCAAGGCCAGCCTGGTCTACATACAGAGTTCCAGGTCAGCTAGGGCTACAGGGAGACTCTATGTGAAAAAGACAAAAAAATTAAACTAAATAAAATATTTTTTGTTTTTTTAATATATTTAATAACCACATAATTAGTAGAAGCATTTCATTGCAGCAGCATTGACATATTCAATAAGAGTATCCAGAGCAAAAATTTTAAAAAAAGAAGATGTGGTGCATATACCCAGTGGAATTCTACTCAGCAGTAAGGAAAACAGAATGACGACATTTGCAGATATAAAAACTATTATACTAAGTGAAGTGACACAGACTTAGAAAAACAACCTCTCTTATTTGTGGATTTTAGCTCCAAATCCTTAGATGCTAGTATACTCTGATGTAAGCACAGGAGCCAGGAAAATGGAAAGGAATCATGGGGGTAAAAGGGAAGCAGAAGCTTGAGAGAAGGAGATATTAGGAAACAGGTGTTATGAAAGAAGAAACGGGAAATTGGGAGTGCTATACAGAGGGAGAAAAAGATGTAAATAAGGCTTAGGTGTGAAAAATCAGAGTTAAATGTATTAATTCAAAAGCCTACTGAAAAATACACATAAAATACAAATGCATTTGTGTAATTGAAAGCTATATAACAAAAACACAGCGCCAGGCAGGAGAAATCTCCCTTCAAGTTGTTGGGCAGAGCAATCCAAGAGACTCCTCCACCCTTAATTGCCTTCAAGAACTTGAAGGTAAGATCCTAGTGCTGAAGACAGGACACACTTTGAACTTGGATCAATTCAGCTGGAACTGATCTGGAAGTCTGTTCCGAGATGACAAGCTACTATAGGATCACAAGGTTTTATACAAACTGCCAAGGGAGAAAATGAATCAATGATTTCATCCATCTGTAAAATCTAAGAACCAAAACAATGACCAACCCAGCTCTACTGCTACAGTAGAAGCACTTTATTTGGGGGTAATCAACAGTTGTCTAATTGGGCTTATGGTCCCCTAAATAGGAGGGAACTCATGGGTGGTACTGTAAACATAGTGACACATGAATGGCTGGAAAGGACATAGACCATAGAGAAAAACCCACTTCGGACATATCCCTAAAACAATTTGCCACTGTATTCTAAATAGATATCCTTATATTTACAGACAAGTATACCTTTCACCACTCATTAGAGAAGCATCCTTTTATAACAGATGGAGACTATTACAATGTTCCACAACTGGTCAAACACAGAGAATAAGTGTCTGTAAGGTTCACAGACCTAAATGACACATCTACAGTACAAACTCTACACCTAAGGCTCAAGGAACATAGTGGAACAGGGGGTGAAAAGAATATTAAAAATTCATCTTTAAAGACACAACATAAAGTAGGCTGAAAGGATTCATGTCTTCAAATCCAGCAATACAGAGAATACTTGAAGCAATACAAAGGACCGAAGAAAGAAATGAGTATTTCCCAAAAGGCTACAGAAATAAAATAAAGAAAGGCGTATCAATGGGAACACAAAATAGGACCACAAAGACAAAGAAATTAAAATGACAGTACACAATCCGCACCTTTCAATATTAACACTAAATATCAATGGTCTCGACTCCCCTGTCAAAAGACAGGGGCTGGAGCAATGGATCAAGAAAGAAAACCCATCTTTTTGTTATCTTCAAGTAACTCATCTCACCTTCCAGAACAGACATTATCTTAGAGTGAAAGGATGGAAAAAATATTCCAAGCAAACGATCCTAAGAAGCAAGCACGTGTTGCAATTTTAATAAATGACAAAACAGATTTCAAATTAAAACTCATCAAAAGTGATAAGGAGGGTTACTTCATTCTAATCAAAGGAACAATTGGTCAAGAATATATTACAGTCATGAACATTTATGCACCAAACTCTGCAGCACCCAGTTTCATAAAATCAGTAGTCCAGGACTATAAAAGAGAGATCAGCACCAACTCGGTGGTAGTAAGTGACTTTATTACCCCACTTTCTTCAAAAGACAGGTCAACTGGACAAAGAATAAACAGACATCAGAATTAAATGACATATTATATGAAATGGACCTAAGTGACATATACAGAATACTCCACCCATTCACCAAATAATACATTTTCTACTCAGCAGCTCATGCAAGTTTTTTTCTAAAATTGACCACATTCTGGGACACAAAACAAATCTCAACAAATACAAAAAATTGAAATAATTCCATGCCTTCTATCATACCACAATGCAATAAAATTTATAATCAACAGCAAAAGAGGCTCTAATAAATACATGAACGCATGGAGATTAAACAACACACTCCTGTATCAAAAATGGATCAAAGAAGAAATTAAGAAAGAAAAGTATTCCTGGAACAAAATGAAAATGAGAACACAACATAATAAAACCTCTGAGACACCCTAAAATCAGTCCTAAGAGGTAAGCTTATAGCTCTTAATGCCTAATTTAAAAAATCAGAAAGAGCATATATAAATGACTTGACAATACAGCTCAAAACTCTGGAAAGACTAGAACAAACCAACCCCAAACCTAGTAGAAAAGGATAAATAACAAAACTCGGGGAAGAAATTAATGAAATAGAAACAAAGAAAATAATAAAAACAAATTAGTGAATCTAAGAACTGGTTATTTGAAAGGTTAAACATGATAGACAGACCCTTATCCCAGTTAACCAACTGAAAGAAATAGGAAATCCAAATTAACAAAATCAGAGATGAAAGGGGAAACATCATAACAGACACCAAAAAACATCCAAAACATTGTAAGAGAATACATTAAAAATCTATACTCAATTAAATTTGAAAACCTAAAAGAAGTGGATGAATTCCTAAAATTATGTCCACTGCCAAAGTTAAACCAAGAGGAGATCAACAGCCTAAAAAGATCCATAACAAATGAAGAAATTGAAACACTAATACAAAAACTCCCAACTAAAAAAGCCCAAGCCCAGATGAATTCACAGTAGAATTCTACCAGACATTCAAAGAAAACCAAAAGCCAGTACTGCTTAAATTATTCAAAAAGACAGAAACAGAGGGAGAACTCCCAAATTCCTTCTATGAAAGCAGCATCACTCTAATATCAAAACCAGGTAAAGATACAACAAAAAAGGAAAACTATAGACTCATATCTTTAATGAACATAGATGCAAAGATACTCAACAAAACACTTGCAAACTGCATACAGATACACATCAAAAAGATCATCCACCATGATCAAGTTGACTTTATTCGAGAGATGCATGGACGGTTCAACATTTGTAAGTCAATAAATGATTCAGAGGGGCGAATGTTGGAGGGGAGGGAGTGGGCATGGATTTGATCAAAATACCTTATATGCATGTATGAAATTCTCAATAAAGTTTTTGTAACAGTTAAAAAAAAGAAAACATATAAATGGACTTAAAGACAAAAACCACATGGTTATCTCAATAGATACAGAAAAGGCATTTGACAAAATCCAACATGCATTTATGTTAAAAGATATAGAAGGAGTTGGTCTGAAGAGAATATACCTCAGCATAAGCTGTATACAACAAACCCATAGCCAACATCATCCTAAATGGAAAAAAAACTGGAAGGATTTGCATTAAAATCAGGAACCAGAGAGGGCTGTCCACTATCTTCACACCTTCAATATAGTGCCTGAAACTCTTGCTAGAGCAATAAGACAAGAGAAGGAAATTAAAGGAGTATCAATTGGAAAAGAAGAGGTCAAATCAACCATATTTACAGATGATATGATATTATACATATGAGATCCCAAGAATTCCACTAGAAAACTGTTAGAATTGATTAGTGCTTTCATTAAAATGGCAGGATACACAATCACCTTACAAAAATCAGTAGCCTTTCTACATACCAATAACAACCAATCAGAACAAGCACTAGAGGAAACGCTCCCATTCTCAATACTCTCAAAAAAAAAACTTAGGAATAAACCTAAAAAAAGACATTAAAGATCTCTACAATGAAAATTTCAGCACTCTAAATAAAGAGATAGAGGAAGACACCAGGAGATGGAAAGACCTACCATGCTCATGGATTGGTAGAATCAATAATGTGAAAATGGCCATCCTATCAAAAGCAATTTATAGATTCAATGCAATCCCAATCAAAATATCCATGACATTCTTCACGAAGTTTGACAAAATAATCCTAAAATTCATATGGAATCACAAAAGAGCTTGGATAACCAAAACAATCTTGGGCAAAAAGAACAATGCTGGGGGGAGCAACATACCAGATCTCAAATTATATTACAGAGCTGTAGTCATAAAAACAGCATGGTACTGGCACAAAAGTAGATACATAGATCAATGCAACACAATAGAAGACGCAAACATGAATTCATAAAATTTCAGCCACCTGATATTCGACAAAGGTGCTAAGAACATAAAATGGAGGAAAGACGGCATCTTCAACAAATGATGCTGACAAAACTGGATCACCGCCTGCAGAAAAATGAAACTTGACCCTTATCTTTTACCCCGCACAAAAGTCAACTCCAAAAGGAATAAAGACCTCAACATAAAACCTGAAACTGCTAGAAACATAGGCAGCACCCTCCAAGAAATAGGCAATAAGAAAGGACTTTCTAAATAAGACACCAGCTGCTCAGGCACTAGGGTCAACATTAAATAAATGGGACCTCATTAAATTACAAAGTTTCTGTACAGCAAAAGAAACAACTAAGGAAGGGAAGAGGAAACCCACGGAGTGGGAGAAAATCTTCACCAGATACACATCAGACAAAGGATTAATACCAAGAATATCCAAAGAACTCCAAAAAGAAAGAAGAAAATAAACGGCCCAATTAAAAGATGGGCAATAGACCTAAGCAGAGAGTTCTCAAGCAAAGAAATAAAAATGGCTAAGAAGCACCTTAAAAAGTGCTCAGCATCCTTAGTAATTAGAGAAATGCAAATCAAAACCACTACAAGATTTCATCTTACCCCAGTTATATTGGCCAAGATTAAGAGAATGGAAGACTCCAAATGCTGGAGAGGATGCAGTGAAAGAGGAATGCTCATTCACTGCTGGTGGGAATGGAAATGTGTGCAATCACTATGGAAAGCAGTGTGGAGAACCCTCAAAAAGCTGAAAATGAACCTACCATATGACTCAGTGATACCACTCCTTGGCATATACCTAAAGGACTCAATGTACTGTAGAGATACCTGTACATCCATGTTTGTTGTGCTCTCTTCACAACAGCTAAAAAATGGAAACAACCTAAATGTCCCTCAAGTGACGAATGGTTAATAAAAACGTGGTACATCTACTCAATGGAGTTCTACTCAACAGTAAGAAAAGATGATATTATGAAATTTGCAGGTGAGTGGATGGAACTAGAGAGTGTTTTACTAAGTGAAGTAACACAAACACAGAAAAGCAAGCAATGTATATTTTCCCTTATTTGTGGACTGTAGCACCAATCCTTTATATGTGGGTACAGAAATTCTGAAGTAACACCAGGAGCCAGGTAAAGGCAAAAGATACATGGAGGTAAAGGAATGGAAACAAAATGAAAAGGAGACAGTAGGGAACAGATGCTACTGGAGTACCTGAGGGAGGTGGAAAAATTGTGAGTAATCGTCAGGAAGGAGAGGAGGGAGGAACATGCAAGGGACCATGGTGTGGGGGAGGGAGGGAAGTCAGGAATGGAAAGATGGTTGGACTTGGGAGGTATTGGGGAGAGGGTGGGAATAATGGGGACACTATGACTAGGAAGGGAGGGAAGAGGGAGGCTGAATGGGAGAAAAAAGAGCAGAGATGAATAAATGGGGGGGGATGCTGGGATACCTAGAGTGAAAAGTGATACTCTAGAAACTCTGTGAGAAATCTACATAAAGTGTCTGAACATTAATGCATAAGTGTACCTAGGATCTGTGTGGAAGGGAACCCAGTGAGAGATAGAAGAGACATCCCTAGTGTGACAAACATGCTGCACAGCACTCATCAAAGAAACTTCTTTTTGCAATAGATGAAAGCTACCAGAGTTGCACATCTGGTCAGGCATAGAGTACATACACCTGGGAGATGCATGTTACTAGTTGAGGCATCTGTATTTGAATTCCTACAACCAAGGCTCATGGGACCTAGTGGAATAAGGGGTAAAGAGAGGGCTAATGCACCCCTAAACTCTCACCAATGAGGCATTGATATATGTCAGAGTGTATCACACACAAAAGGCCTCAACTGGCCAAGTTTTGGAGAATAAGAGACTGCAGAGAGTAGGATGGGACTCCTATATGGAACCTCACCCACCCACAGCTCAGGGACCATTGCAGAAGAGGAGGCAGAAAGATTGTAAGAGCCAGGGCCAGTCATGAATGGGTGAGGTAGAGGCTTTCAGGACAATAGAGGCTTGCTCATGTGTGTGGCTGGCAGCAGTGATATCCACCAATGGACCCATGTCAACTCAATTAAACAAGGGCCCAAAGGGTAAGTGAGAAATAGGTGGAGAGTCAGCACTAGATGGAGAACTATTTGGACTGGATGCTGCTGTGTGAGGGAGAGTATGACTTACATACGACCACTGGATGGGCTGACTAGACTCTGGTGAACGCATTCACACTGAATGACATTTGGGTACAAACACCTGAATAGGACTTAGCATGTATGGCAGAGTGCATAGGGTTCATTTGGGGGGGGCATGGATGGGGGGAGGGGGTCTGGAGATGAGTGAGAAATAGTGCATGAAATTTTTAAAAAGTGCAATAAAGTATAAAAATTAAGGAAAGAAAGAGTACATGAAGTTGTTAGGAAAAACTAATGGGCTGACTAGACTCTGGTGAACGCATTCACACTGATATGGGAGGAGGGGTGGGAGTAGGCGTGGATTTGAAGAAAACACCCTATATGCATGTATGAAATTCTCAATAAATTTCTTTTAAAGTTAAAAGAAAAGATTGGACATGGTCCTCATGCTTCTGGATGTAGAGAAAGTGGAAGACATATAATTCAGTACCTATATTTCATTCTCTTAGAACTTGTCTCTAGCAGATCAACTTGATGGTTTAGTCTCCACCACCCCATTGTCATCATTTTTTCAACAATCGTTTTTTTAAAGAGACGATGTTTTCTCTATGTGCATTCTTAGGTCCTGTTTTGAAGATTTGTTGACTGTGTAACTATTCCTCACCCAGCAGTGATCAGCTGCCAACAGTTCCTCAGCTAAGGCTGGGGCATCCTGCCCATTTCCCCAGTTCTATGCTGGATTTTATTTGGTTTGAGTTTGAATGGGTCTTGTATATGCTTTCATCATTATTGTGAGTTCATGTGGGCAAGTTCCTAGAAGCCTTGAAAACTCTGTTTCCTCATGCTCATCCACAATCTCTGACTCTTAAAATCTTTCTGCTCCCTTTTCTGAAATGGTCTCTGATCCCTGCAGTCTCTGAGGCCTCTCAGTCTCCTATTGGTGTAGATCAATTTTAAAGAAATATTTTCATGTGCTTGAGAGATGACTCAGCAGTTATGAGCACTGGTTGCTATTGCAGAGGAACAAGGTTCGATTCCCAGCACCCACATGGTGGCTGTCAGCCATTCATAACTCCAATTCTTGGGGAATCCAAAATCCTCTTCTGACCCCTGCAGCATTTCACAACACGGGTTCACTTACATATATGCATAAAATACACTCATACACATAAAAAAATAAATAAAATATATAACGCAAAGAAATTTTTCATGAAAAGTCCCACTATGCAGATGATGTTTTAGCAAAGGAAAACTTATAAAGAGAAAGTTTATCATCTTCACCCATAGTTTTGTAATTTTATTGTCCTGTGTCTTACCCTGTTGAGCTAATTCAATATCTTATATTTGATAATTTATCATTTTCTTTGTTTGAAGAGTTTCCTTTAGTCATTCTTTAATGATTGATTAGTCTACTAAGTCACAAACCCAAAAGGTAAAAGATTTTCTTGTGCGATTACTCTTCTTTTTTATTCCTGAAATATCATTTTGTTGGATTAAAGAATTTGCTATTTAAAATTCCTTTTCTGTGGAAATTGGTCCAAGTCCATGTCCTTTTCTTTTCTGATGAGAATTCTGAGCATTCTAACTGATACCTCCTACGCATCTGGTGTTGCTTTTGTCACTACCTTCAAAACGTTTTCATTGCCTTTGCTTTGCAGATGTTTTAACGTAATTATTTTTCTTTGACATTTAGTATATTTATGTAATATACCTTCATGATACCCAATCCTCACTTCCCCACTATACCTCCCCTCCCATCAGGACTTCATGGACACATTTCCCTTGCAATTTCACGAACTCATTTTTAAAATATTTATTTATTTATTTACCCATTCAATCTAATTTGTGTTGCCCACATGCTCATAACTGTGGGGACATCTAACAGGGCATGGGAAAACTACCAGTGGTCACACCCCCCAAAGATAACTCTCTGTAACCCAGCAGCCATAAATTCCCAATAGATCCTCAGAGGTGGAGCCTTGGGGTGGGACCTTGGAAGTCCTTCCCACACCAATGCTTAAATTTTCTGGTTCCTTTATCTTGTGAAGGTCTTGTGTAGGTAATCAATGCTGGTGTGAGTTTATGTGTGCAACAGCCATGTCATATCAAGAAGGTAGTATTTCTAAGGATGATACCCCATTCCTCAGCTTTCAATTCTTTTGGCCCACTCTACCATGATATTCTGAGACTTGGGGGCGGGGTTGTCATATAGATATTGCATCTACAACTGAACATTCTCTATCACTTATTCTGAGCACTCTGAATAGTAATTCATCTCTGTACTAAACACTACTCACAGCAGTAATAAGCTTCCCAGACCAAGGTTTAGAGCATCACAAGTCTGTGGAAATAAACATAAATAATTAGAATGTAATTTGACAGCATGACCATTTAGTAAAACAGCAACAATAAGTTGCCCTTGGGCTCAGAGTGTCCCTAGTCATTTTTCAGATACTGTTTATAGTACCAGGCATGAATTCCTGATTAATGTTCTTTCTTTGTGTGATCTGACTTTCCGCATTTTAATGTTAAAATTTCTGTTTGGTTTGGGGGAAAACAGAACTGCTTGGGTCACCTTATGTTGCTATTTTGGGCATGGAAACACCTGACCTGAGCTGCCTCCTTCGGTTGGATGAGGACTATGTTGTTCCTCCAGTCCTAGGGCTACTAAGACATCTGTGTCCTCTTTCTACCTGTCAGATTTCTTTTTGTTATCATTTACTGTATTTCCGTCATTTATGTTGTATACATAGCCAGAAAGAACCAAGAAAAGAGTTCTAATGTATTTTTCCTCTGGCTGTTAACTGTATGTATAAATTGAGTTACAAAATAGGTAGCTTATATACAAAAGTCCAAATTTCAGGGAAGAGGTGCTGCTTGGAGATGAAGTTGGGAGCAGCTGGCCTACAAGAATGCCACATACTCAAAGCATATATTTCTTTCTTTCCTTTTTTGTTGGCAATTTTATTAATAATGAAGATTTTATGACATTTTCATGCATTCTTATCATCATACTTTGCTCTCATATTGACCCCCCAATTATCTCACCCTCCTTCTTACTCCTGTCTTTCTGGTACATAAAACATATGAATTATTTTTCTCTTTGGCTTTCATTTTATATTAAGGAAAAATTCCACCAGTCTTATTTTTCCTCAACATAATTACAATCTATGTTAACAATTCTAGCTTTCCCTGTAAAGATCATATTGGTTTTCTTAAATGCTTGTACAGATATTTTAATTGCTATTTTGTTTACCAAGGCATAGTACCTTGTTCACCTAATTTCAAGTAATACCTATTTTATGTGAAAATCATAAGGTCCATTGAACTACTCAGAAGTAGAGACAAGTCTGTGATGTGCACTGTTCCTGGTCTTGAATTCTATTATGTGTTGATACTTTTCCTACTTCTACCGAGCTTGGCATTATTGCATCACCGACTTTCCATATGCCATATATTCAGGTATCCCAAGAGTAGAATTCAGGTAGAGTTCTCTTTCTGTAGGGTTATATCATTATCTGTGGGATGACTTCTGGGGAAGCCTTCTGTTACAAATATAATCTTACCTAACCTTGTAACCAAAGTTATTGTTATATTTTGAGATCATTTAACACTATCACAGATTGTTTGCAGTCTAAAAAAATCTTACTAGACCTTGGGGTCCTCTTGTAATTTAAACATATAGCTTTAATCTCTCAGGTCTCTTCCTCACCCTTGACCCAGAATAATGTGTGCATGTGTATTTGGAGAAAGTATCAATGAAAGCAGTGAATATTTGCTAGAAGCAAAGATTTATTCTGTTTATGTTGTAAACAACATATAGGATTAAATTAATAACATCTGTTTGTAGGTCGTGTGTGCTGTTCTGCTTCAGTTAGGAGTGAGATAGGAAAAATCCTTTGAAAATATGGTTCCCTGAACCAGGCATGGTGACCCAAGCCTTTAATCCCAGAATTCGAAAGGGAGAATCTGTGAGATTGTTGTCAGCCAGATCTGGTATTCCAAGCCAGCTGGGACTACAAGAAAACCCTGTATGAAAAAGGAGAAGCACCTCATTTCTCCCCTATATTTCTTCCCTATATCATGCTGGGTATACTGTTTCACTAAAGAGAGAGCAAGGCCTTTGCTTGGGAACATTGCTCTTGGGAGAAATCTGAAGTAACAGGCTCTCAGAATAGATCAGGCCGTACTCTCAATTTTAATGGATACTAAGAGTCAGGCTGTTTTTATTCAGCCATGGTCATAATGTAGCATTTCACCACTGGAAGTATCTATGAACAACATACAAATCGTTGACTTCAAGTAGCTCAAATTCTATACATAATTAGCCATGATTTTTTAATACCATATTTCATGGGAATATACTATGATAAAATATTACTGACTGCCTTTCCAAAAATGAGGCTGACATCAAGATAACTTCATAGAAAAGGCCTGCTATGAGAAAATCAGGACTAAATGTGCTACTTATTAAGATAGATGTTTCCCTAATTATGTCATTATTCCAATTTCTCTGCATGTGTCTCATTTATCATTTGTTCTTTGTCTTCATCCTTCTTTACATTTTCCTTTAATCACACTTAATATAGAAATTAAATTTGGCTGAGGTGTTTTGATGTAGTTATTAAATATTCTAATTTGAAGTTCTCTTAACTCTTTTCTCTCATGAATCACCTATTTCCACATCATCTTTGGTTCTAGAATTAAGCAAATATATCCAGTGATGCTGTCATCTAAAATTACTTTAATTTGAATATTTTATCATCCCTTGAGGTGGGTTATTTTCATTTGGTTAATTTTGGTCATTTTAAGGACTTTTACTTCTTTTCACTGAAGAGCGTATTGTTTAATGCAGCACTATTTAGAGAAACATATAAATCCTAACTTATTTAGTAGTTGAAAATGGTACGTTTATTACTTATTGCCAAAATATACTGCATGAGTGATCTATTTAAGTAGTGATTTAGAGGATTAAACTCCCTCTTTATTTGGCTCATCCATCTTTAATACATAATTTTTAAAGATATTGTGATAATCTGTAAAAACAGAGTAGAAGGATAGAATAAAGAAGGTCATATTCATAAAGTATTTGAGGCAAAGCCAAGATGCAGTACAAATCACTTTCACTCACATTCTTTTAGGTAAAGCTCAGTCTTCTGGTCACAATGAGCTGAAAAAGAAACTCAGTCTAGATGTGTGCTCAGGGAAGCAGAATTTCTAGTCAATAGATGCCCACATTTTCCAACACCACTTAATTTTCTGTTTCTAAAAGGTGCTTATCATAGTTGCATCATAATGGAGTTATTTTGGATCCTGTGAAAGTTTTAACAGTTATTTTGAAAATATTTTTAAAGTTTTTTGTCAGATTTCCCGGAGACAAATGTTTCAAAACTTTCTTTTACAAATAATTTCTTGCTGGCAACAATCAGGATATTAATTATCACATGCTGAAGACATTTTGTAATGATGAATCCTTTACTACAGTCAGTTCAACCTCAGAAAATAAAGTATTCATGTCATTGCTCTAAGTATCTTTGTGTGTTTTGTCATTCAGAATTGCATGATTAATTCTTAACAGATGTTGAACATTTGTAAAACTTTAGAGACTTAATAAGTATGTGTGCCAAAAGATAATCATGGGAGCATCATTTATGATACTGAAAACTAGAAAAATAGTAAAAATGTCAAAAAGTAGCATATAGCATTGAAAATAAAACTAATAAGGGAATGCTCCTAAGTAGGATTCTGATTACAAGTATATTAAGGCATATTTCAAAATGGTCATTAGTATTTCCAAATACTAATAATGATTATGGGTGAATGGTAAAATGTACACCTTTGTGTTCATAAATTTTCTGAAATTTCTTATTTAGTTGTATGATAAATCACCCGCTGTGGTGTTTTCACTCATATCCTTATGTCATTTCATTCATTAAATAATTGGATGAGAATTTACATTTCCTTAAAGGTTGTTGTCTTCCAAATATATAACATTAAAAATATACATAAAGAAGAAAACATGTCAAAAACTAGTAGTGTTTGATTTTGGATGGTACAATAATAATTAGGTTTCCCTTGGTATTTGTGTCTTTTTTTAATTAAAAAGTTAAAAACACTTTAGAATCACACAAACTTAACTTCAAATTCTAGCTAATACCATACCATATATTAGCATAATGAGTCTGAACAAGAAAACTGAATCTTGATATTCATATTCTCACCTAAAAAAGTTAGAAGATTAAAGAATATCTGCCTCACAGGATTCTTCTAAGGTTATATTAGATAATTCATACAATATACTTAGCTGAGTGTCTGTTACCCTGTGATCTCATTCAATGAATTTTGTTAGAAATGTTTAACATTTTGTATTTTATAAAAGTTCTACAGTCAAAATGATTTTTTAGTAATTAAGGAACATGTTTATATATTTAAAAATCAAATTTTAAATGTGTCAATCTATGATAACCCTGAGCATAGTCAATACTAAATAATGCTGGTATTCATTCAACACTAAATAACACTAGATATTCAGTTGCACAGACATTGATTGTAGGAGCCTTTCAAGTTCTCCTCAGCAGATCTCTCCCATTCCACATGGAACCAATCACATACACAAAACCCTATTTTTTGAATGTGGAACTTTTGCGCTTACTCTGAGGAGAAACCAGACTGACCACTAGCTGCAAGATGAAGGGCTCAATTCTTTTCACATTCCTGAGACCAGACTTCCCACTGTGCATCATATAAATGCCATAACATTGTTAATACTGCAAAAAAAGATACAGAAGTACATGAGATGTTTACAATGAGGTCAATCCAACACAAAAAAGAAAAAAGAAAAACAACATCTTTGGGAAAATGAGAAACATTTTCCAGAACTGTCATGATTTAAGCAGTTGTTAGGAATCTATTTTGTGTTGTCTTAATTTTTTCCTAGTTCAAGATCTCACTAGTACTTGCATTGAACATTATTCCTCAAATATCTTTATACTCCATTTTCTCCTGGTTTAGTCATTATTCATATTTTCAGAATGTTCTACCAAAGAAATAAAAACATGTTTTCACTTATCTGTCAAAGGGTTTCTCTATATGTTATCGATGTGGGTATCAGTTGTTAGATATTCTAGAATAAATAAATGACTGAATGTGTCAATAACAAAAGCTGTTTGTTTCTCATTTTTATAGATAAGTTTATTGACACCTAGAGACGAGAACAGCTTGAACATGGTCATTGAGCAAGTCAGTCACAAATTAAGACTAGAACCTAAGATTCCTGATTCACAGCCATTGTTCCAATTACTTACTATTGCACCATTTGGCTCTGGAACGGCCAAAGAAACAAGTATCTAGTAAAAACAAATGCCTACCACTGCCAGAGGACTGATCACTCTCTGCATCGAGGAAAACAATTGCATGTCTTCTTCAGTCTCATAATTTTTCCTGGAATAATTAGGTTTGTTACTTCTGCAATTTAAAAGGAGTGCCATCTCCAACTTCATAACAAATTCCATTTTGTTAAGTACTTTTCCCTGCCAAATACTCTACTAAGTTTTAATGTGTAATATCTTATTTAATATTCTCCACTATAAAAGGTAAATATCACTGCCTTTCACATTTTATAGATGAGAAAACATGTCCATAGTTAAATGACTTGCTACAACTGACACATTTTCAAAATCATAAAATTAAGATTTTGGCCTAGATCTGTCTCATCCACAACCTGTAATATAATCTTCAATAGAAATCCTGTTTGTTTTGTCCTTTTCTCTGTCTCTGAATTATTTGAATGTCCTCATCACCCCTTTACACTCATACCTTAGCTACCCCAGCTTCCTAGGAGCCAGGAGCCTAGAAAATAAGAAATCATAACACTATTTGCATACATTACCTACAGGCAAAATTTACTAAAGAAAATTTTGCAGTTTAAAATTAATTGTTAATTGCCTAATAAACAAAACCAACACAAAACACACTTTTAACAAGGTAAACTACAAAGTGAAATATTTCAAAGTATTAAATGCTCTATCACTATGGAAAAGCTATTTTGTCACAAGTAAGATGAGTGATTTTTCTATACACCTCCTTAATTCCTATCACTAATTCAGACGTACATAGACAAATGAAGCTAAAGAGCAAATTATTTCACATGCGTAAAGAAATGAGACATGCCTGAAGAAGCATGATGAAGGGAATGTGGTGCAATGGTGAAATATTTTACTGTAAACTCAGTCACAGACGTGTGTCTATTACTGACAGTTTTTTTCTTTTTTTTTCTTTTATTGTTGTTGTTATTTTTGACACCATGATTCTCTCTAAGTTTCTTTTGAGCTCTGGCTATCTTATCCCAAGAAAAGTACCTACTGGAAGAAGAAAATGTGTGTGTTGTGGGGGGTCTTTGTAGCCACAAGGGTGAAGACATGGATTCTAGTCCAAAGCCTACTAATAATTTATGGCATGGTTTTATATGATCATTGAGCCTCTAGCCTACTCAAGTTGAACTAGATGATTTCCTCTCCCAACACCTTTCTTATTACTGTTATAAGAAATTACCACCATATAGTGGCTTAAAACAAAAAAATATTGCTTTACAGTCAGAGAGATCATATGTCTAACATAGACCTTACTAAACCCCAAACCATGTGTTGACAGGGCTCAGTTATTTTCTGGAGATTGTAAGGGGAGAACTTCCTTTTTTCATTTTTCCAGATTTAAGAAGTCATTTGTGGGGCTGGAGACATGGCTCAGCGATTAAGAACACTGACTGTTCTTGCAGAAGACCCAGGTTTGAATCTTAGCACCCACATGGCAGCTAACAACTGCCTATAACTCCAGTTACAGGGGATCCGACAGCCTCTTCTGTCCTCCGTGGGCATTGCATGACACAGGTGCACTCACCTACATTCAGGCAATATATGCATACACATAAAATAAAAATAATAAATTATTTAAAAAAAGAAAACAAAGTCTTTTAAAAAAGAAGTCATTTGTAATTATTGACTCATGTTCTCTTCCCTGGAAGATGAGTATAAATCTTCAAAATTCTATCCTCTGAATTCTGGACACTTAGAATGAGACCACTAAGAAATTCTGAATAAACTTCCCAATTAAAAATCTTATATCACATTTTAAAGTATCTTTTTTCATATGAGTTTAGATATTCACAGGTTCAGGGAATGAAGTTGTAGACATCTTTAGCTGATAATTATTCATCTTACCACATCATTTTTTAAAATACTTTTATTGAGTTTTTGTGCATTTCATACAATAGTTCTTAATAAAATTTAAACCCCCTTCTCCCATCCATACCCTCCCATACTCCCCCTGCCACTGGAATTTAGTCAAACATTTGTATGTAAATGTCTTTTGGTGCAAGTTCATCCACTAGAGTCTAGCCAGCCTATCTAGAGATCTTAAGCAAGGTCTACCCTCCCTCACCCAACAGTAATCAGCTGCCAATAGTTCTCAGACTAGGGCTGGCCAGCCACCCATTTCTGTCAGTATATGCTGCGCCCTTTTCTGATTGAGTCTGAATGGATATTGTACAGGAAGCCACCACTGCCACAAGTTCTGATGAGTGAGCTTCCAGTGACCAGAAGGCCTCTGTTTCCCTATGGTCGTGGACCAACCCTGGCTTTTACAATCTTTCCACCCCCCTTTCCATAATGGTCCCAAAGCCATGGATGGATGAGTTTTAATATAGGAATCCTATTCAGGGACACACACTCTGCAGTCTCTTATTCTCTAAAACCTAGCCAGTTGTGGCTGGTGAGAGTTGAGGGATGCGCTAGTATTCCCTCCATCCCCTGTTCCTTTACCTTATGTGAGCCTTAAGTGTAGAGGTTCCACTGTAGATATGTCACCTAGGGCTGGTCATCTCTCAGACGTCTATTCTCTATGTGTGACCAGTTGTAGAACTTTGTAATAGCCCCCATTGGTTGCAAAAATGAAGCTTCTTTGATGACTGGTGTATGGTAGGTATACTTGTCTGTAAATATAAAGATCCATATTTAACATATGGTTAGAAATTTCATTTGCCTAGAGAAAAGACAGAGATCGGGCTTTATCTAGGCTCTATGATTTCTCCAGCCATGTGTATTTGACTATATTGACAGTGCCATCCATGAGTCCCCTTCCAGTGAGAGGGCTTTAAGTCCAATTAGATAGCTGTTGATTAGCCTCCAGATAACAGTGCCACTACTGCACCAGTAGAAGTAGTTTGTTGTGCCAGTCATGTTTTTTAGGCTTTAGAGCTGAGTTGGACTGTTGATTGATTTTCCCTTTTAGCAGCTTGCATAGAACTGAGAGTTAGCTTTCAGGGAGAAGGCTTCCAGGTCAGTTCTAGTTCCATTGATCCAAGTCCGTGTGTCTGAAATCTGTTCTGTCTTCAGCAATGGGGTCTTAACTTCATGTTCTGGGAGATAACCAATGGCTCCAGGAATAGTCCTTGCTATTTTGGGAGTTTTTTTTACATAAAGAGAGAATAGTCACGTCTTTATGTGAAAAAAAATTAAAGAGATGAAAAATATTTGTAAGCCCTTGTGAGCACAGAAGATGATAGGGTAAACAAACATTAAAATCATCTTATACTATATTTATGGGTATAAAATGTCCAACATGTGGGACTAGACAACTGTCAGCAATGGTAATTCCTTATCAGATATACTGATATACTTTATTTCTATTAGGATGGCATCTATATTTGGTCTTTCTCAGATAACATCTCCCTGTTGGGAGTCCCAGCTGGCCTGTAACTCACTATGTAGACCAACCTGGCCTTGTATTCACAAAGATCCACCTGCCTCTGCCTTCCGAGTGCTCGGATTAAAGGCGTGTACCACCATGCCCAGCTCAGGGTGCTATATTTTAAGTGAAATCAAAACTTAAGTTGGAATGAGTCCAGCAAATAGTGGGTATGAAGCAGAGAGTCAAATATTTAAATGACAAGGAATAGGTAAATTTATTCCAAACAACACAACATGTGCAGTAGAAGAAATTTGCTTGTACTCCTCACGAATATAGAGAACTCTGGTTCTGTTAGGAAATCTGGGACTAGGTGTTATAATACCTGTAAACACTTTTTGTTGAGGAATGCTTGAGCTATTTGGGGGTCTTTAGTGCTTCTAAATGGATTTTTACAGTGCCTCTTCTAGTTCTGTGAATAACATCATTGGAATTTTGATGGGCATTTTGGCTAGTTTTAATTGTTGACTTACACAACATAAAATCGTCTAGTAAAGGGATCTAAATAAGAAATGGTCAAGATTAGGTTGTGGGCATGCTTTGGATTGATTTTCTTAATTAATTGATATGTGAATGTTAAAATTGTATTGATAGCCCTTTAACGGAAAAGTATTTCCTTCTAGTCAAGACAATGTAGTCTCTGACCTGAGTGGAGACCTAACATTCCAGTTGGGCAGGTAAAGGACTTGGCTAAGGGACTACCCTTCAGGAAGGCAGGACAAACCCCAGGGATGCAGGCTCACCTTAAGTCATACTAAAGAAATAGGAGGAATAACTATCTCTTTAATGAGATAGTGTACTCTTCTTTATGAGAATTTGCATCCCCCTCCTGCGGTCCTACAAGCCCCATGAGTTTATTCTGAATCTGAAACTGACTTTTTGAGTCCTGACTCAGAAAGTCCTAATTTTTCCTTTTTCTTCATTTCTGTCTCTTTTGGATGCTGGCCAAAGCCTAAGTATGATTTCTAGAATTTTGGGCTTCCTGATTCTTTCTCTAAAGCTGCCTTCCCTGCCATGTCACTGCTTGTCTGCCATGTGGCTGACATCCATGTGAACCTAATTCAAAGAGCTCAACACGTTTTCTCTTCTCTTCTCCATTCTTTTCCTCAAGGCAGCGTCCAAATTTACAGCTTGCCTACCCTGGGGTTTTTTTTCATTCAAACGCTAATAAAATTGCTAAGAACAAACTTCTTGTCAACATGAATAGAAACTCTGACTTGAGTGGTTACCTAACATTTCAACTGGGCCAGATCAATCTCCTGGCCAAGAAACCACCCCTAAGAAGGTGGATTCACTTTAAGCCATGCTAATGAGATACGCAGAATAATTAATCCTTTAACGAGATAATGCACTTTACACCCCAGAATTCCTGGCGGTGGTTCAGTAGCTAAAGGAGTCAGTCATGCAGTTTCATGAGTCTGCTCGCATTCCTCAATTCACGTTTTCTTATTCTCTGAGCTTGGGTTCCCTAACACTTTGTGCTTCCTCAACATTTTGGACTTCCTTCCTCTTTCCTTAAAGCCTCCTCTCTGCGCACAATGTGCCTGATCTCCATGCTGGCTTAAAAGGCATCACTTTTTTGTTCCCTTTTCTCCTCCTCCAGACAGCTGCTGAGATTTGCAGTTTGCTTGCTCTGGGGGCTTTCTCTAATTTTTGTTGGATTTTTGTACATTTTATACAACAGCTTTTAATCAAATTTAGAACCACTCCTCAACCACACCCTCACACCCCCATAAAACTGTCTCCAAGCCTCAAAAATTGTACTCGAGCTTCTATTTGAATTTATTCTTAAATTCTTTTATTAATGAGACTAAAAAACCTCAATAGCGGACCTTAATTTCTCCACAAACGTGACGACTCTGTTAGGGCTCCTCAAATTTTCCAGTAATTTATTTGCTGGCCTGTACAGAGATATTACAGAAACTCCTCTGAGGCCACGATATGTTACCATACTGTAAGACCTTTATATTTCTGTCTTTCCTTGTGGCTGTTATTTGCTTGCTTTGTGCTTTATATCCATAAGAGAAGGGAAAAAAATGTATCTCCGCTTTTTCTCTCCCCCTCATCAGGCTTTCCTCCTTGGAGAGAATGGAGGAATATGGTGTATACATTCAACACCTCTCTTCTGGGGGTCGTTTTTCCATATGTCTCTGTCTGATGATCACATTGCAAGAGATAAATAGTGCTAAGTTAACTCCATATCGTCTCTACCTGGGTGGGGATTAACACTTTCACTCACCACCTTTGCTCTCGCAGACAGATCAGGAGACTTCGAGTCAGGTTTTGTGAAAGGAAGTGGAGGGGCTTGGTGTGATTCAGCCCATAGGTCTGTTTTCATCAAAGTGGTCCCCAGCACTACCTCAGAACATGTAGTCTCCAGGCAGTTCTTTTTCTAACTGTGAAAAAGTGCCATACTGTTACAGGAAACTGAGACACAGGGACTGACACACTGAGAAGACACCAAGAGACACACATGGAGAAATTAGGAAAGATTAGTCAGGCCAGTGGACTCAAGCACTGAGTTGAATTCCTTCATAGTTTGTATAGGTCTCCTATTGTTAAATCATTGATGGGTTTACAAACTACATGATTGCCAATATGAGTGCTTTCATTTGATACTCTAAGACAACTGAAAAGAAATTCCTTCTACAGGCATATTTTAGAGGCAGATATCTAAGGGAGAAGTAAAGATATTTTTTAACAGAGATTATTGCAGGTACCTAAGCAGCTAAGGCTGTTGCAAACATATGTTCCATTAGATAACTGCAGTACTCATTTCTTAAAATTTTTGCCCATTTTAATTTTGATTCCCTTTTTCACAAAAATTATATTTTCTTATTTTTTAATATCTTTTATTATTTTTATTTTTATGTGTATGAATGTATTACCTGCATGTGTGTAAGTGAACCTGTGTCATGCAATGCCTGCAGAGGTTAGAATAAGGTGTTAGATCACCTAGAACTGGAGTTATGGACAGTTGCTAGCCAGTTTGTGGGTGCTGGGAATTGAACCCAGGTCCTCTGCAAGAGCAGCCAGTGCTCTTGACTGCGGAGTCATCTCTCCAGCCCCATAAACACAAATTTTAATAAGCATTTATAAAACCAATCTAAGGTGAGAACTATATCATAAAGTATAAAAATCAGTCATAAAACAATTTTTAGACACACACAAAAGCGACATTGAGTGCACTGGTGTCATATATTTTTCCCACCATTCTCCCCCTTCTGATGCCTATTTATATCATCTAAGGAATAAACCCTTGAAGATCTGTTTTGTTAAATATTGGATCTCTGAGATCATAGTGCCCTATTGCTTAATATGCAGGTCCAGAAGTCAGAACCACTTGTAATTTTACTGCTTCCAAGCAAGAAGAAATGAATCATTTAAATATTGAAGCAGAGAGGGTCCCAAAATTAATGCTGCTATGTGGACTGACAGTGAAACTTGGAATGTTATAAGCCATGGGGAGAGTGAAGAGCAGTTCCAGGAAGACTTCAAGGCTTCCACAGAGTTTGTAACTGATTCTGTAGATAACATATTTTATCCTATTCTATTACAGATTGGTTTACAGAAAACAGCATTCCTCCTTTGGGAATAAGTATAGATCTCCTTTCTCTGCTGTTAATAGATCAAGTCCTCTTCTATTGCATAAAACTATTGTAGCTAAGGAGTCTACTTTTTCTGTACTAAAAATAATGATTTTGAGATTTCTTAAAGTTTTCCATTAAATTATTGGGAGATATGTTTGACTTTAATTGAAATATTAACTATGCTCCCAATACCTAAGGCCAAGGTGATTTTCAGTCCTACCAGGAGAGGGATTAATATGGGCATTCGTTTGGACCTGCTGTAGTATAGATCATAGGCAGGCACTGGTGGAGATTGGTCTCCCAACATTATGTCTATACGCAAGGACATGAAAGCCAATGTACAGACACCCTTCCATCAATTCAACAAGCAAGTGTAAGCCAAGGAATCACAGATGAACAAGATGAGGAGTGGTTAGCACACCATACTTCCTTAAGTTGGACAAAGTGGGTGAGTGCTACAGTCATGACTTTGGTTCTATCTGAGGATGACAAGGGTGTTTACAGTTCCACCAGGCATTGTATGTATTGTGGGTTCACTGGTTAGTTAGGAAGGTTTCTAACAGGCTCTGTGGAGTCTGTGTTTCTCTGTCTCTGTGTTCAGGGTCTGATATGTTCACTGGTGTATTGAGGCCCCATGGGGTGCTCATAGGCACACAAAGCCAAGAGCCAGCTGCCAGGGTGGGGTTCTGTTTTGCCAAAAAGTGGTAAGCTGAATTAATTATTTCCAGTATTTTTGTTCTAAGTACCAAAATCAAATATTTAGTCTTGTGAGGAATTGGTGGAGCTGAGCTGGGTGGTGGGCTCACTAGCAGGGCAGTGTCTAAATCTTGAGCATAGGTAGCAATGTGGGGGTTCCTCAGATTGTGAGGTTTTCTGTGTAGAATGTATGAATGTCTCTGTGACTGACAGTGAGGAGGGTGGCTTGGAGAATGCAGAAGTTCCCCAGCAGCCTTTTCATGCTTACATGTTGCAGGTGTTGTCTGGGTCAGTTGCATGGACTTTTTCCAGTTCCCTCCAAAAAGTAAGATTTTGCTTAATACATGAAGTATAGAACCCATTGCTGAAATGGAAATAATAATTACAGTGACATTGTGGATACAAAGGGCTTCCCATTGCTCTAGGATTCAGCGGTGGCTATAAGAAGTAAGATTAGAAAAAATATGACCATTATACCTAAGTATAGTAACGCTAAGGCCACATTTTGTAGCTGATTCCAGACATCTGAGCCAGTTAGATCTACAAAGGCTACAAACACTAATATGATTATAAGAACAGGATGACATTTTTACCATTTCTCCCAGTTGTCTCTCATTGAATTCCTCAGGCTTCCACCTTGAGTTGACCAGTCAGCTTCCAGGTTTTCAAATGGAACAGGGCTGTAACAACCTTTAAACTTCAGCTATGCATATATTGACCAGTGTCCTGTGTGATCAAAGCAGGGCATCTGACATGAAAGGTGATGTTGAGGAAATCCTCAGTGTTTCTCACTCTCTACTGTGTCAGTCATTCAGACAAGGCAGCAGCCTTTCCATGGAAATGATGGGTCTGGACATCAATACCTGCAACTTTCAAGGCTATAGAAATTGTTAGAAGTATAGGATAGGGACCCTTTCAAGTGAGTTTGAGGGTTATCTTGTGCCAATTTTATGCCCATGTGAAATCTCCTGGTTTATAAAGGTACTCCCATTGTAGGCAAGAAGTCTTTCTAGAACCCGTTTGTGTAACTGAGCTATGGTACTGGCTAATGTCTGACGCTGAACGTCAGTCTCTAGATTTCTTACATACCTTCAATCCCTGATGAGTCTTATGAAGGGAGGCGTTCTATCAAACAAAATCTCATAAGGTCAGAGTTTAATTCCTGCTCAGGGTGAGTATCTCACCCACAAGAAAGTCACAGACAACACTGTAGTGCAAGACAACTGGTTTTCCTGGTAACATTTACTCAAGGCCTCTCTTAATGTTCAACTCATATGTTCATCCTTTCCTAAATTCTGTGGCCAGGAGGCCGTTTGTAAATTCCATTTAATTTACAAGGCCTTTTCCCGTCTTTGTGTGATCTTGGATACAAAGTCAGGCCCACTATCTGACCCAATTAGGCATCCTAAAGTGGTTCAAAAAAATCTCAGTCATCAAAATTCTTGATACTTCTGAAGCTTTTTCAGTCCTTGTGGGATATGCCTCTACCAAGCCTGTTAAAGTACACACACTGCATAGTCAGAACTTATGTCCCTTGCTAGGTGATAGCTCACTAAAATATATCTCTAGATCTTCAAATGGGCTCTATATTGTCCTCTGCATTTCTAGTGACTGGGAGGTCACTTGCTTGGCACTGTTGCAGGTACAAGTATGACATCTCTGTGTTACATTTTCACAAAGTGTGGCAAGCCTAGCCATATAGTAATACTGGTTTATCAGAGTCTCTGAGGCTATCTTTCCCAAGCGCCTACCTTCATGGGTTTAGTATGCTAAGGATAGGCCAGATGATCTGTAACAAAGAGGTGCCTATTGGGGAGGAGCCATCATCCATCAGAGTCCTTAGTTTTCCTTTCTTTTTCTACCCAGGTCTCCTCTTCATGTGTATAGCTTGGGTGTTTGGGAAAGGTTGAAAGCATGAAAGCTCTGCCATAAGGAGCCCACAGGACCATGGTAATGTTTGTTTGTTTTACTACTGTGTCTGCTCTCCAGGTTCCTTTTTTGATAGGGTCTTCCCCTTTTTTATGTCCCTTACAATGGATGACAGCAAAATTTACTGAGTCCCAAAATGCTTCTAGGAGGTTCAATATTTCCATTGATATTTTTATTGCTTTTCATTCTGCTATGAGTAGTCTCCTCTCATTATAGAATGTTCCATGCACATGGAGGTCACAAAGGCATATTTTGAGTCTGGGTAGATGTTCACCCTTTGTCCCTTCTCAAATCCAAGGCCCTGATCAGGGTTAACAGATTATCCCACCAGGAGAGCCCCTATTTTTTTCCATTTCTGTCACTACCATATATTCTGCTAGACTCTTTTCATCTAGCACGAAATGGCTGCCATCAGTGTAGTGTCCAGTGAGGTGAGAATTTTGGCTGGTCATTGAGATTTGGGCAACTTGAATATATTTTATCTGTCATTTCAATGTAATCATGGTCTTCAGTCCCAGTTCATCAGATGAGAAAGTGGCTGGATTCAGGATTTTTATAGTCTCAAGTGAATTTGAAGGTTCTGCAAAGGAGACTCTGATACTGGCTCATATATGGTTGGTGAACCAATCATGCCCTCTAGTCCATCAAGGTAGTGACTGCATGCGGGTTCTTGACATTTTGAGATTTTTCCACAGTCTGTCAGGTCCTTTAGCCAAGAGGGCCATGGCATCTAAAGCTTGCAGACATGACAGCTAGGCCACAGGTTGCTCCCAGGGCCCTGTGGTTCTGGTTATATCTCTCAGGCTTATTCTCTAGTTATATCAGGCAATTGTAAAGCTAGTGCTTCCAGCAGAACCATTTTATGTGCATATGTGTTTGTCTGTGTTTGAGTGTCTATACTTGTTTCCAGGTCCTACATATTCAAAGAGTTGTCAGATCTAGAGTAGTTGGAGTTACTGGCAGTTGTAACCCACCTGAAACTGGTGCTAGGAACTCAACTCAGTTCCTCTGGAAGAGCAGCAAGCACTATTATCCACTGAGCCATCACTCCAGCCCCATTAACATGGTTTCTATGAGCATGAAAAAGGCCTCTTATTGCTTTCCCCAATGGAAGGGCTCCTTCCCCCCACACTTTGGTGGCTCCGTAGAGGGTTTTGACTATCAACGAGTAGTTTATACTGCAAATGAAACAGAAGCCAGCTGCCCCCAAGAATTCTTGAGTCTCTCTAAGAGTCTTTGGAGTGGGGAAAGTTCATATTTCCTTTTTTTATTCAGATTCCAGGACCTGATGTTCTTTTGAAAGACCTGGAGTCCTAGATGATTGACTTTCTTTTGGCAGATCTGAGCCTTTTTGAAGGAAATCCTATACTCAGCTTCCTAGAGGAGGTCCAGTAGTGTTTATGTTCTCCACTCGTAGTGTTTCAGAGTTGCAATCTCCAGGAGTAGTCATCCACATACTGCAGTAGAGTGCATTTTTGTTCTGCACCCGGGAAATAGACTAGGTCATTTGGTAAGGCTTCTCTAAATACTGTGGGGGAATTTTTGAACATTTGGTGCAATTGAGTTCAGGTTAATTGTTCTTTTTGGCCAGCAGTGGGGTTCTCCCACTTGGTGACAAATATTGACTTGATTGTAGGTGCCAATCAGGTAGAGTAAAAGGCACCCTTTACATACAAACAAGTGAGCCAGTATGCTTCAGCATGAATGAGGCCCAGGAGGTTGTACTGGTTAGAGACCACCAAATGGATGGTAGTTGTAGCCTGGTTAGTAGCTCATGGATCCTGGACAGATCAGTAGTCATTGGTACCTGGTTTCTTCATGGGTAGCAGGAGAGTATTCCAAGAAGATTCATATTTTTGTAGCATCCCAAACTCCAACAGTTTCTGCAGATGAATCTGGATTCCAATCTTGGCTTCATAAAATAAAGGACATTGTTGGAGCCTTTTTGGGTGGGCCCCAACCAGCAGCTCGGCTATCACAGGTAGATGATTAACAGCCAGCTCAGGAAGGTTCCTTTCAGCCTAGACTCCAGAGAAAGTAGAACTCCACGATTCTAGGAAAGAGTTGGTATTTGTTGCAGGATGGGAGTGAATTCTCCATTCTTCCTCTTAGGAGAATGAGACTGACAGTATTTGAGAAGCAACTTTGGAGGATGTCTGCAGTTAGTGGCTGGCCATGCCATCAACAGAGAAAGCAATCTGCTCTCCAAGCTTAGAAAAAGATCTCTTCCTAATAAGGGAACTGGGAATTCCAGATGATAGAGGAATTGGAATTCCTTTTTTATTTGGTGTTCTCCAATAACATAGCTATGACACACATAGGGATTCTTGGTTGGAACCCTGGTGGCTTCCACTAATGTTGTTGTCTTTCCTGACATGAAAACAATTAGTCTTGCAGCAACTGAATATTCAGGGCTGGTGCCAGTGTTGACCATACACTCTATTAAGTGGCCTTTGATTTTTATTTTGACAATGGTCTCATGAGGGTCTAGCCTGAGGAGTTCAGTCTTTCCCAGTCCAAATCTAAATTGGCTAGTTTGATGAGATCTGTAGGAGGAGGTTCAACCTGGTATGGAGTGTGATTCTGCTTTGGGATTTGGTTCATTCACTATTCCCCTGTATTTTTATTGATGTATTTATTTTTTACATCTAATTTCTTCACAGTACGTACATTGATCCCTTTGCTTTGGGGCGGGGAACCTGGGCTTGACCCTGTCTGCATCTTGGTTGTGTCCCAGAGCTGCTATGAGGAGATGGATTTTTTTTATTCATTCCTTTGTCTGCATCTCACTTTGTGGTCTCCTCTCGATTTATGAACCCTTTATGGGCAGCCTCCAACTGTCGGGTGCTATTTATCTCTACAAACACTTCCAGTTTCTTTACATTCCTTTGAACATCTCTTTCTATCTAGTTGGTCCACAAAAACTGCATTTACCATTTCTTGATTTTCAGGGGCTTTAGGATCAAAAGGAGTGTACAGGTGAAAAGCTTCACAGAGCTTCTTGTAAAAGTCAGATGGGCCCTCATCTCCTTTCTGGAGCATTTCAGTAATTTTGGACATGTTGATGGATTTCTGAGCCCCTTCATTTAGTCTTGCTAGTAGGGCCTGTAGATACCTTCTTAGGCAGACTATATTGCCTTCTGAATTGGAGTCCCATCATGGATCTCTTTCTGAGAGGGCATTTCTGAAACATACAGAGGTATGTTTCATGCAGAGGCATTTATTTCCCTTAGTAAGACCTGAGTTCTTAGCCATTTCTGAGCCTCAGTTATTGCTCCATATTAAAAAGGTTCAAGAAGAGTTGGGACTGTACCTTCAAGTGGAAAGATGCATTTGACAAAGAGACTCTAGTAGGTCTCTCATGGCCTTCAGTTTCTCAGAGTATGAGAGAATGTGGTGGTTCTAACTAAGCAAATAGTTGGTGGAAAAGGGCTAATAGTAGAAAATAGGCTGTCCTCCCTCTACTCTCCCATGCTTCACCACATGCCCTGGAGGGGGATCTGGAGGGTGGGCATCTGTCTCTGGATTGAGTGGAGGCCTCGCCCTGTCAGTTCTGATTCCTCAAACATGAGGGGAGGAATCAATGGTGCAGGGCCTTGTTACAGATGTGTACCTTCTGCCATGAATGGGGAGATGTCATCCTCAGCCAGTCAGGGAGATACAGATGGCAGTGTGTTGTCTGGCAAAGGTGGAGCTTCAGCCCTTGGATGAGAGGCATAGGATGTGGTGGTAAGAAGGGCTCCTCTGGATGACCTGGAAAATTGAGGGATTCTTTCTGGAGTCTTGGTTTGGAGATAGAAATTTTGACCAGGACAGACTTATTTTGACCCTGCCTACCATTACAGAATAGAATTCTTGGGGGTTGATTTAATGCTATGCTCAGTCAGAAGTCAATGTGTGGAAACTGTTCAGTGTGACCTGTCTCTGCAGTGATCACCTGATATTCTGCCTTAATCTTATCTATGTCCAAAGTTCCTTCTGGGAGCCACTCAATATTAAAGCATGCCGGTCTATTTCACAGAGGGTCCTTAGCTTTCCTGATGGCATTCTAGTACCTTGATGTCTTGAAAATCCCTTCCTGAAATTTTTGACAATAATATGTAAGACTTTGATTTTGAGTGGGACCTTCCCATTGTGTGCCTTATGACACTGGTGTCCCATAGAACAAAGGCAAGTACTTCAGAGCAGACACTGCCCTGAAAAGAACTTGAGTAACCCAAATCTATTTCTCCCCTTCACAGGAGATTACACCCCACTTGGCATGTAGAAGATTCCTATAATTCCTGAGCTCAATTCTGACTTGGAGGAAGGGACTGTTTCCCCTAGAGCTGGATGCTGCCTTATAACCTTATGTGGTGGTCAGGCAAAAATAGATTTTTGGCCCATTCAGACTTCCTGACTGCAAACAGTAGTCACTGTCTTTCACAATAGACTCCAGAAGGAACTTACCCATAAGGTTTCTCTGACTGAGGTAGTTAGAAACCACCAGAAAGTGATAAATCTCCCTACTGAGAAGGCAGGCCTAAATATGAGTCAACCCAGAATGTCTTACTTTATCCAGGTGATTTATCCCCCATCTCTCTCTAATCTACTAACAAGAGGTGCTCTGATGATGTGGATCATGACCCATGGAGTTTGGAACCCAAAGAAAGTGACCTGGTACTGTGGTTTCTAAGGGTCCATCCACCTCCTGCCTGGTCTCAGTCAAGCAGTGTGGCATTAGTGATGTAAAGACTTGGCATTTGGGGGGAACCTTAGTGATTTCCTCACCATTGTATTCTCTGTTAGGGAAAACTGAGGCATGGGGACCAGCAATGCAAAGAGAAGGCACTAAGAGACTCGTGTGGAGAAATCAAGAAAGCTTATTTATTCCAGCATACTTGTGTGTACTTTCCTCCTAAAGAAGTTGAGCCCTGAGTTTAATCCCTTCACAGGTTTTATAGACATTGTTACAGCATTTGTGTGATTACAGCCTATATCATTGTCAACACAGGTGCTTATGTGCCCTAAGACCACTGAAAGGAAATTCCTTCTGCAAGCGTATTTGCAGAGGCAGATATTTAGAGCAGGAGTTAAGATATTTTTAAGAGAGTTTATTGCAGGTGCCTTTGAAAGTAATGCAATTACAAACAAATACCCCACTAGACAACTGTAGTATTTATTTCTTATGATTGCTTTGTCTATTTTAGTTTTAATTCCATTTTTAACAATTATTTTTATTCCATGTGTATGAGTGCATTGTCTGCATGTATGCAAGTGCATCCATGCTGTGGAATACCTGCGGAGGTGAGAAGAGGGTGTTAGATCCCCTGGAACTGGAGTTTTGGAAGGTTATTAACCACCATGTGGGTGTTGGGAATTGAACCCGGATCCTCTGCAATAGCCGCTGGTGCTCTTAACTGTTGAGCCATCTCTCCAGCCCCTCTTCCTGTTTCTTTGCTTTGATATTTTGGGCCTCTTGCCTCACGGAATTCCTATCTGCCCTATTTGTACTGTGTCTTGTCATCTCCAGGCTGACCTAACTAGGGCACATTTGTAATGACAAGGATGTAACTACCTTCATTTCACCCATGTGGTATGAAGTTCCCATAGTGATTCATGCCTTGATGGGGAATGGGATCATTTTATCATGAAGCTGAGCTCACCATAGGCAGAAAGTAATCATGTGGCTTTGTTGTCATCTTGGCCAATGATATCTCAGAATGGCAGGAATCATGTGATGTAATCACCATTTTAGCTAGTGACATCATCAATATGTAAAAATCATATAGCATAATCCAAAGTGGCAATATTCATAAAACTTCCTTCATGGTACCACTGAATCTTGAGGGGATCACTGCACACCTAGAATTTCTTGTGCCCCAGACATTCAGGTATGCAATCTCAATCATCTACTAAGTTTTTCATTTTCCATTTTCATGTTCCTGAATGTTTTACAGAATTATGGAACTGGGAGATCATGTTGAGACTCCATTATCATGTGATAAATTCAATTCCTTTCATATATTAGACTAAAGAAGTAATACCAGACCTCCGTAATGGGTTTTTTTTTTTGTTGTTGTTGTTGTTGTTTTATTTTGACCCATTGTTTCCTATGATATATTTATGGATACTAAAAGGAGATGAAGAATTTCCCAGCCATGTGCCTCTAATACCTACCAGCTCCAAAAGGAATAGACAGTTTGGCAAGGTCAGACCTGGGAGGCTCCAGTGAAATTGCAGTGGTTCAGGCCTGAGTCTGGTGAAGACACAGATCTCAACCAAGATCCAAAGGATATATTGTCAGGAGCTAGAAAAGATGCTGCCACGAGCCAGCTGTAACAACTGTAGGGGAGAGGAATTTCCCCAGTGAGGTAAGGGGATGACAGTATAACGTCTGTGGGGTCTTGCTTCATGTTCTTTCTGACTTGCATTATTAGGTTTGTTTTTCTGTAGCTGAGATAGAATATACTTCCACGCCCCCAAATTCCTTTGCTTGTCTACTTGTCTACTTTTGTTTATGACGCATCATACATTGGATGCCCTTGCTTTTGTGTTCAATTTCCATTTGAAGTGACATAACCAGGCCGAGAAAAAATTGTATTCTGACACTGTCTCCATGCTCTTTGAGATGTTACTGGTTTCGATATTCAGTATTTTCTTGGTTGTGGGGATTTAAATCCAAGTTACATGTGGTAAATTACAAAGATGCTCTCCTAATCCAGAATGCTCTCTTAAATGGGAAATTCATCCTGAGTGCTTATCATGTTTGATTTTTATCTAAATTGAGATGTTTAATATGGATTGACAGATTATAAATTTCAAGGAAAAAAGGTCAAAGAAAACATTTAAAGAAAATACAGAGTTTCGACCCACAATGAAGCTGACTCATTTAAGCGTTCTAAGTTGACTAACATTCTTAATGTATGAGAGTCAATATTTACAGAGTTTTTTTTTAATGCATGCACAGGTAGGATAAGATTAACCAGGAAAACTGCTGAAAGAATTCTTAATGTTCACTATATATTAGAGTCATGAACAGTCATGTTGGGAAGAGTGAATCATCTGATAGGCTGTGTTTTCTATAGTTTCTAAAAAGGGAGGACAGTATTCAGGGAACCTGGGTCTCTCTCGGTAAGGGTGACTAGTCCAACATACCTCTCTTTTCCTTATGGTGGCTCATGAGGAAAAGAAGAAAGAATAAATGAAAATTTTGAGAGAGAAGTCTGGGGGTAGAAGAGAAAGCGAATTTGAAAGGCATTGGTTTAACAAGACATTGCTAGTCCAGTTTTATCCAGACCTTACAGTAAAAAGATGAAGTTATTGACTTTCTGAGTCAGAAAGGTGAACAGATTGAACAAATCCTCATGGCAGCTATTAGGGACTGTGTTGGGGGATGGGAATTCTGGGAAGGAAAAGCACATCATTTTGTAAAAGGTTAATAATTTCTCTTATCTCTTTAGAATGACTTGACAAGCTTGTTTTCTTAGGGTTGGTCTTCCCTTCCCAAGGGTTAGTCCCTTAGTCAAGTGTCTGACCTACACAACTGGAATGCAGTCTTTACTCAGGTCACAGTTCACTCTCTTGACCAGAAAGAAAAGTTTTCCCTTAATGGTCATTCAGTGCTATTCTAACATTCCCCACTCTGAAGAGATAACCCTAAAATAATTTAGAAACCAGATCAGGGATCAGAGTCCCCAAACACTTCTGGCAGGTCTGGGCTGTAGCCAGTGAAAGAAAAAGGATATTTTTGGCTTGAAGCCCAACACACAAATTGAGGCTCCTGTCCCTTAAACATCATTCTCATTTCTATATCCTGTCTTTACCATTTGGTGCACTATGCTCCTACGAACAGCTAAGGTGTAAACTAGTTCCAACATAGGTTACTATTGCTTAGCGTGTGATATAAAGTTGTCTGTGATAAAAATGGCTAATAAGAAACTCATTTATAGAGAAGATGGAGATGATCCTTTATCTAAAAATCTATCAGTAAGGAATTCCAATATGATACTTTTAACATGGCTTCATCACTTAATCCACCAGAAGCTTATCATATCTGGGGGCTAGAAATGTTCAGCTGAAAAATGAGCTAGTCTCAATAAGCCAGAATCGATTTCTTCAATGGAAATTCAGGAAGGTTCAGCTCAGCTGGGACATATACTAGGTTGGCTATATGTTGCTTTTATAGTCTGGTGATCTCAGGACACTTAGACTTCTTAAATGACAGTTCAAGATCCCTAGAAAATATTTGAGGAGTATGACTTAGAAGCTGCTATCCAATAATAAGGCCTAATGTTCCCAAACAAGGATAAGAAGCGTTTGCCATATACTATCAATTGAAGTTTTTTTAGAGTTAAATCATATTCAGGGAGAAGAAGCAAGATATTTTCTTGAAACCCTTACATTATTATATTTGTCTTGGCATTTCCATTGTGAGGAAACCATTGTTGGATTACTCAGACTACAAAGTATAAGCCAATCTAATAACTCTATATATAGATGCATATATATTCATTGTATATAATTATATGTATTCATTCTATCAATCTGTTACTTTAGAGAACCCTGACCAATACAGATTGTGGTAACAAGAGTGGTTCTAGAGAAATAGAATTGTAAAGATGAACTTCTCTAATGAGCATGGTGACATCTGAAGCTAGTTTTCCAGCTCATTAAAGCCTACAATTAGAAAATACTTCCCTGGTACCATGGAGAGTATGAACGTCCATGTTGCGACTATTTAAGGAATGGTGCACAATAAATGCATTTGATATTCTTGATTCAGCCCTTGTGAAGACCAAAGAATTTAGTAAATCTATACATAAAACTTGGACAGTTTTTTTTTTAAAAAAATAAGGAAAATAGTGATTCTGGCAGATTTCTTCTAGTGTCTCTGAATAAAATGACAAAGAGAATTATAAGCTCAGTGATAAAATTGCAGGCTCCAGATGTGGAAAACCAACCTAAAAGTTTCTATGTAGGCCCTGTGAAAGAAACTTCTCTGCAGCAACTATCGATCTCCAGTTGCCAAAAATATAACCCCAGACCTCATTATTTCTTTAAAATCTTTACATTTTTATTTATTTTATTATTTTTATTTTTATGCATTTGAGTGTTATGCCTGATGCATGTTAAGTGAACCAGTGTCATGCCGTGCCCACAGAGGACAGAAGAGGGTGTCAGATCCACTGGAACTGGAGTTGTGGATATTTGTGGCTGCAAAGATTCAAACCTGAGACTTCTGCAAGAGCAGCCAATGCTCTTAACTGCTAAACCATCTCTCCAGCCCCCTCGATCACTCATTATATGCTTATGCACACTCAATTCACAGTATTGAAGAGTGTCAACAGCTAAAGTGAGGACACTGCTTGTAAAATAGAGGGAACCTGTAACTTTGGGTGGAGATGTATGTGAGGACCTTAATGGGGCTGAGGACATTGAAACTTCAGGGTCTATTTTGCCTGGGAAAGTAGTTTCCAGACACTTAGCAAAGGATACATCCCTATTCCCACCCCTGCAGTACATTTGTCTCCACTCTTGCCAAAATGAATTAATCCTGAGTTATTTTGGGACAGACTATGGCCTTCACTAAAGGAGATAGCAGACAAGAAAATGTTGGTGTGTCTCAGTGCCACTAATCATTGCCTCTAGACCTATAACCAAAATCAAGGCTAAAGGTGAGGTAAAAAATATGGTCTGTGAGGAGGTCTACTGCACAAATTAAAAAAAAAGTTAATTCAGCAGACGTCTGGGGGAATATGTGTGGTAATGTATTTTAAATGTGTGGGATAATGTGCAGGGAACATAAAAATGGGTCAGGCTGAGTTTATCAATATGGGAGCATTGAACAGGGATTCTAGGTTTAATATTCACAAAAGAGATAGAATTAATGAAGATAATTCAAGGCAAAATGAAGATGGAATTGAAAAACTCAGTAAGTCAGTTTAAGACAACAGGAGAAAACCTCACAAGTGAATGAATGAAAGAGAAAACAGAATATCAAGATTGGGCGACAAAGTTGAATAACTATACTCCTTAAGCAAAGACTATGAAAAACTGGAAAACAAAAACACATTAATGAAATATTCAAGAAATGTGGGACACCATGCATACATCATAGGCATGCAGGATGGAGAAGAAACTCAGGCCAGCTCAATTTTTCAGTCTTCTTTGATATACTTTTCACAGGCTTTCTTACCCATACCTTGCCTGTGGCCTCCTGAGACCACCCTTCTACTCTGGCTGTCCCCACTCTCACCTTGCTTTGGATTCCAGAGACAAGTCTTCTTCATCGCCTAGTTTGATAGCCCCTCCAAAGGCTGTCCCCAACCTCACCTTGCCTTTATTCCTGAAACCAGTCTTCTGTTCTTTCTGGCTGCTACCCTGACCTGCCTACTACAAAGAGCAGACAATTACCCTGTGAGAACCTGAAGAACATGGCAACTGACCTGTAATACCTGAGCAAAAAGCAACCAGGTACATCAACAATATAAACAGGACAAAAACTCAAACAGAGGAAGAATAGAATTTCCTATCAGACACATAACCAACAAAAGATATCCATATGCCCAAACAACAATGAAAAACACACATAATACAAAAAACCAAGAGAATATGTCCCCAGTAAAATTCACCAGTCGTACAGAAGTGTACTACAATGAGAATATCCCTGAGGAACCCCATGATGCAAAATTAAAAAGAAAAATTTTAAACATGATAAAAGAACTTAGTGAAAACACAAACACTTCAAAGAATTCAAAGAGGATAGGCATAATCTTTTGACAGAAGCTCATGTAAATACAAATATGTGGTTGAAAAAAGTAACAAAAACAATTCAGGGCTTGAAAAATGAATTTATAAAGGAGATAGAAATATTGAAGAAAACCTATGCTGAAATGAAGATTGAATTGAAAAACTCAAGTCAATCTGAAACAACAGGAGAAAGCCTCATAAGTAGAATGAATGAAACAGAAGACAGAATATCAAGATTTAATGACAAAGTTGAAGAACGAGACCCCTCAAGCAAAGACTATCTAAACACACACACACACACACACACACACACACACACACGCACGCACGCAGGAATGGAATGCACAGGAAATGTGGAACACCATAAAAAGACCAAATCTACAGGTCATAAGCATACAGGAAGGAGAAGAATCTTAGGCCAACAGCATCAACTGGATCTTCAATAAGAATATAGAAGAAAACTTCATATAGAACACAAATTAGACATGACCAGAAGAGAAACTCCCCACTGCATATCATAGTAAAAACATTAAATGTACAGGGGGAAAAAGCAGGGTACTAAAAGCTGCTCAAAAAAGCAACATGTTACATATAAAGGAAAACCCATCAAAATTACAGCTGACTTTTCAATGCAAACTATGAAAGCTGTAAGTGCTGGAACCAAAGTATTCCCAGTTCTAAATAACCCTGGATGCCAACCTCAAATACATTACCCAGCAAAACTATCTCTCATGGTCGAAGAGGAATGGAAAATTTTCTATGACATGAATAGACAGCAAATTCATACCCACTAAACAAGCCCTGCAGAGAATACTAAAAGAATTACAAAGAATCAAAGATAGGAATGAGTATACTCAAGATGTTACAGAAAGAAAACAAAGAAAGGTATAATTACAGAAACACGAATTAAGACCAAGAACACAAATAATTAACATAACAGTAACAAATATACATTTTTCAATAATAACTCTAAATAGTAAAGGCCTAAAGTACCCAGTCAAAAGGCATGGGCTAGTGGGATGGATTTAAAAAAATATCCATCTTTTTGTTGTCGTCAAGAAACTCATTTCAACTTGAAGGACAGACACTACTTTAAAGTGAAAGGATGGAAAAAATATTCCGTGCAAATGTCACTAAGAAACAAGTAGATGTTGTAATTCTAATGTCTGACAAAATAGAATTCAAATTAAAACTAATAAAAAGACATAAAGAGGGTCACTTTATTCTAATCAAGGGAACAATTGATCAAGAAGATATTACAATCAAGAACATATATGTACCAAATTCTGGTGAACCAATTTTTTAAAAACAGTATTACAACACTATAAAACATAGATTAACCCCAACTCAGTAATAATAGGTGACTTCAATACCCCACTATCTCCAATAGACAGAGCAACTGGACAAAGAATAGAGAGATACCTGTATTAAATGACATCTTACATGAAATGGACCTAACAGATATCTACAGAATATTCCACTCAAGCATCAAAGAATACACTTTAATATTGAAGCTTGCACAGTTTTAAAAAAAGGTACTAAGGGTTCATTAAGTTTATTGGTTGAAATATTTGTCAAAAGATGGCCTTCTGAGAAGAAGCTGGAGATGTCTGATATCTCTTGATTTAGTGTTGATACTGTCCACAAGAGGAGGACCTATAAGACATTCCTTTCACTGATGCTTTGAGATGGAAAATGGTGAGAGGGGCACCAGTACATTGAAGTGCTTTGGTGGTGTTCTTTTTGTGCCAGAACTTAGGGTTGGAGGTGCTCCTAATGATATGCATTAATTAAATGTGATGGGTTTAATTGTACCCTGGAGTAACAGGAGCCTCAGCAGTGAATCACCAAAACTAAGGTCCATGTAGTTACTGTAATGAGCAACACCTGCAGCAATTGTTTATAATGGCCTGACTCATATGGACCTATGGTATTAGCTAATTAGTCATGGTGTTTCCAGGAATGAAATGTGTAAGAAGGCTACTAAGTTTTGTTCAGTCTGTGTAACCATAAAATCTCTAAAACAAATGAAAGAATTATCATGGCAGTTAAAGTTCTGGCCACAGGATCTTGAGGCAGCTTATCATATTACCTTCAGAGGCATGAAAAAATGGGGGAATAATATTCATACTAAGCTTACTTTTTCCTTTTAAAAATATTTTAACATGTGCTTTTTTGGGGGGAGGAGAAAGGGACTCAAGTGCCATGGCACACATGTAAGATTCGAAGCCCAATTTGTAGGACAGAAGTCATCTATATCCTTCCACAGCATGGATTCTGGGCATTGAACTCAGGTTGTCAGGTTGGATAGCAATAGCCTTTACAATCGTGTCATCTCCCTGGGTGTACCTTTTCATTTTTTTGAGTCTAGAACTCCTGTACTTTAAAGGCGCCACCCACAGTTAAGGTGGAACTTACCTAGTCTAGATAATCTCTCAAAGGAACGGTCAGAAATTAACATGATCTAGAAAATCCCTTACATAGACGCTTAGCAGCTTGTCTTCAACGTAGTTTTTCATCTTCACAAGATGATAATCAGTATTAAGCATCACAGCATACACTTTTGAGAAAAATGAAGCTACCTTTCATAGGATATGACTAAGTTGAATTTTCATGATCATTTGTTAGGATTGATCAGATCAGGTGTGTGGGCAAAGAAAATTTATTTATGAATTTGTATGACACTGAGACTCCATGGCTAGAAATCAAACTGCAACTGGCATCATATGGAAAAGTACAAGGTCCAAAACTATGAAAAAAACATCGCTTCTCAAACTTGACCATCCATCAAAACAGTCACACACAAAAAAAATAAAAATAGCGGGGCTGAAGAGATGGCTCAGCAGTTATGAACACTTGGCTACTCTTGCAGAGAACCCAGGTTCAATTCCCAGCACCCATGTGATGGCTATCAACTGTCCCTAATTCCAGTTCCAGGGGATTGTGACACCCTCTTCTGATGTCTGCAGACATTGCATAACATAGGTGCACTCACACACATGCAGACAATACTCTCGTACATATAAAATAAAAATAAAAATTTTAAAAACAAATATTAAAACACATACTTCTTTTATTTAATTCAGTATTGATTGTTGAAGTCATGGCCTCATGAATCCTAGGGATGCATTTTGTCACTAACCTACATGTCTAATCCTTAAAATAGATGACTGACATCTATTACTGGCCAAGATGGAATAGTCATCACATTACTCAACAGTCATCTCTCAGCAACTAAGAAAACTCTGTCTCGAGAAACAATGTGGTTATGAGCTTGCTGTGTTTCTTTTTCAGCTCCCATACATCTCAGAGGTGGTACTGCAAGAAACCTACAATGTAAAATATATTATAAATACACACAAATAGTTTCCAAAAGATTTTGTATCTTTTAGCTAATGATTGGATTAAGAGGGAGATAACATACATCACTTCTTTAAATGATGCCTGCCTTGTTCAGTCAAATACAAAAGTAAAAACTGCTTCAGGGGCTGAGAAAATGGCTCAGCAGGTAAAGTGCTTGCCATGTAAGCATTGGGGCCAGAGTTGAGATCCTCCCATATAAATGCACTCAGAAGACAGAGGCAGGAGCAGAAATACACCTCATAATAAAAATATTCAAGAAATTTGGAATAAAAGTGAATTCCTTCAACTTGACAAACAGTATCTATAAAAACCCACAGCAGATGGCGGCTGCAGAGATGGCTCAGTGGTTAAGAACACTGTTCTTGCAGAAAATTAGGGTTCGAATCCAAGCACCCACATGGCAGCTAACAACTGTCTTAACTCCAGTTCCAGGGGGATCCATCAGCCTCCCCTGTCCTCCACAGGCATTGCACTACACGGGTGCACTTACTTACATGCAGGCAACACATGCATACACATAAAATAAAAATAATAAATAACATGTAAAAAAAAAAAAACAGCTACCACCTACATCCAGTGAAAACCAACCTCCAGGCACTAGGATCTGGTGCCTTGTACCAGGCCTCTTAATTGCTGCCACAAATTTGCTCCGGGATGCTTTTCCTGGCTTTCCCTTATTAGGCCCACCTACATCTTGCAAGAACCTTATTCTAGGTGTTGCCCAAAACCTCTTACACCAAGCTCAGGTACAGCTCCAGGAATTTTGCTCCACGAGCCCAGACTTCTTGCAAGGCCTCTGGCAGCAAAAAAGAGATCTTGGCTTCCCATGCTTAGACTGGCCTATGCACAGGAACTTCATACACCAGTTAGTCCAGCCTTTGCAGCATCCCACACTCTGCTTCCACTGAGGCCCAGCTACATCATCTGGGAATCATGCTACAAGGCATCAGTTAGTGGCCTGTTACACCAGACATTCCTATAGTTTCCAGGAATTTTGCTCCAGGAGCGCAGTCTGCACAGTCTCCTGAAGCAAGTAAGACATCCCAGCTTCACTTAATTTGGTGCACGTATACCTTTCCAGAACTTCTTGTCCCGTCTCCAAAGAAGAAAAGAGCATGTCAACATACTAAAGACTTAGTCTGCTCTCTGGGGCTGGAGAGATGACTTATCAGTTAAGAGCACTGGTTGTTCTTTCATAAGATTTGGATTTTATTCCAAGAACCCACGTGGTGTCTTACAAGAGTCAATAACTCCAGTTCTAGGTGATCAAAACCCTCTTCTGGCTTCTGCCTGGGCACTGCAGAACATGGGTGCACTTACATACATGCAGCATAACACTCATACATATTTTAAAAAATAATCAAACAAAACCCCAAATAACTAATCCTTTCATGAACATTATAATTGCCTCCACTGAAACAAAGAAAGCTGACTTGAACATAAAATAAAAGCAAGGTGGGGCTGGAGAGATGGCTCAGTGGTTAAGAATACCAGCTGCTCTTGCAGAGGACCGGAGTTCAATTCCTATCACCCATGTGGTGGTTAACAACTATCTGCAAAGCCATTTCTAGGGGATCCAATGCTCTATTTTGACTTCTGTGGACATTTCACTACATGGGTGCACTTACGTACTTGCAGACAGTACACTCATACCCACAAAATTTAAAAAAATAAATATTCTTAAAAAGAAAGAAAAAAACTTTTCCAAATGCACAAACCCATTGCACAAAGAGAAAGAACATTAAAAAAACAAGAGATCATGTCTCTTCCACAAATTATTAATCCCATAATAATGGTACCTAATGAAAATGACCTGAAAGAATTTCCAGGAAAATAATTCAAAAGAATTATTGCAAGTACAAGTATATTCAAACATGTCTTAAAGCTATGAATATACTCTAACAGTGCAAAAACAAAGAGCTGAACTAATTAAGAAACTCAATCCAAGATAAGAAAATATAATTGAACAATGAGATAAAAATGTTAAAGAAAAGGTACACTGAGAAGATGCTGAAAATGAAAAATTCAATGGGCCAAATAAGAGTCTCAATGGACTTCACCTATAGAATGGGCAATGTAAAGAAAAGAGAGCGAATCAGACCTGGAGCACAAGAAAGAGGAACTGGATAATTAAGTAAGGATTAATGATAAAAATCTCAAAACCATAAACAGAATATGGGAGTTCTAGAACACTGTGAATAGACTCCAACCAGCAGATTATGGCACAGAAGAGAATACTACCATAGTGAAAATATATGCAATATTTTCTGTAAAATCATAAAAGAAAATTTCCCAAACTTAGAGGAAGAGATAGCCAATCAGACACAAAAGAATTACAGAACACCAAATAGACATGACCAGAAGCAAAACTTTCTGCTACCTCAACAGAGAATATTAGAAGGAATGATTCAGTCTGAAGAGAAGGATAAACACATCCAACCAATAGGTCACAGGTAATATATTCCAGACCATTTAATCAAAAAAGATATAAGAAAACACCACAAAATAACAAAAGGAAGAAATTAATATACACCATTTAATAATAACACAATATTAATTCTCTTAATTCATCAATAAGGATATACAGACTAACAGACCATTTTAGAAAACAAGATACATCTTTTGGATGCCTCCAAGAGACACACATCACCATCAATGATAGACACCACCTTAGGGTAAAAGAATGGACAGTGTTATTCCAAGAAAATGGAACTAAGAAACATGCAGACATAGCTCTTCTAATATCTGACAAAATAAACTTTAAACCAAAAACAGACAAAAGAGATATTAAAATTAATTTCATACACATTAAAGGAACAATTCAACAAGAAGATATTCTAAATCTAAACATATACGAACCAAACATAGGAGCACACAGTTTCATAAAAGGAGCACTATTTGATCTAAAATCACAGATCGACACCAACCCAGTGACAGTGGGCGACCTCGGTACTCCACTATCACTAATAGAAAGGTCATTTAGACAAAAATTAAATAAACATTGGCGTTAAATGAAACCATATGTCAAATGGACCTAATAGATATATCCAGATCATTTCACTCAAACACTGAAGAATGCACAGTCAAATCAGTAGTCCATGGAACTTTCTACACAATCGACCACATATTAAGGTACAAGCAAGTCTCAGCAAATTTAAGAAAATTTAAATAACACACTGCAATCATTCTGAGCACAATGAAATAAAGCTAGACATGAACAGCAATAGAGGCTTCATAAATTACACAACATCATGGAGACTAAACAACACACTACTGCTGAATGATAATCGGGTGAAGGAAGAAATCAAGAAGGAACTATAAAATTTTGATAATTTAATGAAAATGTAAACAAAACAAACCCAAATATATGGGCCAAAGTGAGAACATGTAAGGATTGTAAGGGGAACAGGGTTCTCAAAAGAAGAAATAAAAATAGCTAAGAAACACCTTAGAAACTGTTTAACAGCCTTAGTAAATAAAAAGCAAACAAATGCTAGTAAAGGATTACATAACCATCCTGCTTGACTGGGACCAGAATGGAATATTTTTAATATATTTTTATTTATTATTTTTATGTGTATGAGTGTGTTTTTATGAGCCTTCATGTATTTAAGTGCACCTGTGTCATGCAATGACTGTGGAGATCAGAAGAGAGCATCAGATCTCTTGAACCTGGAGTTATGGAAGGTTGTTTGTCACCATGTGGGTGCCTCAATCAAACCCAGATCCTCTACAAGAGCAGTCAGTGCCCTTAAACACTGAACCATCTCTCCTGCCCTGAGAATGGATCAGTTTTGATTCTAAATTTAAAAGTCACTTTATAGACAGACATACTGACTTCTGATATGCTTATTAAGCTTTCAAAAATCAATGATTTTACTGTGCCTAGTATTAGCCACACTCTGATTAAAATTTTACAGATAAATAAAAAAATAATAAGTTATGTCATTCAGATTGATTATGTGATCAGAACTTTAACGCACACATCCTTGGCTCTCTCGATAGTGATACACAATATGTGGTAATTATAGATGAACTCACTTTAGTAAGAAAAATAAAATTATGCACATACTTAGTGCATTAATATAAGAATTTTTCAATGATTCTCAGTGAAAATATTAAACCATGGTTTAGCATGCAACAGTTGAATATTTCATGGTCTGCGAATCTCACATACTTCCTTCCCTGGTTACCTGGGAAAATATGACTTAAGTTTGAGTAAAGCTAGATATGGTGATATATAACCATCATCCCAGCACTGAGGATGTGTGTAAAGTCAACATCAGCTTAGGCTCTGTAGGGACATCATGTCTCAAAATAATAATAACAACAAAATACTAATTAAATTCTATCAGAATAGTAATTCAACAGTTATCTACTGAAGTATTACATAATTTGATGATGAGAAAAGCCGTGAAGAACATGTAAGAAATATTCTGCACTCTTGATGGTGACTTTCTTTTAAAAAATAATCTTTTATTAAATTTATTCTTTGACATCTATATACATTGCATTCTGATTACTCTCGCCCTCAGCCTCTCTTAAATCACTTCCATCTCTGTTGCCCACACCCTGTTTCCTAAAAGTCCCTGCTATGCATTCATGATTTCTTCCATTTAGTTTATAGACTATTAGATATTATTATGACATTTTTGAACAAAGTATGTTTTAGTGATTCTCCTTCCCTCCATCTCCCCCACTCCGATATTGCAGACCCCTTTGTTGCCTCCCTTAATGTCTTTCCTCTTTCAAATTCCATGAATCCTATGCTCACCTCCATTCTTCTTCATCACCTATTCTTACCTTCTCTTGATCTACTTTCCAATTTTTAGGCTTCGCCCACAAATACATCTTTTTTACGTATATGTGTATATATGTTAGATTATGATCCACATATCATGAAGAAAATGTGGTCTTTGTCTTTCTAAATTTGAATCAGTTAGCTTAATGTGGTGCTTTCCAGATCCATTAATTTTCTGGGAAATTTAATGATTTCATTTTTCAATTTTTTTATTCTTAAGGTATATTTTTATTGAATTTTTGTGCATTTCATACAATATATCTCAATCATATTTAGATCCATACCACACCGTAGCCATTTCCCCACTGCATTTCATGCATTCTGTCATATATATTAAGCCCTACTGAGTCAAGCTTTTGTACCCAGATGTCCCTCGGTGCAATTCATCCACTGGAGTCTAGTTAACCTATCTAAGTCACCCACTTAATGATCTACTCACACTCACACAGCAGTAAACAGTTGTCAATAGTTCCTCAGCTAAGTTTGAGGCCTGCTGCCTATTTCCCAAGTTCTATGCTGGATTTTTGTCTGAGTTTGCACGTGTCTTGTGCATACTGACACCATTGTTGCAAGTCCATATGAGCAAGTTCCCAGAGGCCTAGACGATTCGGTTTACTTGTGTTCATGCACCAACCCTGGATCTTACAATCTTTCCACCCTCTCTTCTGCAATGATCCCTGAGCCATGAGTGGGGGAGTTTTAACATAGTAATCCTATCCTGGGACACATACTCTGCAGTGTCTTACTCTCTACACCTTGGCCAGTTGTGCCTTCTGCTGCATGAGAAAACTATTGGTGAGAGTTGAGAGATGCATTAGTATTCTCTCTACCCTTTGTTCCACTATGTTTCATGGGCCTTAAATGTAGAGTATCCAATGTCAATGTATCATTTAGGGCTGGTCATCTCTCAAACACATATTTTCTGTGTGTGACCAGTTGTGGAACTCTTTAATAGTATCTATCTGTTGCAAGAATAAGATTCTTTGATGAATGATTGATACTATCCTTGTTTGTGTATATGAATTCATACTTAGCATACAGTAAGAAATTTCATTTGTCTGTGGATATGACTGAGATAGGGTTTTCTCTAGTATCTATGGCCTCTCCAGCCATATGTATCTTGCTATGTTTACAGTGCCACATGAGTTACCTTCCATTGAGAGGGTCTGAAGTCCAATTAGACAGCTGTTGATTACCCCCTAGATAACAGTGCCACTACTGCACTGCTAATTTCTTTGTTCCATTCATTGCTGTGGTTATTAGACTTTAAAGCTGGAGTTGTGCCATTGATTGGTTTTCTCTCTTAGCAGCTTGCAGTGTTCTTTAGCTCTATGAAAGCTAGTCTTCAGAGAGAAGGGTTTCAGGTCAGTTTTAGCTCCATTGCTCCCAGTCCTGTGTCCAAAGTATGTCCTGTCTTCAGCAAACAGCATTACCTTCAAGTACTGGGAGGTAATCAAGGGTTGTGGTAATAGTCTGTGTCATTTTTGGAGTCTCTTGGACTACCCTGATCAACGACTGTCTGGCCCTGGCACTGTGTTTCTTGTTAATAGTCTTCAGCTATATACATGCAGTCATGTTCAGATATTGTATGTGTATTTTCCATAAGTTTTTGGTCTAATGCATTTCCTTCTGCTTTTTTATATCACCTAAGCTTTCTTTATCTCCTCCCATCCCCTTTCTCTCTCTCTCTGTAACTTATCTTCTCCCTCCCCAGTTAAAAAGTACCCCCATTTTCTCCTTGATAATACCTGTCTATTATACCCTCTTCCTTGAGCTCCTTCTTCCCCTTTACCCCCATGGTTCCTTGTATATCCTTGCTTCCTTCCTTCCCAATTAAATATCCCATTTTCCACTTTTCCACCTTGGTGATGTTTCCTACTATTCTCCTCTCACAGGTTCTTTCTTTCCCCTTTCCTCCATGATTCCTTTCCATTTTCCTGGGCCCTACTGTTACATCAAGATATATACTCACATATAAAGATTTACTGCTTAGAGTCACAAATGAGAAATGATCATTCCATTGTGTATATGTACCACATTTTCATTAAACATTCACCTGTTGATGAATTTCTACACTGGTTATATTTCCTTGCTGCCATGAATAGAGGAACAAGAAACATGAATGTGCAAGTATCTCTGTGGTAGGAGATGGAAACTTTTGGATACGTGCAAGGTACCAGTATAGACTGGTTACATTGTAGTTCTATTTTTATTTTTTCAGTAGTTTCCCTGTTGCCAGATTTTTTTTCCAATATATATTTTATTGAATTTTTGTGCATTTCATATATCTTTATCGTATTTAGACTCTCCCTTCCCTAACTGTAACCTCTCACAGCCTTCCCACTGGATTTCATGCATTCTGTCATATATGTTAAGGCCTATCTAGTCAAGTGTGTGTCCCCAGGTGTCTTTCAATGCGAGATCATTAACTGGATCTCGTTCAGCCTATCTATCGGCAGCACTCCCTTAAAGAAGGCCAACTCTACCTCACCCAGAATGATCAGTTGCTAATTGTTCCTCAGCTCATGTTCGGACCACCTACCCATTTTCCAGTTCTATGCTGGGTTTTTGTATAACTAAGTTTGCATCATGGGTCTTGCGTGTTCTACCGCTATTGCCGTAAGTTCATTGGAGCAAATTCCCAGGAGCCTGGAAGATCCTGTGTCCTTATGGTCATGCTCTACATTTGGCGCTTACAATCTTTCTGCCCCCCTTTTCCACAATAGTTCCTGGTCCCTGGGTAGGTGAGGTTTTAATATAGGAGTCCTATCCAGGAACATGCACTCTGCAGCCTATTATTCTCTACACTTTGGCCAGGTTTCTTGTTCCTCTTGATTGTGGGAGGTAATATGTCAAAGTACTTTTAAATTGTGTTTCCCTGATAACTAGGGATATTGAACATTTTTAAAAATACTTAGAGACCATTTGTTTCTTCTTCTGAGAACTGTTTATTCATTTCCTTATCCCATTTGTGGACCAGAAGTTGTTCTCTGTTTTGTTTTGGTTTTGTGTCTTTAATCTTTGTAGTTCTTTTGAAATTCCAGATATATGCCCCTATTTGAAGATTGCTGGTGAAGTCTTTCTCCAAGTCTCTTTGTTGTCAGTTTGTTCCACTGATGGTTTATTTTCCTCTGGAGAAAGTTTTTATTTCATGTAGCCCTATCTGTTGGTTATTGAGTCTAATTTCTGTGCTATTGGACTTTTGTCTTCAGAAAGTTCTTGACTCCAGTTATATATTGAATTATATTTCACATGGTTTCCATTAGCATCTTCAGTATTTCAGGTTTTAAGTTGGGATTTTTTTTCACTTTAAATTGATACTTGTGCTGAAAGATGTCTTTTCTTTTTCTGCAAGTGGATATCAACCTTTTCCAGCAGCACATTTTGAATAGACTATCTTTACCACTGTATGTTTTTGCCATCTTTTGCCACCTTTGTGAAAAATTAGGTGGCCATGTATTTTTCCGTTTATTTTTAGGTCTTCTATTTGTTTCCACTGGCCTCTCAGTTTTTATGCCAATACCAGGCTGTCTTTGCAGTATAATTTGAATTCGGGCATTGTGATGCTTTAAGTTTTCTCCTTAGATTACTTTGGGTACTCATGGTATTTATTTTTTATTTATTTGTTTTTTTTGGGGGGGGTCTTTTTGAGACAAAAGACCTGTGGCCCTAGGTAACCTGGAACTCACTATGTAGACTAAGCTGGCCTTGAACTCACAGAGATCTGCTTGCTTCTGCCTCCTGAATGCTGAGATTAAAGGCATGTGCTACCACATCTGGTTTACAGTATTTTGTGTATCTACATGAATTCTTTAATTATTTTATTCTAGTTATGTGAAGAATTACATCAGAATTTTGATGGGAATTTCATTGAATCTGATGATTAATTTTGATAACATAACCACTTTAAATGCTAGTTGTACACAAATGCTAGGAGCTTTGATGGGCTCTCTTTCCATTGCCTAGTGTCATTAATTTCTGTTTTTAGTCTCATGAAGTTTTAATAGCAAAGGTCTTTCACTTCTTTGGTTAGGTTTATTGCTATGTACTTTTTGGAGCCATTATAAATGATATTTTTTTCCTGATTTCTTTGTGAGTTCATTGTAAGTATACATGAAGTCCATTTTTTTTTCTATATTCATTTTGTATCATTCAGATGTACAGAAAGTTTTTATTGAATCTATGAGTTTTCTGGTAGATTTGTTGGGGCCTTATATGTAGAGAATCACATTCTTTTACCTAGGGATACATTAACTCCTTTTCATATTTTTATTCCTTTTATGTCTATCTTTTTCCTGTTGCTATAGTTAAGAGTATATAAAATAATAGAGGCAACAGTGGGCACCTTTGTCTCCTTCCTGATTTTAAATGAAATATGCTCAATTTGTCTCCATTTATTATAATGTTGGCTATTGCTTTGTTGTAGGTAACATTTATTAATTTGAAGTGTCTTCCATAGATTCCTAATACCTCCATGACTTTAACCATTAAGGCGTTTTGAACTTGGTCAAATGCCTTTTCTACATCTATCTAGATAATCTTTCAACCAACCATCTCTGGAATAAGCTAACTTGATCATGACATATGATCTTCTTGCATTACTGAATTTGGTTTGCAAGTATTTTGTTGAGAATTTTACATGTATTTCACCAGGGAAATTGATCTGCAGGTTTGTGGCATGCGTACGTGTGCGCGCGCGCATGTGTGTGTGTGTGTGTGTGTGTGTGTGTGTGTGTGTACCTTGTTTGGTGTTGGTACAATCCTGGCTTTGTGTAATTAATTTGGTAGTCTTTCTCCTATTTCTACTTTGGAAGAAATTGAGATGTATTGGTATCAGGTCAAACTTAAAAGTTTAATAGAATTTAGCAGTGAATTCATTTAGTCCTGGGCTTTTCTTTGTAGGGAGATTTTTTTATTACAACTTCAATTCCATCGCTTACTAATGGATATGTTTAACTTATTTACATATTCTGGTTAATTTTCTGGATTCCATTGGTGATTGTTGTAAAATCCTCTTTTTTCATCTCTAATTTTGTTAATGCAGGTCTTTCCCTTTTTCTTTTTGTCAGTTTGGTTAAAGGTTTGTCAATATTATTAATTTTTTCAAAACACCAATGTTGATTGATTTAGTGTATTATTCTTTTAGCCACTATTTCACCAATTTCATCCGTAGTATTTAATCTTTTTTGCTGTATGCTGGGTTTTGGGTTTTCTGTTGTTTTGTTTTTCTAGAGCCTAAGGGAATATCATTAATTTGCCTTTTTGAGACGTTTGTAGTTTGTTCTTTTTTTTGAAGATTTCATACATGAGTGCTCTATTTACATCATTTATATACCCCTTTCTCTCCTCCAACTCCTCTCTAATTTTTAAAGATATTTCATTTATTATTTTTATTTTATGTGTATGAATGTTTTTGCCTTCATGTATGTAAGTGCAGCTGTGTCGTACAGAACCTGCAGAGGCGAGAAGTGCTGGATCCCCTGGAACTGGATTTACATATGGTTGTTAGCCTTCATGTGGGTGCTGGGAATCAAACTGGGTCCTCTGCAACAATAGTCAGTGCTCTTAAACACTAAGCCATCTCTCCAGCCCCATCTCTAATTTTTAAAAAATTGAATTAGTGTGTATTTCATACTGAAAATCATCTTTATACCCCATTCTCCTTTGGCACTCACCCATAGCCCCCCCACTGGAATTCATCCCTTCCGTCACTTGTGTTAAGGCTTATCATGTAAAGTTAGTGCCCCTAGATGTCCCTCAGTGCAAGTTCATCCACGGGGATCTAGTCAGTCTATCTAGAGTTCCTTTAAGAAGATCAACTTGTTCTTGTCCAGCAGTAATCAGTTGTCAATAATTCTTCAACTAAGATTGGGGTCTGCTGTTCATTTCCACAGTTCTGTGCTGGTTTTATCTGCTTAAGTTTGTGTGGGTCTTGTGTATGCTGACACCATTCCTTTAGGTTCATATGAGACGAGTGCCAGGAGCCGGTAGGACTATTTCCGTATGGTCATGTACCTCCTCTTTGGTTCATGGCTTTTACAATCTTTCCACTCCTTCTTTTGAGCCCTGGGTGGATGATTTCTAATACAGAAGTCCTGTCCAAAGACACTCACTCTTCAGACTATTATTCTCTGGGTTTTGGCCATTTGTGACTTTTTGCATTCCTGATCATCTGTGGCATGAGGGAGCTTCATTGATGAGAATTGAAAGATGCATTAATGTTCTCTTCATCCCTTGTCCAAGGTTCCGTGAGCCTTCTGTGTAAAGGTTGAATTCTAAATGTACCACTTAGGCTTGGGAAATCCACAGGCTATCTCTGTGTGTGATCAGTTGTAGAACTCTGTAACTCTCTCTGTCTCTTGAAAAAGAAGCTACTTTGATGGGTGGTGACTGGGATACTTGTCTATAGATTTAAGGATCCATACTACGTTTGTCTAGGGGTGTGACGGCCTTGGAGTTTTCTCTAAGATTTATGACCTCTCCAGCTATGTGTATTTGGCTAGGTTTACAGTACCATACATGGGTTTCCTCCAGTTCAGTAGGCTTTAAGTCCAATTAGGTAGCTGTTGATTACCCCCAAGATAAAAGTGCCGCTAACTGCAACAATGCTATTTGCTGTGCTACTCACTAATGTGGTTTTTAGGCCTTGAAGCTGGAATTGGACCACCAACTGATGTTCTCCCTTAGCAGCTTGCATAGTGCTCTCCAAAGTTATGAGAGCTAGCCTTCAGGGAAGGTGGCTTTCAGGTCAGTTCCAGCTACATTGCTCCCAATCCTGTGTCTGAAGTATGTACTGTCTTCAGGAATAGGGTCTTACCATCGAGTTCTAGGAGGTAATCAAGGACTGTGGCAATAGCCTGTGTAATTTTGGGAGTCTCTTGGACTATCCTAGCCAACAACTCAAAGGAAAGTTTCTCCTGTCTGGCACTCTTTCTTGTTATGTAGCCTTCAGCTTTACTCATGAACTCGTGTAGAGATATTCCATGTGTAATTTCTCAGTAGGTTTTTGGACTAATGCCAATACCCCTGGTTTTTTATACAAGCTTAGCACTATTTATCTCTCCTCTTTCTCTCCTTGTTTTACCCTCCCTCCCCACCCTCCCAATTTAAAGTGTCCCCATGTTCCCAATTTCTCCCTTGATAATTCCCGTCTGCTATGGTCTCACCTCTTTTAAGCTCTTTCTTCCCCTTTATTCCCATAGTTCCTTGTATAGCTCTCCTTCTCCCCCTCTCATTTAACTACCCCCTTTTTACATATTTCTCCCTTAGTAACACATGTCTTCTACTATTCTTCTCTCTCTGATATTCCTTCTTTCCCTTACCTCCCTGGTTCCCTTCCATTTCCCTCTCCAATTTTTTAAAACATGCATTTATAGCTATAAGCCACAAATTTTCCTCATAGGACAGATTTGGCAGTATATGAGAGGTTCTGGTATGTTGTATTCTAATGTTTGTTTGACTCTGGGAATATTTTTTGTCTTTTTTTCTCCCTGCAACCCCAGCTGGCCTGAAACTCACTATGTAGACCAGGGTGGCCTCAAACTCACAGAGATCTGTCTGCCTCTGCCTCCCAAGTGCTGAGATTAAAGGCATGCACCACCACACCCAGGTGACTCTAGAAATTTTTTAAATTTCCTCTCTGAGTTCTTCAACAATTCAATATTCATGTAAAAGTGTATTGTTCAGTCTCCATGTATTTAGGTAGTTTCTGCAGTTTTTCTTCCTGTTCATTTCTTATTCCATGCCATTGTGGTCTAATAGGGTATAAGTAATTGTTTCAATTTATTTTATTTTTAAGGCATGATTTGAGGCCTACAAAGTGGTTAATTTTAGAAAATATTTCCTGTCCTACTGAAAAGAATGTGCATTCCTTAACTATTGGGTAGAATAGTCTGTATATATCCATAAGGCCCACTTGATGTATGTTATACTTTAGCTCTGAATAGCCTCTGCTTCATTTTAGTTTGGAAGATCTACCAGAATATGAAAGTGGGGCATTTAAGTTTTCCATTATTATTGTGTCAAGACCTATATGTTATTGTATGCCTTTTATTGTTCATTTTATAAAGTTAAGTCCTCCAATAATCATTATGTCATTGTCTACAACTCTAATACCTTCTTGATGAATTGTGCCCTTTATTAATATGCAGTACCCCTCATCTCTTCTAATTAGCTTTTGTTTGGAGTCTACTTTATTGGCTATAAGGATAATGAAGCCTGCTTGTTTACAATCTGGAGTTGTTTGGTTATTTGTTTTCAGTCATTTGATATTCAGTTTTTAGATGTATTTTCTTGTTAACTCTGTTTCATAGAGAAAACACAGAGTTAGTTCTTGTTTTATCTAGTCCCTTAGCCTGCATGTTTTTAGTTGTGAGTTTAGCCATTTACATTTAAGGTTATTATTTTAAAAAAAAAGGTTTGCTATTTCCTAAGAATTTTTATGTGATGTTTTGTTTGGCTAGATTATGATATTTATTTTCCTTCTCTATATTAGTTTTAAGAGTTTGTTAAATTGGGCATGACTGAATTGTTTCTGAATCGTCTTTCCTTATTTGTTCATTTCTGGAGTGTATACTTTCAAATGTTTACACAAAGGACATTATTCATCCTTTCCTCTCTGTAGAGTATTCCTTTAAAAAAATTCTGCAGTGCTGCCTTCATTGTCACGAATTGACTTAATTTCTGTTTGTCTTGAAATAATCCTTATTTATTCATCAATTTTGAAAAGCAACTTCCCTAGGTATAGCATTCTGGTTCACACTCATTTACTTTCAGTGTTTTAATATATCATTCCATTTTCTGCCTTTTCTGGTCACTGATAAAAAAAGTCTGAGGATACTCTGGTATTCCTATTTTGTGAGTTGTTGATTTTCTCACAATTCTTTTGGTATAGTTTTATTACTTTGAATTTGGTGTCTTGATTATGCTGGGTCATGGACAGTTTCTTTTCTTATCATGTCTATTTGGATTACTATATGCTGCTTGTGTTAGAATGTCTTCACTCTCTAAGTTTCTGGAGTTTTCTGCTACAATTTTGCCAAATAATCTTCCTATTCCTTTTTACTTCATTTCTGTTCCTTCTCCTACACTGAATTCTCAGGCTTGGCCCCGTAAAAGTGTTCCACACTTCTTAGAAACACTGTTCATGTCCTTTAATTTTACCCTAATATGTTTATTCGCATTATTGTCTCTACGTTCTCCTCCTTCCCTAACATTTGTTCTTCTGCATAGTTTTACTGATATTTTTGATTGTTGATTCTTTTAATTTCCAGTATTTCTGTTTAATTCTTTTTCTGTTCTCAATTTCCTTCTGAATGTTTTCTCTATTTTGGACATTTTCCTCAAATTTATAAATTGTTTCATTCACTTTGCAAACTATCTTTTCAAAGTTTTGGAGTGATTTTCTTAGTTCATTCATGCATTTGTTTGAAATTTACGTATGGTCATCAATTCTTATAAAAAGTAAGACTCTCCTATGAGCCTGGAGAGAGGGCTCAAGGGTTAAGCACACTGGCTGCTCTTACAGAAGCCCTGGATTTGAAACCCAGCACCCACAAGGTAGCTAACAATCATCCATGACTCCAGTTCCAGGGGATCTAATGTCTTCTTCTGGCCTCTGTGGGCACTGCATGGCAAGGATGCACTTAAACACATGCAAGCAATACACTCGTGCACATAAAATAAAAACAAAAAAATTTAAAGTAAATATTTTTTTCTCAGATATTTAAGCTATCTCTAATATTTGTATTCACTTATAGGGGAGCTGGAATATTGAGAATTGGTTATGTTAGTAGTTGTGTCAAATTCTTTGTGCTTCTTTTTCATGTTTTACACATCTGTTGGAAAGAATTTGTCTTCCAGTTTTGACTTCCCCTTCTCCTAACTCTATTTGAATGTTTTGTTTTCTGTGAACATTTTTGAGGGATATCTGCATAAAGTTCAGCCATAGGGATGGCTTAAATTTGGTGCTGATGGTCAGGTGAGGCCATTGACATGATCCCTTCTTGACTAGATGCCAGCAAGATCAGTGGCAGGACTGCACACTGGTTTCCGAGAAGATCAGGTTGAGTCAAAACCCTAGTCACACACTGAAATCTGTGAATCTACTGGGGACTGGAATCAAAACATTGGTCCTCTTGAAATCTGTGAACTGGCTGATGATTGTAGACAGATCTGAGTCTTGTGGTGAACTCTAGGATTTCAGCAGTCAGAAGCACAGGTCTAAGGCAAACTTTTGGATCACTGGAGGCAAATCCCTGAACACAGTGAAAACTGCAAGCTAATAATACCAAATAAGAAATATTGAAGTGACTTCCAGAGCCTAAGGTGTCAGAACCACAGGCATACACTGCTCTGAAGTCTAAGTTTGTTCCAGTGCTGAACTCTGTGCATCAGGAGTTGACACCTAGGTCCCACAATGAATTCTGGGACCCATGAAAAATTCTGGAGACATTGGTGTCACTTTCTTTTTATTTATTTTTATTTTATGTGTATGACTGTTTTGCTTGCATGTATGTAAGTGTACCACATACATACAATGCACACAGAGACCAGAAAAAGATGTTGGATTCCCTGGAACTAGAGTTACAGACAACAGTGATTGCTGGGAACTGAACCCAAGTCCTTTGGGAGAGCAGTCAGTGCTCTAACCACTTAGCAATCTCTCTTGCTGGTGACAAGTTCTTTTTTTTTAAGTTTTATTTATATTTAACTGAATTTTTGCAAATTTCATGCAATGCACCTTGATCACATTTAGAACACCTCCCCTATCTGCATCTTCCAGACACCCCACCAGATTTCATACAGTCTGTCATATGTATTAAAGCTTATTGAATCATTCTTTTATTTATTTATTTAATAACCACATACTTAGAAGAAACATTTCATTACAACAGCATTGACATATCCAATAACAATTTCCTGAGCTAAGATGCATTTCTTTCAAAATTGGCTATAAATTTTTAGGTTTGCAGTGGAATTATTACAGTTATACAATACTGCACTCAGTATTATCCCTATAAGATATAAAATTAAATGAGGTTTTAGCCTTTAAAAAAGATCTCCATTTCATTATTAAAATAAAGTTTCACACAGAAAAATTCATTTTTAATACAACTGACATTAAGAATTTTGCACCTGCTTTTCTAATCTCTATATACCTGATTATTACTAGTCAAATTTGTTTACTTTCTGAGCTCCTTGGCATCTGACATGGATATAAAAGTCATCAGGTAGATTTCAATGGTAATGTTTTTCACATCTACTAATTATCAGCCCCTCAATATTCTGTTTTTTTTAAAAAAAATTTCTTTATCATTTTTTCTTTATTTATTTAGTAACCACATGATTAAAAGAAGCATTTCATTACACCTTTAACATATTCAGTTACACACTCCAAGCAAGAATACATCTCTTTCACAAGTGGCTGCAAGTTTCTAGGTTCACAGTTGAATTAATACAGTTATAGAATGTTGAACTCAGTATAAGCCCTGTAAGACATAAAATTGAGTAAGTTTTTTAACCTTTAAAAAAGATCTCCATTTCATTTTAGAATATATTGTTCCTTGCAGAAAGACTCATTTTTTTTGCTATTAACACTGACATGTTGGCGCATGCATCTTTAATCTGTATGTATCTGATTATAACTAGTCATAATTGGTTGCACTCGGATTCTTGGAGCCTGTGCGTGTCTATAAAGTCATTGGGTAGATTTCAATGATAGTGTTTATCACCTCTACTAATAAGCATGATATAAATTTCCATGCTTCCTCCTCAAATATAATACATTTTTAAAAATTTGTTGATTTTTTTTTGTGTGTATATCACACAGAACATCCCAAACCACCTTATTCAACTCTACACCCACTTCCCAGATGGCACCCTCCCATTGCCTCCCTCCCCCCACTAGAGCCCTTATACTCTGTTATCCCTGCTACTGACCAAGCTGTGTTATCTGCTGTGGCACCCCCAGCCATTCCCCACTACTTGTCTGTCTGGTGAATATAGTCATCCTATTTAGAGGTCCTCTTTTTAGGAAGGTCAGCTGTTCCTCATCCAGCAGCAATTGGTTTTCAGTATTCCTTTAGATAAGATTGGGGTGTGCTGTTCATTTACCCAGTTTTATGCTGGGTTACTATCTCTCATGTGCCACATTCCAAATGAAGATCACCAGCACCACTTAATTGAAAATAGCAAGGTAAAATTTTATTTCGGCCAACTGGACTGTCTATGTCAGGGATGGAAGCAGCCTCGAGCATCAGCCAGCCAGAGTTTTTATAGGATGTTCACATACAGTTGGCCCAGATAAACCAATTTATTTTTACTCTTAAGGTCATTTGAGGATCTGTTCCTCAGGGGTAACATGGGCTTGGGAAGAGCCCCTGGATCCTTTCTTTTACCAGTTCCACCTTTGTGAAGATAAGTCAAAGGTCCTGCTCAACAATGGTTGGCTTCACTTGGAAGCATGGAGGAAATGATTCCTTTGTGTTGACCCTCCTTTTTATAGTCTGGACACTGGTACAAGTCCATCTGGTGGGGTCTCCTTGGCCTCCTTGATCAGCAGGACAGGTGACCACCACAATTACAGGACATTTTGAGAAATGCTCATAGTCCCCTGGAACTAGTCGACCTAGGTGGGCAAGGAGCAAAATCTGTCCTTTATGTCCCTCTGACCAATTATAGGCCTCAAGGTATGTCTATTAAACATCCAAGAAGGTTAGTTCCACCATTCTGGTACTTTTAATTACTGTGTGTCATGTAGATAAATGTTGGGCAAAGACCAATTGTTCTCAGATAAACCTTACCTAGACATATATTTCTTTATCTGCTATGTATAATTTGTCAGTAATTTAGAGGAGTAATGTGGTTCCCTCTGGTTTTCAAAACTAGCTAGGCATTATTTATCTCTCGCATTGTCTCACCCCACCATCATAGTTTTCCCACTTAAGGTGCCCCCTTTCCCCCCTTTCTTACTTAATAATTCCCTTCTCCTATGATCCTACCTCTCTTGAGCTCCTTCTTTCCCTTTTCTCCTAGGTTCCTGGTATACCTTTCCCTCCCCATCCCTTAAACTAACCCAGTTTTTATCCATATCTCCTTTATTAAGGCCTGTTTCCTACTGTTCTCTTTCAGGTTTTTTCCTTTACCTCCCTGTTTCCTTTCCATTATTCTGGTTCCTGTAGATATGTCTGGATACATACTCACTTATCAGGGTTTGGTTCTAGGAGTCACATATGAGGGAGAACATATATCGATTTTTTTTTTTCTGAGTCTGTGTTACTTCACTTAGTATAACAGTTTCTAGTTCCATCCATTTACCTGAAAATTTCATGATTTCATCTTTCTTTATTGCTGCATAAAACTCAGTCGTATAAACGAACCACATTTTCATTATCCACTCATCAATTGAGGGACATTTAGGTTGCTTCCATCTCTTAGCTATCGTGAAAAAAGCAGCAACAAACATGGATATACAAGTGTCTCTGGAATAAGGTGAGTTCTTGGGGTATATGCCAAGGAGTGGTATAACTGGGTCAAATGGTAGGTTCATTTGCCCATAGAGGACATACCACTAAAATGTTGAGCTTTGGTTTTAAATAACTTTAAATCACATAAATTACAGAATGTGATATTTTGTAGCTAAAATGCCATTCTGGTTATGTAACATTTTAGGCAATTGCAATAATTATTTGGGAAGAATTTAATCAGCCCAGACATACACCCATTCATGTCAGTTATAAAGAAATTTAGAACACATTTCTTTATGAATGAGTGGCATTTCTGGCAAAAAATGATACCAAGTTATAATTCTATGAGTAGCTGATGATTATAAATAATCATTACTTAATAGATATAAGTAATGATTCTATTGACCGTTGGACAGAAAGGAGGAAAAAGTACAAAATTTTGTATGTATTCAGTATGGAGCATTTAAAGAATGATACCTAAGCAGAATTAAATATCATATCTGTTTTAAAGCTTTAAAAAAAGCTTACTGAGTCAAGTTTGTGTTCCCATGCATCCCCCTGTATGAGTCCAACCACTGGAGCCTGGTCAACCTATCTAGCTTCACTCCCTTGAAGGAAACTAACTTTCCCTCTCTCAGTAGTCAATTGTTGCCAAATGTTCCTCAGCTAAGGCCCTTTGGGGTTTCTTACCCATTTCCCCATTTTTATGTTTAGTTTTTGTCCGGTTTGATCTTGCATGGGTTTTGTGCATGTAAGCACATATGAACAAGTTCCCAGCCACCTGGAAAACTTTGTTTTCTTGTGGTCATCAACCACCCCTGGCTCTTACAGTCTTTCAGTCCCTTCTTCCACAATGCTCCCTGAGCCCTGGGAAGGTGAGGGTTGATATAGTTGTCCTATGGAGGGACACGCAACCTGTAGTCTCTTATTCTCCGCACTTTGGACTCTTGTGCCTTTCAAGAATAATCACCACCTGTTGTATGGGAAAGCTTCACTGGTAACAGTTGAGAGATGCTTTAATATTCTTTCTGCCTCCCGTTCTGCTGTTTCCTGAACCTTAGCTGTAGAGGTTACATTGTGGATGTGTCTTAGGGCTAGGCATCTCACAGACACATATTCTCTGCATTTAAACATCTATTGTTATGAAGGTTCCTTTTGAGATAGGGCCTAATGTAACCCAGGATGATCTCAAACTCATTATGTAAACAACGATTATCTTACTTATCTGATACTCCTGCCTGTACCTGTGATATTCAAGGTGTGCATTGTGGGAGACAGTCTTGAGCCTAGGCTGAAAGTCTTACTGACAGCCATACAGCAGGCCCTAGGCAACAGCCCGACTGCTGGAGCCACAACAAATGCCTTGTAACATTTGCTCCCATTGGCAGATCATGAGACTGATGCCTAGAGCTCACCACTCCCTAATGACCACCCTTGGAATTCCAAATTGCAACACTTAGGTATTGCAACAGTCAGGGTCATGTGGTTTCCAGGAATCCAGGCTCTGTAATCTGAAACCATTATGCTAATGAAGCATCCTACCCACTATTCTGTGATAGGATGTTAAGTCTGTTATGCAAATACGATGCTAAGTCTGTTGTGCTAATAAGGTATCCTACTTGCTGTACTGTGATAGGACACTAAAGTTGTTATGCTAATATGGTATCCAACTTGCTGTGCTGTGATTGGACCACTACCCCTATGTAAGCTTGTGCCTTCATGTAATAAAGTAGACTTGTGTCACTGAACCTGGTCTCCTGTGTCCGAATGCGGCTCCTCTGATACAGTCTCCTCACCAGCCCTGGGGTCTGGGACCGGGCAGAAGCGGTGACTACAGAAGGCAGCACCAGGCAAGCAGAAGAGCTTCCTCAGCCCAGAGCAGGCAGAAGAGTGGTCTCAGCCCAGGGCAAGTGGAGGAGCAGCCTCAACGCCTGTGAGAATGGAGGAGCGGCTGCCACTGGCAGTGACCACAGTGCATGACCATTTTTTTTTGCCTTGCTGAAAATTGAATCTAGGTTTCATTCATTTTAGGCAAGCACTCTACCAAATGAGCTACATCCCAGGACTTGAGACATGCTTGATCTGAGGCTATGCATTCATTTCTGTGATTCTTCTCATCTGTATTTTTAATAAGGTTTCTTGAATTATAATAGTTTCTACTAAATAGTAGCATTCCTAGAAATCAACAAAGAATTGGAAGCCCTGGTCCATAATTTCAGACTTTTTGGAAAATCTAACAGTGAGGATAATTCATGGCTCTATAAACAAAATGAAACAAGCCAACATGGAAGTACAACAGCATGTGCTGATGGAGAAAGTCATTCTGAAAGAGAAACAGATTTTAAAGTGGGCAATAGTCATTATCAAGGGCATATTCAGAAGCACAAAAAAAGGAAACATGTGATGCAATTTAAGAAAATAAAAATATAAAGACTTGTATTCAAATCCAGGCTTCTATCACCCATTGTCCTTGAATGCCACTTATTCCCCCTGTCCTGGGTCTTCATGATCACAGTAAGGGTTGGAAGACTTTCTCATAGGTGTGAGAGTGGTAGGTCATAAAAGAGAACCAGTATCATTTAAGTATGTGTGTAATTTAACTTGCAAAGTCCATAGTGATCTCATTACCTAGAGTGCACAGAAGGGGGCAGCACAATATTGTAAATCAGCTTGAGCTCCTATTTTTGGTGCTTGCCACCAAGGGAAATTTACCAGATTTTGGAATGAGCCTCTTGGAAAGCTATATGATCAAGGAACATTAGAATTAGGCATGAGAAGATATTTGGGACTATATTCCTGCTCTTTTGTTTGTTTGCTTTTCTCAACTACTTTTATTTTTATTTTTTTAAACTTATTTATTTTTTAGTGTTGCAATTCAACAAATTTAATGAATAATAATTAAATCAAAGCATTTTAAACAGTTATGATTCCTGTATTTCAATCATTCAAATTACTTCCTTCTAGTTTATATAATATATAATGAATTGTTCTAAACTCTAGTTATCCTATTGTGGTATAGAAAATTAGAATTTATTTCACCTATCCAACTGAGGTTTTAAATCCATCACCCATTAAATCAAGCAGTTTTTGGTAATCATTGAAAGCAGAATGACTTCCTATCCAGTTTGTCTAGAAAGCTAAACAGGGTTGAAAATATTTAGAAAATGTTGTCAGGCACAACTTACATACCACTTTTCTGGTATCAAGCATCACTTTAAGTATTTGAAGGAAATTAGCTCATTTAATGCTCATATTGGCCTTCCTATGATTCTCTGGTTTTACAAATGAGCAAACTGAGGCTCTGAGAAGTGAAGTTACCTACCAATGTCATACATCTGGAAAACATTAAAACTGAGATTGGAGCAGAGCAATCTGGCTTTTAATCACAAAATTAAAGTAATAATAATCAGGGGCTGGAGAGATGGCCCATCCATTAAGAGCATTGGCAATTCTTGCAGAAAACCCGGATTGGAATCCCAGCACCCACATAGTGGCTAACAATTGTCCATAACTCCAGTTCCAGAGGATATGATGCCTTCTTCTGTCCTCTGCAGGCACTACATGACACAGGTTCATTTACATACATGCAGGCATAATACTCATACACATAAAATAAAAATTTAAAAACATAGCCCCAAAGGTATAGCATCTAGATCAGATTATCTGGATTCTAATTCAAGCTCTGTCATTTGCCAACTGTAGGTTACTGGTAAAGTTACTTCACTTCCATGTACCTTCTTTTCCTCATCTGTGAAATAGATATAATAGCACATACATCAGATGGGTTTTAGAAAGAGGCAATGAAATATATTGTTTAAATCAGTTGATAGCTGTCTGCATTGAGCTGATAAGAAGATAAACAATAAAGAACTTTATTGAAGGCATGATGGGACACATTTATAATACCAGTATTTGGGAGGTGGAGGCAGGAAGACCAAGAGTTCAAGGCCAGCCTTGGCTACATGTTGAGTATGAAACTAGTCTGGACTATGTGAAAACCTGTCTCACAAAATGAAAACTGTGAAAGAAAATAACAGAACAATGTGATTTCTATTTAAGAATGGCAGAGAACTGATATTTAAAGGAGAATAAAATGCTGCAAAAACAGAAATGGTTTCACTGTAGCCAAGAGAGGGATCTGATAATATATTATATATCTTACACCACAGGATCCAGTTTATCTGTGTCTACTCATATGCCTGCTATTTAATTAGCTATGTTATTTAGAAAATTACTAAATTTTGAATCTACCTTGATGTCTTTAAATATAGATGACCTACCTAAAGACTATTTTGAATGGTAAGTAGATAGAAAATACATAGAAAAGAAAATATGTTTCGCACAAGATCCATCCAACTGTTTCTGGCTGGTATTATCAGGTTCAGAACAGCAAGAAGAATTTTTAAAACATGTTTGGCAAATGTGAGTGGTATCAGAAGTTGGGAGGTTGAAGGCAGGACGAGCATGAGCTTACATAATTTTAAAAAATGAACGAAAGAAGGAAGGAAGGAAGGAAAGAAGGAAGGAAGGAAGGAAGGAAGGAAAAAAGGAAAAAAGGAAGACAAGAATAGGGCCAAGTATTAAAAGAAACCCACTTAGCATTTTAGAATAGTAATCTAAATTTAAAGAATCTCTTCAAATTCATCCCATTCTCTTCATTCCCATTACCCTAGTTTTCATTCTGATATTTAATATCTCTCACATGACTGTTTTGCACACAGTGGGGCAAGGGCTGAGAGGCAGAAAGCTATCATGTTTTCCTGCAATATTATTTTAATCAAGGGCAAGCTAGAGGAAAAGTCTTGACTGTCATATACATTCTCCCACAAATAAAAACTAAAGCTAGACTGGTGGCACAAGCATGTAATCCCAGCACTGAGAATGCTGTATCAGGCAGTTCCAGACCTGCTTAGGCTACATAGCAAATATAAGGCCAGCGAAACTTAATGAGACCTTTTCTCAAACAATTTTTTTAAATGACTGAGGACATGGCTCCATGCAGAGTATTTCCTTAACACGTGCAAGGTACCTTCAAAGTGGTATGTGTCAAAACTGGAGATTGAAACCTGATTTCTTCTCTAAAAGCCTAGCCTAGACTGAAAGAATGATAAATAATAATGATAAATTTTAACAGTGGCATTTAATCTAGGTGATAGGAGCCATGTCATTCTAACTTATGTAGTTCTGCAAAAGTACAGATCATAAAGAGAAAAGACTGTGAAGGTGTTTGGTGTGAAACGGAATCTGAGCTCTTTCATATGTGACAGGAGATTGTATGTCTGTCAAATAAGTGATAACGTGACAAAGCTTCAAATCTGACAAAAGACTGAATTTTGATAGCCACTTCCCGGTTTGGAAGTGGAAAGTATTCAGAAATAAGGGCTACAAGACACAGTTGGCACGAGTAATCAGCAAGGTACTGTAGAATTAAAAGACAGGATCTTAATCTGAGGTGAGGAAAAACTCTGCATTTTGTTTGTTCTTTTTTATAAAGATTCGAAACCCTAAGTTTTAACCTTACAACTAAAAAAAAAAAAAAAAACCCGAAAGAACTTCAGAAAACCAAAACACAATAAATCATAAAGTTACTGGGGATGTGCATGCTAAAGAAATGTACATGGTGTATGAAGGGAACATGCCCCTAGAGAGCAAATGAGAAAATTCAAATTTCTGCCCACTTTATTGGAATCACAGCGAAAGATGTACTCCAGCGCCCTCTGCTGAATTATCAACTCTATTTTCCTACATTCTGGTGACGCAGATAGTCTGATGCAAACTTTAAACAGCAAGGACGTCCTAGCTTGCTGCTGCGCCACAGGGAGTTACAGGAACTTAGAGGCAGGGTCCGCAGGCACAAGACATCAACGTCTTCTTTAGAAGTTGTAGACCACTAATCAAGGAGATCAGATCGTCCTGTGAAAGGGCTTTGGAACGTAAGATGTCAGTAAAGAATAGATGTCAGTACGGAGCAATGTCCAGCAGGAGGCGGTAGAGGGCAGCATGACGGCCGAAGCCACTCCCAAATTTCTAGAACTGGGCTGTTAATATCAGTGTTTGAGTCAGTGTCTGAGTTTAGAAAGGTTGGAATTAATCCTAGATTAATTCAGATTTAATTCAGTCTTTTCATCTAAATTCACAGTGAGATACGTGGCAAAGATTTTAGATACTGGTGAAAATCAATGAGTGAATTATTTCAAGTAGTACACACACATACACATGTAAATATGCGTTTGAGAGGAGGATATAATGCCTTTCGTTAGATTTTTCCAAGAGATTTTGTGAATGCTTGCATTGGAGGACAAGACCCTGGGCCAGTATAACATAGCATCATGACTGTGCAGAACTCTAAACCAGACGCTCTGGTTTCTAATATATGATACACTGATTTCTATCTTTGAGGTCTGAGCCAAGCCTCCCAAGTTTCTGTAACATTGTTTCCTAATCTATAAAATGTGATTCATAGTGCCAAATTTTCTAGCTGTTATAAATCTGTTTAGGCTTCCCCAAGACTTCAGTAACTCTTGGCAATATCATAATATCTCATATTTATACAAAGCCTCTCAAAATCAATCATCTCCTTTGATCTTAGAAGTGATTTTAGGACTTTGGTTTACACATAAGGAAAGTTGAGATAAAGTGGGGGTGTAGAAATTTTTTTTTTACCAGATTCTGGGCCTCTGTGCTCTTTGCATTTTATCATCTCCTTTGATCATAGATGTGATTTTACAAAGGTGGTTTATATAAAAGGAAAGATGAGACAAAGTGGGGGTGTAGAAAAAAAATTTACCAGATTTTGGGCCTGGTGCTCTTTGCATTCTATCATGATGGGCTGCAATAACAGTCTTATGAGAGCTTGATTTAAAATTAAATTTTAACTCCAACTTTCAGTTTTTGGTTGAGAAAAGATATCCTCATGTGGTTCTGTATCCAGTTTGGTCTTAAACACATGTGACAAGGAGTAAATTGTATTTTGGAACCATCCATTATATTTTGTAGAGGAATAACTTCATTATAATGTGCCTTGTAAATATTCACATTTCTCAGGGTTTTTCATGTTAGAAAACCTATCCGTATATTCATAAGCATATATGATACACATACCCAATGGCATCTTTTAATCGTAAATAGGAATGAATCTGTCACTTGCAGGAAAATAGATGCAACAGGAGATAATCGCATAAGCATATTAAGCCATTCTCAGACAGACAAATATGGCAGGCACTCATATGTGCTCCCTAGATTGTATATAGATGGATAAAATCCTGTATGTATATGTGACATGAATGTAGAAATACAACTGCCTTGGGGGAACAAAAGATACTAATGATAGTGAGGAGAAAGGAGATGGTAAGAGCATGGGGGGAATATGCTAAATGCTCCACTATAGACTTATATGAAAATTCCATTATGAAACACAGTACCATGTATGATGAATATAAAAAATGAAAAATTTAAAAATTAAACACTACAACTTACCTTTATACTGATTTGTCACAGGCTGCCCCTCCTTAATCTCAGTCTAGCTCTCTTTGACTTCTCAACAAACTTTGAGGAACAAGGCTATTTATTCAGGATCTCAAAGCCTTTAGTTCTTATTTACCTGTCTTCTTTAGCTGTCTGTTTTGTCAGTGTCATGCTCATAGGCGAAACCAGTAAGGTAATATAACGTATTTGTATTTCCTGACCCATGTGCTTTTAGCTATGCTGGCTCTTCGCCTTTAAACACCATACGGTTTTTGTTTTTCTTTAGCTTCTCTGTGCTTTTCCTCCCCCTTCCCTTCTGTGGTTTCTTGTCCTGTGCCTATTTCTTATGTGTTGATATGCTACAAAGATATATCTTTGGCCCTCTCTCAGTATTATGTTACACTCAATCCTTGGATGATCTCATCCTTTCACTCAGCTTCAACTAACACCTGGAGTTAATGGCTATTAAATTTAACTCCACGGTCTAGGCATCTTTCCTCAACTGCAGATTATTGTATCTAACCACCTATCATATGTCTCTCAAGCACTCCCAAGTCCTTCTAAAACTAAATTTATTATTTCTTCCTCATTTTAGAACTAAGGTGCTAACACTGAACTGAGTCACCAAAGTCAGAAACTGACTATAATCCTTCGTCAGTGCTGTAATCATTGAATCATCATTGATTCATTACTTCATTTATTTTAAAGAAAGAAATCTTTTTTGATTAATTTATTGTTATTTTCTGTGTGTGAGAGTTTTGCCTGTGTATATGTAAGTGCACACATCTGTGTAGTGCCCACAGAAGGCATAAGAGGGCATCAGATCTGGAACTGGAGTTATGGATGATTGTTAGCCACCTTGTTGGTGCTGGGAACTGAACCCAGGTCCTCTGCAATAAAAGTTAGTACTCAACCACTGAGCCATCTCTTGAGTTCCTGATCCATCATTTTAACTAAATTTCATAGTAAAATTATGACTTTTAGGGAGTTAATCTACATGAAGACTAGGAGATGGTAAGATAGAAAATAGGGATGTGCCCTGTTTCTGGTCTGTAGCGTCAGCAACTAACTAAATATTGGTGTCATTTTCAGCTGCGAACAAGATAAAAAGTATGTTTAGACTACAGTAAGATAATTAGTCCAATTTCAAATATCCTTATTACATTAGAAGCAGTTTTGCTTTCTTAAAGTACCATAACACAATGGCATATTGTGATATGAATGGCATATTAATTTTAGTTTTCTTGTTGAAACAAGAATGTAGATGGCATCATACATATGAAATGGGAAAAGACAGGAATCAAGGCATAGATTTCAAAGATAATTAATACTTAAACACTCAATAGAAGTCAACTGGCAAAGTTGACTGAGAAATAGCTACAAGTCAGGAATAGACTTAAAAAAGGGAGCAGATCAAACAAGGCGAAAAACAAACAACATGTCAATTGGATTCCTGCATAGAAGTCACTGGAAACTTTACAATGACTAAGATTGAATGATGCTTTGGAAAAAAAAAACACAATAAGAAAAAATTTTTAATTTTAGTTTTTTATTGAATTTTTCCAATTTTCATAGAATATAGTCTGATGGTCTTTAAATCCCCTCCTGATACTCACATCCCCCCACTGCCCCACTCCCAGTTTAATGTCCTCTCTTATGTATATAACACTGCCTATACAGTCTGATTTGTGTCCCCAAATGTCCTTCAGTGCGGGTCTATCCACTGGGCCCCCAAGAGTTCCATCCCTTTAAGACAGAAAATGTTAACAAATTTCTCATAGATTCATAGAATTCCATCCATTTCTGTATTCATATGTTACCTAATCATTGGGAACCTATTATGTTGCATGAAAGATATTAAAAATAACAATTAAGAAGGGATGTTATTCCTTCCCTCAGGAATCATGACACTTTACTTCCTACTTGAGTGCAGAAAGACTATAGGTAAATGGTGAGAACTAGAGATCATACTGTCAAGAAAAATACTGAGTGACAAGTATCACAGCCTTTATCTCATGTGTAGAATCTACAATCCCCACTACTCAGAAGACTGGGACAGGGACAGGAGAGTTTAGTTTTAAACTCGTCAACAGTGAGAATTCTGAAAATTAAAAATAAAAAGAAGATTGAGGGCACAAACTGGTGGTACATACAATGCTTGCCTAGCATGTCTGAGACCCTGGTTTGAATATCCAGAGCCTCAAAAGAAAAAAAAAGCTACCATAATTCTGTGTTCTTCATAACAATGTACTTATAAAATTACGGTTTTTGTTTTGTTTGTTTTGATGAGACAAGCCAATTAGACTTCAAATAAGGAAGAGAAGTACACTGTTACTGTGTTTTTAAGGGGTTTGGATTTTTAAGTTTCCAGACTTCGTAGTGCAGGCCTGTAATCCCAGCTACTTGGGAAGCAGAGGCAGGAAGATTACAAATTCAGGGTCTTTCTGGGTTATGGAGTGAGCTGAAGGTCACTTAGAAAACCTAGTGAAAGCCTGTTTCAAAATAAAAAAAATACAGCAGCCTGGAGACATGGCTCAGTAATAGAAGTACTTCCTCCACAAGCCGGAAAACCTGAGTTGGTTCTTTGTGTTCTTTGCTTGTGTATAAGAAATTCCTAAAAATTAATCAGTCATCTGTTAATGCATATCTAGGCTGATTAACTTTGCTATAGTGAATGGAGCTGCAGTCAGCATGGATGTTTAGGCATTCCTTCTGTATGCTAATGTAGATTTCCTCAGGTTTGTAACCAGCAATGTTATGCCTGGGGCATATTAATGACAATTCTTCTTTTACTTCTTTGGGAACCTCCATGTGGATTTCCACAGTGGGTGTTTCTGTGTATATTCCCACCAGCTGTGTGTAAACACCTCCCCTGCTCTTCTCGCTAGAATGTTCTGTGTTTGTTTGCTTGATGAGCATAATCCTGATTGGTGTGAGATATAATCGTAAAGTACTTTAGAACTCAACCAGCCACTTCTGTCTCCCTGTAGGTAGAACAGGGATATCTCCCAATATCTACTGTCCTCTGCTCACCACAAACCATCAACAATCCTTTCTAGTACCTTAGAGGTGGGTGGCAGCTAGCCACACAAACTTTCCCCTGCTCTCAAGCTAAGGCGCCCTGTATCTCGGCAGAGATAGTCACAATTACAGACATATCTATAGAAATACCATGTCTATTTATGCAACAGTTGATGGATATTAGTCCCAATTTTGAATTTTCCTGTTACAAAAATTGTCATGTGCTAGGTGTGTGATTCAAATGTAAGAAAAATAAAATGAAAAAATAAGTCAATACACAATACATTCATGAGATGAAGAGTTTCATAGAAAATACATATTAACTTAATATATCTATTGCCTTCCTTATGACCTGAAACTCCTTGAAATTTTCCATTTCTTTTAACTATACAATATTCAACCACAGATCCTAAAAGAAGGATTCTACCAACTCAGATCCTAACCTTGGTGGAGAATGGACCATGCTAATGATGAATATTTGCCAAATTTCTGACCTTGAGTTTCTTGAACCACCTGTACTCTTTCATGCATTTTCATAGTACAAGATAACAACTGGCTCTGTGAGAGTGGAAGATCTTGCTCAACCACTAAAACACTGCTAATGCTCCAAAAATGTTATAGTCTTTGCTTTATCTTGGCTGTTTTTAAAAGTTTGGAACAGGAAGTTGTTACCTTATATACCAGGAAACTTTAAAATTGAAGCAGAAGAGAGTAGAAAGAAGTGATGATTGCATTTATTACAAATGGAAAACATATAAGAAGCCATAGTATTGCTAAGACTGCCAGCTATGGCTATGCTTTGAATACATTTCACCTTCTAAATTCATGTTGAAATCTAATCGCCATTGTAAATATATTAAAATATGATGTGCTTAAGAGGTGACTATGCTATCAGAACTCAACTCTCATGAATACATTAATACCGTGAATTTGTCATAAAAACATGAGCTTACCCCCTACCCTATCTCATTTTCTCTTGTCCCTCAGCCTTTGATTATTTGATGGTGCAACACAAAGGCCCTTAACAGATACTGGTGCCTTGATCTTGGACTTCTTAGCTCCAGAACTCTGAGAAATAAAATTCTCCTAGGTAAAATCTACCTGATATGTGACATTCTGCTTTATCAGTACAAAGTGTTTGAAGAGGGCTGTTTTTAACATACCAATAAAGTAGATGAGGAATTAATGGGTATGTTCAGGAAGTAAGAAAGGAAGATTAATATAAACAGCATTAGAATATCAGAGAATATCATTTTAGCTGGCAGTTCTAATCAATGGGATAAAAGGATAGTCAGTTTAAACAACTGTGCTGAGATAATTTGCTAAGCCATATGTGTTTTGGGGGAGGGGCTTCAATCTCTACCTAGTATCATTCACAGAAACAAATTACATTGTATTAAGAAGGCAAAATTCAAATCTTATGAAAACAAAGGTAATAGGATACATTTATAAATTTAGTTCAGGGAAGATTTTATTAAGGCACAAACACAAAGCACCACATGTCTCAGTTCCATCTCTTGTTGCTATGATAAAATAGCCTGACAACAGAAAATTTAAGAAAGAAGGTATATTTGGCTTAAAAGTCTAGAATGTAATCCATCATTTAGGGGAAGAAAATGTAACAATTTATAGCAACAAGTTATAGTCACAATAAAAAAGCAGAGAGCAATGAGTGCATGTACACTTACTAGTGTTCAACCCACTTTTGCCACTTTTGTGTAGTCCAAGATCGAAACTCAGGTAATGGTCCTGCCCACAATGGATAGGACTTCCCACCTCAGCTAATATAAACAAAATGATTCCCCCAAAGTCAGGCTCACAGTCCAACCTATCTAGACAGTGACTCACGTAGATTCCTTTCCCGGGTAATTCTACATTGTATCAAGATGACAATTAAAACTAAGCATTACAGAATATAAGAAAAGTTTGAGGTGAAATATGACTCAAAATCCTAGGTGAGTTATTGGCCAGTGGGATTCCATAGACTCCAAATATTACAGAGTATTGCCAGTGCTCTTGGTTACTTTCCAGAACTTGAAAGTAAGACCCTGTTGCTGAAGACAATATACACTTGAGCCATAAACATGGAGAAATCAAGCAGGTACTGACCTAGAAGCTTAATCCTTACTTGCTAGCTTTCATAGTACTGGAAGATGCTTTGTACACCACCAGAGTATAAAAGCAATCATCAGTCTTACTGAGATGTGACCCTCCTGAACTTCAATAACCACTGGCCTGGCAAACTATGCCCTCCCTCTACTGCAATACCAGCATGAATGTTATGAGGGTAACCAACGACCCTATAATTGGATTTAAGGACTGCCTAATGAAATGGAATTTATACCTAGCACTAATTTTAAAGCCAAGAACCTGTGGCTACATGGGTCACAGGCACTGAGGGAGAATGACTTATTAATGTTCTATTAAAAAGACACGATATTCAAATTAGTTTTAATGATCTATTGCTAGATCCGTATCAGTCCATCTCTCAACTTTTGTCAGAGAAGCTTTTTCTTGCAGCAGAAGACACTCACAACAGGTCATAGAATAATAGACTGTAGAGTCTCCACATATAATGGAGGAAGGGGAGGAAGGAAAAATATAATATATAAAATTATAATAAGAGACAGAGGTAGTGTAGGATCACAATGAAACTGTGTTTTCCGAACAGCAAGGTGGTTAACATATTACCTCATAGCATTCATAAAACGTACCAAATCTCAAGCCAGACAAAATCACAGCATGGAGTAGCAGGGGTGGAAGGAAGGTCTCACCCCTAGCTGAGGAGTATTTGGTAGTTGCTGGGACAGCAAAATTCAGTTTTATTTAAGGGTATGACTCTACTGTGATCACAATCCAGTGTGACTTTCACATCCAAGAATATTTGGGCAACACATATTGTAGTTAATGGGGGGACAAACAGAACACAAAATTGGATAGGCAGGCAGGTAGGGGAGAATCTCACAAGGGTTGGGGGGAGAATACTATAAGAGTACATTGTTTGAATTTCCCAAAATTAATAAAAATACTTCTTTTATAAAAAGGCTGAGAAATTTCACTATACGAATATTTCTAAAATTATCTGTATTTAAAAAGTGCCATAATTGAAAATAACGTGACAAATGAGAGACTAGACAAAATATTTTGAACACACATGAAATGGGTACTGGACAGATGGCTCAGCGAAGATGCTTATATTTTTCTCATGAGGCCCCAACTTCAGATCTCAGTTCCTATGTCATATGGCTCACAAATGACTGTCACACCAGCTGCAATGAATCCAACATTCATTTATGTCCTCTGTAGGCAACTACACTCATGTGGCATATACTCACACAGATACACCACACACTTACACATGCACACGCACATGCGTGCACATAAGAATAAGACCCAGGTATGGTGGTGGGCCTTTAATCCTGTACTTGGGAGACAAAGGTAAGAGAATCTCTGTGAGATCCAAGCCAGCCTGCTCTCCATAGTGAGTTCTGGGCCAGCTGTGGCTAAAGGGAGACCCTGTCTCAAAAAGACCAAAAATAAATAAATAAATAAATAAATAAATAATAAATTTTAATATAAATGAAATATGATTACTGTTCAGAATATGCATATGTACATACTTGTGTTTGCATAATGCATGTGTATATACTCATGAATCATTTGGTAATGAGTATATTTCCTATAAATGCATAGACAAGTTTTCACTGTGAGAACATCATAAAGAGTATTTTTAAAAATTATAATGCCCATAGCATGATTGTACTGTACATTATTGGACCATCATTGTGTATGTGGTCCCTTGTTGACCAAAATACCCTTATACAGTGCATAACTGTATTTACAAGTACACAAATAAGATTACAAGGGGACAGTAAGAAAGCAAAAGAGATGTGGAAATAATTCACAAGAGGAACTAAAGAAAGCTGTATAGCACTCGAACATATCTCCAATCTCAATGATATTATGACAATGAAACTAAAAGAAAACACTGACTTTTAGCCATACAATGGGCAAAACTTTTAAACATTTGACAATATTATGTAAAGAGTCTTGGAAGATAGATATTGTCATGTACTAACAATGAACATGTAATTTAATACAACCATGTTTTTGGAGATAGTTCAGCAATGTCCATTAACATTCCAAATAGTGTTCTCCATGACTCAATAGTTTCAGTTCTTGATAACTACCACAGATAATAACTAAAACATGTGCACAATGAGGTGTGAGTATATGCATGATCTTTTAGCACTACAAGGTATGTGATCATGGATAATTTGAATAAATTAAAATATTCATAGTTAGGAAAATAGTTACACAAACTTGAGTACACACACTTTCTAATCTATACAAACTAAAAAATGGATAGTTTAGAAATGACTTCCAAGATTATATATGTATATATATAGAGGTTAATAAACCTTTGCAGAATAATGTATTCAAACTTCTTCCATTTTATAATAACACAAATAGAAGCTCGTGTACTAATAAAATGTTCACAAATGCATATTTATCTATGTAAATGAATAGAGAAAGTCTCAAAGGCTATTCAGTAAATGTATGTATTTGTTAGCTACAGCTATTTCTGGATGATGGAATGGGATTGAATATGGTACACAAAGAGGAGTTTGAATCATTTCAAGTTTTTTAAAAAAGATTGATTCATACATTATTCACATAAATAAAATTAAAAACAAGCAAAGTTAGCAGCAAAACTACAAGTTTACAAAGATCACTATTGTGACAATATATTAAAAAAAATTATACAGAAACTGAAGAAGGCCAGAATCTAGTGTCAAACTTGAGGAATGGAGGACAAGAAGCAAGGACCAAAAGGACATAAAAGAAAGAAAAAGAGAGTGTATTTTTTCTACTGCTCCCTTTTACGTTGATGAAACTGATAGATAAAAGCAAGGCCTTAATGACTTCAGTAAGAAATAGGTGCTGGATTTATGTAGACGGATATTAGACCATAACCAAATTGTTTCCACAGTAAGGTTACATAGCAAATCTGAACTTGGTTATGCACTGTAAACTATGAATAGTAATAAAGAGATTGCATAGGAATTTATATACAGTACTTCTTTTCATAAGGGACTTAATGAAAATAGGAGTGTGCCATCATAATGAGGGGTCGATTCATCAAGCAATTCAAAAGTTATCAGGGGTTAGGAGTATATGACATATTTAATATTTGAAATATGTTAAATTCAATGTGTATATCACAGAGACTTGTAAATTGGAGCACAGTTTAAATGCATAGCCCCCAGAAGTTCTTGAGATGTGTTGAACTTTCTTGAAGGAATAGTGGCAGGTTTGTCTAGAATCATAGCCAAGCCATACTGGAGATAATCGGGGGCTTCTTGTGCTGTAATATACAGCAATCCATTTAAATAGGCATTCTCTGCAGATATTCTATGCTATATATATATATATATATATATATATATTGCTTTAGATTTGCTAGACAGCACTGTCTTTTCTTTATTTTCTTATTTACCTAAATTTTTCTTTTTTAATGTTTTCTCTATTTTTTGTTTTTTTTTATAATTTAATTCATGTACACAATATACGTTAGTCAGATTCATCCAATAGTCCCTCCAGCTCCCGTATATCTCCTAACTCCCCCCCACATCTTCATGTGTTTTTTTTAACCTACTAAAACCAATTAGTGCTGCACATATGTGCATATGTGTGTGGGCTTGTCCACTGGGACATAGGCAATATATGAAAGGTCACCCCTCAAAGAAAAATTATTCACCCTCTTTCAGTGGGCATCAGCTGAGGACCCAAATACAACCTCATGTGCCTACAACCACCTGTTTTTTTTTAAATATGTATAGTTTATTGAATTTTTGTACATGTCATACAGTAGATCTTAATCATATTTAAACCCTCTCCCCTGAGGACCCAAACACAACCTCATGCTCCTACAACCACTTGTTTTTTAAATATATATTTTACTGAATTTTTGTACATTTCATACAGTAGATCTTAATCATATTTAAATCCCCTCCCCTAACTGCACTCCCCCATATCCTGCCCACCAGATTTCATGCATTCTATCATATATCTTAAGCCCTATTGAATCAAGTTTGTGTGTCAAGATGGCCCTTGGTTTGAGTTCATTCACCATAACCCCTTCAGCCTATCTAAAAGACAGCATCTTTAGCAAATGGTCCTGGTCAAACTGGACAGCTACATGTAGAAGGGAGAAACTATATCCTACTCTCTACCACACACAAATCTCAATTCCAAACAAATCAATGACCTTAACATAAGACCCAATACTCTGAATCAGATACAAGAGAAAGTAGAGCATACACTGGAAATTATAGGCATGGGAAAGGATTTTCCGAACAAGACCCCAATAGCACACGCAGTAAGACCAACAATTGATAAATTGGACCACATTAAACCAAAAATCTTGTGTACAGCAAATACCATCATTCGGTTGAAGAGGCAGCCTATAGTATTGGAAAAAAAATTCCTTTATCATCTACACATGCGACACAGGGTTAATATGTTAAATATACAAAGAACTAAAGTAAACACAGAGAAAAACAAAGAACCAAATTAAAAATGGGCTGTGGAACTAAACAGAAAGCACTAAAAGCAAAATATACCCATGACTGAAAAATATTCTTTTAAATGTTAAAAGTCCTTAGTCATTGGGGACACGCAAGTTAAAACTACTCTTAGCCAATCAGAATGACTAAGATTTAAAAAAGAAATAAAAGAAAATGCTGGTGTGCATATGAGGAAAGGAAACTCTTTATTCACTGTTAGAATGCAAACTGGTGTAGTCACTATGGAAATAAGCATGGAGGCTCCTTCAAAATTTAGATCTACTGTATGACCCAAGTGTACAGCTCATGTATACTTACCTAACAGACTCGATATCCTACCTCAGAAATACTCATCCATGTTCATTGTTTTTTTCATTCACAGTAGCCAGAAAATGGAAACCACCTACATGCCCATCAACTGATGAATAGATAATGAAAATGAGGTACATATTCACAATATAATTTTATTTAGCTGTGAAGAAAAATGAAATTATGAAACTAGAAGGTAATTGGATGGAGCTGGAAATAACATTCTGAGTAAGGTATCAAAACCCATAAAGACAAAGCCAACATATTCTTTCTCATATGTGGATGCTAGCTTTACATTTGCTTTACATTTTTAGATATATTTGTTTAAATTGAGTACCCATAGAAGTCAAGAAACTGTTAAGGATCTGTGGGGGTGTTTCATGGGATTGAGGATAGAAGGCAGGTGTTACGAATGCAGAAAAGGAAATAATCACTGAGGAAGGGCTAAGTGGGAATGTGGGTTGGGAGTACAAGGTACAGCAGGGATTATGGGGCTTGATAACTAACAGTAAATTCTTTTGAAGAGGGATGGAAATATGACTCTGTGGAGTCGAGCACTGGCTGCTCTTACAGAAGACCCAGGTTTGCTTCCCAGCACCCACATGGCAGCTGAAAACAGCCATCCATATAACTCCAGTTCCAGGGTATCTGAGACCTTCTTCTGAACTTCTTGGGCATTCTAAGCACATAGTGCACTTACATACATATATGAAAACACTCATACCCAGAAAATAAAAATAATTGTTTTCAAAAATTTGAAAAGACCTTTGAAAAATCATGTGGGAATTAAGGTAAAACACTATTTTCCCAACATTACATACTTGAATCATAGGGCATAGACAAATCGGGGTGATACTGACATGCTAATATCATCGCTACTGCATAGCATTCATAGTGTTGGAAGGTTCTATGTATGCTGTAAAGGGACAAGTAATCAATAGCCTCACCAAGCTGTAAACTCTGCAAGGTAAAATAACAACTGGCATGGTAAAATATACTCACTGGTGCAATAGTTGCTTGAATGTTCTGAGAGCAACCAACCACCTTCTGATTTGATTTAAGGCCTGCTCCAGAAGATGCAATCCATTCCTGGTATCATTAACTGGACCAAGAGTGAATAACTATAGGTTAGGCAAATATAGTCATATACAGTATATATATATATATATATATATATATATATATATATATCCCTAAAGTGTGTATCTTTAAACCCACGGAACAGTGCATCTCTCAACTCTCATCAGAGATGCTTATTTTGTATTTGATGGTGATTAATACAGAGAACCACAACTGGTCAACATGCAGGGAAGAGAATTTGGAGTGCTCATCCCTAAATGGGAGATCCTTCCAAGGTTCAATGATCATCCCAGAAGAAGGGATAGAAAGATTGCAATAGCTAGAGTTAGTAGATGACTACAATGAAACAATGATTTCAGGACATGACAAGGTCTTTGCATATACAAAATCACAGCAGGGATGAATGCTTGCACAACACCAGCATATAAGCAAGCTAGCCAAAACTCCAGCATGTGTGGGCAAGGGGGTCATGAAGTCTCTCCCCTAGTTGAGGAGCTATTTTCCATTGACACCAGCTGAGAGTCAGCTTTCTTCAGGGATGTAACTCTCGAGAGTCTAATCATGCACCAGTAGATTATCCTACACCCATTGTGTACTAGAAACTAAATGGAATAAGTGAGTTTAAAACAAAGAGCACATGGGAGACATAAGTGGTGGAGGGGCATAACTGAGAAACTGGAGGGGAAGGAGTCATGAGTTGATTTGATTAAAACTTATTATATTCATGTACACAGTTATCAAACTCTGAGAAAGAAAGATTTTCATGCATGTGTATCATATATGGTGGTCAAATCTATCCCTCCCTTTGTCCCCTTCAACTCCTTCTGCCCCCTAGCATACTTTCCATCTCTCTGCCAGGATCATATTTTAAGAAATGTACCCACTAAGTCCAAATAGTGCTGTACCCATATGATTCCTATTTATGGACCAGAATCTGTGGAAATATAAATCTCCTGTTACTAGGGCCTTGCCTTGAAAGATGTCTTACTAAGAGTGAAGTTAAAGAAAGAAAAATACAGGTGCAAAGTACTGAGTTCTGATGCTATGGTTGAACCATTAGATACAGTCATGTCTAAAATTGTATACCCATATATTATTTATTTCTTTAGCAAATATTTGTTTATTGCCTGCTTTGTAACTTCTAATTAACTAATTACTGTATGTGTACAGGTGTGGGCATGCCATGGCCTGTATTTTTGTCCTACCATGTGGGTCCTGGGAATTGAACTATCCTTGAAACAGATAGAAAGTATTCCAAATTTCCACAATGGATGAAAATTCAGAGAATTAGTGACCATGAGGTTTCCAGATAAAACTGAGGTACCTACAATGCAACCCCTACATCTAAGGCTGTGAGAACATCATGGAAGAGGGGGCAGAAAGGCATAAAATCCATAGGATCAGTGTGCCAGCTGCTACATATTGTATTCTAGATGGGATGAGGAATCTGCATCAATGAAATTTCCACAATATAGTTGCCTAAGCAAGACTTGCACAATGACACCAGTTGACATGATATCAATGTGGGAAAATTCATATGGTCCCACCTTAGGATAAATAGCTATAGGCAACCAATGGGTTTCTAGGGAGAATCAGTATTCTCTAGGGATGTGCTCCCTGATAGGTCATCCAAACACAAATGATCAGCCTTAAACACATGTACACACAATCACTACTAAATGGAATCAGTAGATCACAAATAGATAAATTAAAATATATGTATTCATAGCATCAATAATCAAAGAAGAGGTCACAAAACTGGGATGAAGTGGAGGAGGTCATGGAAGAGTTTTAGGGAGATGAGGGGATGGAAATAGTGTAAGTATTAATGCATGAACTTTTATCCCCATTCAAATTCATTGAATTCATTGCAGTAATACAATATATTGATAGATTACTTTAATATACTCCCAAATGTAATGTAACAACAAAAATAACTTAAAATCTACTTAAATAAAACACCATCAATACATCTTTCTTCTTCCTATTGAAATGAAAATTCTACACTATGATAAAGGAAGAAAATAAATATTGTGTGTAAGTATCAAATATAAATCATAAAATGTCTGTGTACTCAATAAATACATCATTTTTTATTTTTATGTAGATATTTTTATCGAGCTTTTGTAATTTCATACAAGAGTTCTTGACCAAATTTAGACCTCCTCCCCAATCCATGCCTCCCCAGCCCCTACCGGACTTCATGTATTCTGCCATACATGTTAAGTCCCATCCATTCATAGATTTGTGCCTAAATGTCCTTCAGTGTAAATTTGTCCAGTGGAGTCTAGTCAGCCCATCGAGAGATCATATGTAAGGCACACTCTCCCTCACCCAGCAGAATCAGTCTCCAATAATTCTCAGCCTAGTGGTGGCCCACTACCTATCTCTCTCCTTCCCTTTGGGCCTTTGTTTAATTGAGATGGCATGGGTCCTGTTCTCAATACCAGCATTGCCACAAGTTCACATATGGAAGCTTCAAGTTGCCTGAAAGCTTCTGTTTCCCTGTGTTCATGTACCAGCCATGGCATTTACAATCTTTCCACCCCTCTTCCCCAATGGTCCCTGAGTTGCTTGTGGATGAGGTTCGATATAGGAGTCCTATCCTACACTCCACAGTCTCTTATTCTTTAAAACTTGGCCAGTTGTGGCCTTTTGTGTGCATCACACTCTATTGTATATGGAAGCTTTACTAGTGAGAGTTGAGGGATGCATCAGTTTTCTCTTTACCCCTTATTCCATGAGTCTTAGTTGTAGAGGTTCAACTGTAAAAGTGTCGCTTAGTGTTGGGTGCCACTCAGGCATATATGTTCTCTATGTCTGACCAGATATGTAATTCTGTAGTATCCTCCATCTTTTGCAAAAATAATCTTCTTTGAGGAGTGATGTACTGTATGCTTATCTGTAAATATAAGGATTGATATTTAGTGTATAGTAAGCAATTTCATTTTCTAAAGATATGAAAGAGATAGGGTTTTCTCTAGGATCTATGTCCTCTCCAGCCATGTGTATTTGATTGAGTTTACACTGCCACGCATAAGTTAACTCCCATTGAGAGTGTTTTAAATCCAGTTAGATAGCTGTTGATTGCCCACACACACAAAAAAAACAGTGCCACTACTGCACCAGTACAGGAAGTTTGCCATGATGACACTTGCTTGCTTCTTAGGGCCATTTGCTTGGAATATTTTTTTTTTCCATCCTTTCACCCTAAGATAGTGTTTATCCATAATGGTGAGATGAGTTTCTGGAAGACAACAAAAAGATGGGCTTTGTTTCTTGATCCATTGGACTATCCTATGCTTGTATCTTTTGACAGAAGAGTTGAGGCCATTGATATTTAATGTTATTATTGAAAGGTGTGTATTGGATACTGCCATTTTAATTTCTTTGTGTTCATGGTCCTATTTTGTTTTTCTGTTGTTATACCATTCTTTGTTTTCTTTCTGTAGCCTTTTGGGCATACTCATTCCTTTCTTTGATCCTTTTTATTACTTCAAGTATTCTCTGTAGGGGTACTTTGGATGACATGAATTCTTTCGGCTTATTTGTGTCATGAAAACTTTTCCATTCGCCTCGACCTTTATATGTAATTTTGCTGGGTAAAGTATTTGGGGTTGGCATCCATGGTTGTTTAGACCTGGGAATACTTTAGACCAGGCCCTTCTGGCTCTGTCTTTGCCTAAGGAGGTCATAGAATTCAAAAAATACATGAAGTTATGTCACCATCATTCTACGAAGGACTTTTTGTAATGCTCATTATTTGGGCAATGCTCATATTAACATGAGTAGCTACTGATGATCTGTTGTGACTAACCCGGATGCCTCAAGCAGTAGTACAATATCATGATCTCATCATCAGTGTGAATGTACTGTCTCTGTCTTTCATTTGTTGTAAACAATCTTGAAGAATCATATTGCAAGATAAGTGAGAATAGATATATGATAGGAAATGGTAGTGAAAGTTTATGCAATTAGACCTCCTAAGTGGAAGTTATGTATGTTTTTGGCATTTTCATGGAGAGGACTTTAAGATCAGATGCTCAAGTTTCATTGACAAGTTAGCATTTTGTTTTCAGTCCTTACTGGGTGAAAGAATGAGCATGTTACTTTATTCATGGATTTATTTCATTGACAGTGGTGCCTTCATTTAATAAATATATGTTTTCCAGGTGCTCTAAAAGATATATTTGGCATGATTTTTCTTCACAACTTTATTCTGAAAAATATAAAACCTCCAGACAAATGGAAAGAACAATCCAATTAATCCCATAGTGCACCATTCACCTACATTAATTAATATCTTGCTAGCATTTTGCCTCATGTGTGCTTATGCACACTCTCTCCCATCCCACACGTACTGAGTGTGTGTGTGGGGGGGTTATAATTGTTATGCTTTTCTAGGATGTTTGAAAGTTACTTATAGACATGTTGTTTTCACATAATACTTTCAGTTGTACATCCTAACAAGATGACTGATCTCATATTTAATATAGTTATCGTACTTCAGTAATTTAACATTGATCCAAATTGAGTTTTCATCAAGGATCTTGTTTGTTATACCTATTTATTCTCAACCCAGGATACAACCAAGGATTACAGATGGTATTTAGCTGTTATATTTTTCTTCCTAGTCCTCTTTAATAAAAATGGCTTCCCAAACTTTGTGATACTGACATTTATGAATAATCCAGGCCAATTGTTTGTTAGAATCCATAGAACTGTGTGATATGTATGATATGTTTGATGATTTTTGAATGATAGCTTCTGGGTAAATACTTTTGACACAATTTTGACATGTTATTCTCAGTATATACAGCCTCAGGAGGCCTATCATTAATGATTTTATGTCTGATCACCTCAGTGTAGTTAATTACATTTTCTGTCTTTCTGACTAATGTTCATATGAGAAATACCATGCATCAGACATCCAGATGAAACTTAACTAGATGTTCGCTTAGCTTAGGCTTCACAAGGCTAAACTCAAGGCTGCATTTCTCATTTAAGTGTCAAGGCCTTCTTTTAGCCTTGCTCGGGTTGTTGGCAGAACTCAGGTCCTTGCAATGATACCTGACATCCTCATTTCCTTGCTAGTTTCTGATTTCTTTTGGTCTCAGTTCTTCGAGGCTACTTTCCTTATGGAATTAAAAGCACAGGGATTTGGGGATTTTTTTCTTTTCTTTTCTTTCCAGGAAGGAATATTTGTTTCTGTTAAAAATTCAGTCCTCCACAATAGTCTTCCTTTTTAATATGTTAGCATTAACTTTTCTGTGACCTTAGTTATACTGATAAGAATCCTTGTGGTTATATGACATAACGCCATAAGGAAAACAAGATGTTATTATTGTAATTATTTTACTATTTTCCTCTTCAAATGTTTTTTGTTTATTTTTATTTTTGATAATTTCACAGTCGTATGCTGTGTCCATATTCTCTCCCTCCATTACATTCTCCTGTCTCTCCTCTTCTTTCCAGCTAGTCCCCTCATACTTTGAAGTCTTTTTTTTGTGTTCAGGTCTTGTACAGGTGGTCACAGCTGGTTTATGTTTTTGACTGCAACAACCTTGTCATATTCAGAAGACAGCATTTCACAATACACTTCCCCATCCTCTTGTTCCTACATCTCTTCCACTTCCTATTTTGTCATATTCCCTTGGACTTGAAGTAGATGATAAGAATGTTCCATTTAGGGATGAAAACTCAGCAGTCATTTATTATCAACATATTTTTGACATTTATTTATAGATTGATTTCTCCATGCCCTGTATCTAAAGTGTGTAGTATCTTCAGTAGGGTCTTACTATTTCATTCTACTGAATGAAACCAAAAGCAATAACAATAGCCTTTACTGTGCTCCAGGGGACTCTCTGGCCAACAACTTGTAGGGAGAAACTTATTCCAGGTACTGGAGTTTTCATGTAATAACCTATGAATTCAAGGAGTGGCATTATCTACATATGAAGGGTACCTCTGTTCAAAATCTTTTTATATTTATAACATAAATTTGCACTTACTTTATGAATTAGTGTGTTTCTGTATGGCTTTTTCAGATTTATTTAGCTTTGGTTGAAATGCCCCTATTCCAGATACCTCAATCCCACCACCCCTATCTCCACTTCATTTTTTTTTGCCCTGCATATTTCCCTTCTACATTCATGGCACACATGTTTTTCAGTCTGCTCCCCTTCTATTTTGTTTTCTGGTTTCAAAAGACACTCAACTCCAACTAAAATACAGAAATTTAAATATGCTATTACATATGTGTATGTGTGTCTGTGTGTGTGTGTGTGTGTGTGTGTCTGTGTGTCTGTGTGTGTGTATACAATGTGGAGGTCATAGGACAATTGCAGTAGTCAGTACTTTCCCTCTCAACCATGTGGGACCCTGCGATTGAATTCAGGTTGTCAGCCTTGGCAGCTGATCCATCTCTCAGGCCCTAAACACAGAAATCTAAACATGAAAATTGAGGATTCTCACATGAAAGAGAACATATAGCATTTATCTTTCTGGGCCTGGATTCCTTCACTCAGTACATTTTCCATTTCCATCTATTTACCATCATATTTCATAACTTCTTTTCTCTACAGCTGACTAGCATGCCATTGTGTGTACCCACATTTTTACTATCCATTCATCAGTTGATGGACATCCAGGTTATTTTCATTTCCTTGCTATAATAAATAGAGCAGCAATGAACATGAATGTGCAATTGTCTTTGTGATAGGAGATAGAGTACCTTGGGTACATGCCCAAGCTGGGTCATATGGACGCTCTATTTTTAGATTTATCAAAAACCTCCACATTGATTTCCATAGCAGCTGTACAAGTTTATATTCTTGACGACACTGAATAACAGTTCTACTTTCCTTCATCCTTGCCAGCATTTGTCATTTATGTATGTGATAAGGGCCATTCTATTTGAGCTGAGAGAGAATCTTGAAGCAAATTTGATTTGGATTTGTTTGATAGCTAAAGATGTTGAATGCATTTTAAAATATCTAGTAGTCATTTGTATTTCTTCTTTTCAAAACTATGTGCAATCACAGACTCTTTTTGTGATTGGGTTGTTTGCTTGCTGTTTAGTTTTTTCTAATTATTTATATATGCTAGATACTAATCTTCTGTTAAATGTATAGCTGACAAACATTTTCTCCCACTCTGTAGGCTGCCTCTTCATTCAATTGATGACTTTCTTTGCTAACAAAGCTTTTAATTTCATCATGTTCTATTTGTCAATCATTGACCTTATTTTCTGAGCAACTGGAGACTTATTCAGATAGTCCTATGCCTATATCTTGTAGTGTAATCCTCAATTTTTCCTATAACAGTTTCAGAGTTTCAGATTATACACTGAGATCACTGACCCATTTGAAGTTTGTTTTTGTTCATGGTGAGAGATAACATTTCTTCATTAAACTCTATCCATTTTTCCCAGCACCATTTCTTCAAGATCCCGTCTTTTCTCCAGTGTGCATTTTTGGCATCTTTGTCAAAAAATAAGTGGCAGTAAATGCATAGACTTCCCACCGGCTCTTCTATTCCATTAATCATCACATCTGTTTTCTAAAATATTAATGACATTTGTTCTTTGACAATTTCATACACATGTATATGATGCATTCTGATTACTCACACTCACCCTCTTATCTCTCTCATGGGCATCATCCCTGCATCCCTAAATTCCCTATCCAATATTCATGACTTTTGTTTTACTTTGTAACCCACAGAGTTTAACCAGATCGGTCCACATGAGCATAGATTTGGAGTTATCCATTGGAGCCTGTTGGGCTCGTTTATGGGTACACAACTGAAGATGTTGATTCTCCTTTCCTCAGCATACATTGATAGCAGATGGTTCCCCATGGAGCAGTCAGATCTCAGGAGCCCCTGCCCTCTCCATGACTGACTACTTTGGCATTCCCAGTTCTCTGCAGGCCCTGTACAGTTAACTGCAGCTGTTCTGAGTCCAAGACTCTAATGGCTGTGACACATTCAGATGAAAGTCATTCTAAGCCTTTGTGCCTTTTATCTAGCTCTGACATTCTTTTTGACCCCTCTTCCATGGTGTTCCCTGAGTCTTAGAGGGTGCTTATCTGACTGCTTTAGCTTTTGGGGGGGGTGGTTCTGTAAGAGTTTTAAGATTGCTTTGTTCATTTCTGTGGAAAGTGTAGATTTAGACTGACATTCCATTGAATGTACAGATTACTTTTGGCAGGGTGGTCATTTTCAGAATTTTAATTTCACCTGTCTATTAACCATGAGGGGCAGTGACTTTCATCTTCTAGTGGCTTAATTTCTTTATTCAGAGATTTAAAGTTTTCTTTAAAGAGTAACTTTAAAGTTATGTGTTTAAGTGAACCTGCTGTGCCATGCAATGCCTGAGGAGGTCAGGAGAAGGCATCAGATCCCAGGGAACTAGAGTTATGAACAGTTGTTAGCCACCATGTTGGTGCTGGGAATTGAACCCAGGTCTTCTGAAAGAGCAATCGGTGATCTTAAGTGCTGAGCTATCTCTCCATCCCCAATTAAATAAAAATTTTAAAAAGAATGTCAAAAGAGGTACTTTCATACAGGGTTTCAAGCTGTATAATGGAGATGTAAAAACAGCATTGTACTGGCACAAAAACAAATAAGTAGAACAAAATAGCATACTAAAATATGGGTGCAAATAATTATAACCACCTGACACAGATATTAGGTGCTAAAAATACACACTGGAAGAAAAAAAGCGTCTTCAAGAAATTGTGCTGGGAAAACTTGATCTCCAGGTGTAGAAGAATGAAGTTAGACCCATATCTATCACCCTGTAATAAAATCAATTCCATGAGATTCAAATACCTCAATATGAAACCTGAAACCCTGATACTGTTAGAAGAAGATCTAGGCAGTAAGGTACATGCTAGAAATTCAGGCATGGACTGTCTATATCATACGCCATTTGCCTAGGTATTGAGACCAGCAATTTACAAATGAGTAGTGGCTTAAATGCAATTGCATAGCAAAGGAAACAGTCAAATGAGGATGAAGCCCATAGAGTGGGACAGAGTCTTCACCACCTATACCTCTCATAGAAGATTAATATCCAGAATACAGGAAGATCTTAAAAAAAAAAAAAACAAGAATCAAGAAATTAAATGACTCAGCTAAAAATGGGCTGCAAATCTGGAAAGTAAAGTTCTCAAATGAAGAAATAAAATGGCTAAGAAGATCTTTAAAGTACACACTATCCTTAGCAATTGGGGAAATACAAATAAAAAATACTCTGTTATTCAAATTTCAGATATAAAACATTAAATTAGGCAGGTGTGTTTGCATGTGTTTTTAATTCTAGCACTCGAGATGTTTAGGTAGCCAGATGTCTGTGATTTTGAGGCTAGTCTGGGCTACATATCAAATTTAAGCCACTACTGATACTGAGACCCTGGCTCAAACAAAAACTGCATGGTCATCCACATACACACATGCACATACACACAAACATATGCTCACACATAAAACACACACAAAAATAGGTTTTTTGAAAATTACTTATAAGATTGGTACAACTGACACTATCAAAAGACTACATTTCATGGTTCAAACTAACTATACAAATTGGAGTTGTTTTATTCTTGTTGGATCTGTGTTGAATTTTTATTGACAGTTTATACATTTCATATAACAGTTCTTAATCAAATTTAAATGCCCTCACCCATCCATGCCCCTGTCCCCCACACACTGAGTCTCATGCATTCCACCACAGACGTTAAGTCCTACCCTGTCAAGCGTTTATGCCCAGATGTCCTTTGGTGCACATTCATCCACTGGAGTCTAGTCAGTGTATCTAGAGATCATAAGGAAGGTCTACTCTCCTCACCCTGCAGTAATCAGTCTCCAACAGTTTCCAGGCTAGGGCTAGCCATTCAACCATTTTCCTCATTCCACGCTGGGCCCTTGTCTGATTGACTTGGCATGGGAGTAAACTTCCAGTGGCCTGAAAGCCTGTTTCCCTATGTTTTGCATTTTTAAAGTATCTTTATTATTTTTATTATTTTATGCATATCGGTGTATTGTCTGGATGTATGTTATTGTACCTATGGTGTATAATGCCCACAGAGGTCAGAAGAAGGCGTTGGATCCCCTGAAACTGGAGTTACGGATGGTTGTTAATCACCATGTGAGCACTGGGAACCAAATCGGAGTCCTCTGTAAGAGCAACTAGTGCTCTTAACCACTGAGAAAACTCTCCAGCCCCTTGTTTTGCATTTTTTAATTTTGTAAACATTAACTCCTAACAGAATACTCTGGGCCCCTGTGTTTTAAGGTACTAGCTACTTCTTAAGAGTATAGGTAGCAGTGAACTTAATAACAGGCTACAAGTAAACCTACCTTACAAATTACTCCTAAAAATATTTAGTTAATGTAATTTTCTTAAAATGTCATTACCCCAACTTTCAATGCTAATACTGGGCCCAACTCAATGGAGGTGATAACTGGCCAACAGTCTCACTTTATATCTGAAAGTGCCCTCAATATCCTGGGGAATTCTAAAAGTGTAAAACTTAGTCCACTACTACCACTTGAGCACTGGTGAATTTAGTCTTCTGGGTATTCAAGACAGAGACATCGAGACGAAACTCAAGAGAAATAATAGAGATAAGAGGCACAGCTAATGAACTGATTCTCATACTCCAAGGTCATGCAAGATTTAGGAAATGATGAGACCTCTCTTAAAAAGCCAAGTTCCTCCAGTAAGTCACCTGACTTTCCATTCAAAAAGATAAAGGGGATCATAGAGACTAGGAACTAGTCGATGAAAAGTCTACAGGGTAAAACATCACTAATGATGGAACTGTCCCCAAAATATCAATAGGAAGCCACATTGTCAGTAGGGTCTTCACTTGTCCCTATAGACAAGTATAAACAACTGGTACAGAGGAAGACAAGCCTGAAGGCACCAAGAAGCTCTTCACAAGACACAAAATTAAGCCTTGAAGAGCCTCAACTGTCTTTTACAGTAAGTAAGCTTATTTTTCACCAACATAATAGCTACATACTTAATCTTGAACTTCCATAACGGACATATAACCAAAGACAAATCCACTAATATATGAAGGCAGACAAAATTCAAAGAATAATCCCTAAAACACACATTGTGATTCACACATGTACTCAGTACTTGTGAGACTGAGGCAGAATTAACTAATTTGATGACAGACTGGACCACATAGTAAGGCTTTGTCCCAAAACAAATAAACAAGCAAACAAACAAAAAATTGTACATGGACAATTGAAAGCAAAATATAGTAATGGTCTTAAACAGAACTTGAGATGTGATAATGAATTTGAACAACTCAATACTCAAGAAAATAAAAATGTTGTCTACACAAACAACTAACGTCAGAAATTTACAAAAAGTAGGGTACGTACACACGATTACTTGAGGATAATAATAAAACGCATTCAAGACCACAACTTTTAACAGAGGCCATCAAAATTTTATACACAAAGTACTTCTATGGGAACATCTGTCTGGTAACCGTCTGAGGTAATTTTGATGTTGATCTTTGTGATCAAGATTTGTTATTTCGATATTTTCACTGGGTATTGAAAATTTTATCGCATTCCATCACTATTCCTATTAAATATCTCAATTAACAGATAACATGTGTGTTTTTTTTACATCGGTCAGCTCTTTCCACACTATTAGCCACTTAAGGGAGAGAAAGGACTCCTCGAAGAGAAGGGAAAGGTGGAGATTCCTAGGGAATTTACTGAGGTTAAGGGAACAAGGAGAGAGATAAACAGTATTTAAAATCAGGCTCTGAGTTCATGAAGCTGTTGTGAGATCAGCAGGTACAATGCTCAGGGAGAAAACTTTCATTTATGTTAAAAATATACATAAATAACCGAAAAGTTGATTACCAAAACAGTGAATTCCCTGGAACATTCCACTACCTTATATTTGCAAGTTAAAAATATGTTTTTGATAGTACTGACAACTCATATGAAATAACCTACAAGGATTATGTAGCCAATACAATCTTCATGATGATGTTGGTCTTGTAATAATATACTCCCAAGAATCAGTGACCCTGATAGACACTTTTTCTCAGGAACTTATTAAATTTAAGCCAAGGACACATATAGTCTGACCCAGAGAGCAAAGAAGTTTAGTACCGATCAGTAGTTAGATACGCAGTGCATTGTTCCTGATGCATAATGTGCACATAGCATATATCTGGTAGTTAAATTGGAGAAGCAATCAATCATCTAGTGCTCTGTGATTCTATAATTTATGTTCTAAAAAATTATTTCATTTATTACTATTATTTTGACTATTATTATTATAAATTAGTATGTTTGTGATGTCTGTGGGGATGTGCATGCCATGGCATGTGTGCAGAGATTAGAGGACAACTTCAGGACTTGGTTCTTTCCTTCTACTTTAGGTTCTGAGGATTGAACTCAGGTTGTCAGGCTTGTACAGAAAGTGTTTTTACCCACCGTGTCATCTTGTGAGCCCTAGTTCATGTTCTTAATTATTACACTTGTCTTTCTTTATTGGCAAAGATATGTATCACTTTCTTGGAACAGATCTAATTAATCTTTTTTGATTTTCACACAACAGCATTGGGGTACAATTTCCTTTCCAACTAGGATGCAAGATATGCAATATAGGGACTTTACTTTCTCCTCTGTAATGGAAGGAGGAAGGGCTGTTGGGCCAGAAAACTAATATATAATCCATGTACTGACTCAGGACTCTTTGTGACTTTAGTTAATACTTTAACCCCTTGAGAATCATAACCTACGCATCTTCAAAATGCACATAATATGCCACATGTTAGCTATTGTGACAATCAAATGACTAACATAATCAAACTGCCTGCTTTATTGCAAAACACATAGGAGGCACTTTTTGAGTGTAAATACATCACCTCCTTGCCTTTCACAGAAAGGAGCGCTTAGCATACGATTTGGTAATTAGTGAATTAAATATTTATCTATAAGCACAACTCAGAAATATCTGGTTAATATAGGACTTTAGACATAAAGCCTACAGAGAGCTATATTTTTTCACTCAATAGATATTTAATTAATTCTTACCTTGGAGGCAGATCTTGAAAGTGTGCATGTCTAATATTGACATATTATGAAGCCAGAAGGGAGACTAAGTAAATTGATAGCAAAAGAAAAAGCTATAAAATCTCCACATGCTGAGATAACAATGGCAAATATAATGGTGATTATAAATACAAAGTTCTTCATCTGAATCCAAAACTACAATTAACTGAGTTCAAATTGAAGCCAGTATGGAATGATCCACTACAGTTATGAAAACTTTCACTAGAGAGTTTTAGTTGCCAGAAAGCTAATGGTGATAAGAGGGTGTAAAATGGATGCCACAAAAAGAAAAAATAATCAATTCCATCTTGTCTCAGACTTAACACCTTGGACCTGTCATTATTTGGAATAGATTTATTTGTAGGAACTTAAATAACATTATCCTACTTAGACCACAATTTTATATGCTTGAAGCATTGTCCCTTGTTCCCACTCAACAGATTTTTAAAGTTTTTTGAATTTATTTATTCATTCTGTGTATATACCCCCATACACACATGCTTACACACACACACACACACACACACACACACACACACGCACACACACACACACACGCACACACACACACACACGCACACACACACACACACACACACACACACACACACGTGTCATGCCATGAAGTGTGTGTGGAAATGAGAGGATTACTTGTAGGGATTGGTATTACCCTCCACTACTGGGATGTAGAGATTGAACTCAGGCAAATGTTTTTATCTCCATCTTGTCAGCCCCTTAACCTACATTATTTGTTGCACCTACATGTGATTACCCTATTCTTTTTGTTTTTCCTTTAGTTCCAAATGGCTCCATTTCTTTTCCTATGCAGATCCCACAAGTGTTTCACATTAACCATAACTTCGGTGCCATATTCCCCTTGCCATTTTACCACACCCACAAATCCTTTAGTAAATGATGCTCCACCAGATATTATTTCAGAATATGTAAGAAGGTGGAGCCAAGAGCAAAGGACTGAGGAAAGAAAATTTATACTTTAAACACTTCTTCTAAAAGATTCTGTTACCCACTTCAGGCTAGTTGTCTTAGGGTGATAAGCATGGTCTTATCTTCACAACTGTGTTTGAACCTTGTCATTTCAATTTGCTATCATTATGGCTATCCTCTGAATTTTAGTTTCTTTGCAAGATAAAGGAAAAGAAAGACTCTGAAAGAGAAGAACAGTAGGAAACAGGTGTTAATAAGGGAGATATGGATAAAAATGGGGTTATTTTAAGGGGAGCAGGGAGGAAAGGTTATACAAGGAAGGTTATACGAAGGTTATGCATGTAAAAAGAGAAATGAAAATTCTCTGAAGCCCTCAAGGAACTAAAAGTTTCATGTGAGTAAACGCATTTAAACTATTTTCAAGAGTGTATTGGTCATAAGAAGTGCTTACAATTTTTAATGTTCTTGTCACACACTTCAGGAGTATTGGGGTAGAATGTTTAAGAAAGCCTTTGGGCGTGCTGTGCTCCTCAACAACAAAACTGTTGAGTAAAGATACAACTACTGTGCAGTAAAGCATATCAGGACCCTGTAGGAATGACTTTTACAATATGGACATAATCTGTACTAAAGGCTTTTACCTAATCTTGCAAAAAGAGTTACTGTTTATAATGTAAAAAAGGCTCACTGAAGGGCTCAAGAGATGGCTCAGCAGTTAAGAGCACTGGTTGCTCTTGAAGAGGGTTGGGTTCAGGTCCCAGCACCCACATGGTGTCTAACAACCGTCTGTAACTCTAGTTTGAGGGGAATCCAATGCCTTCTTCTGACCTCCATGGGCCTTGCATAACACAAGTGCACTTACACACATGCAGGTAATACACTCATACACATAAAATTAAAATAAATAAGTTTAAAAGAAGGCTCACTGAGCCATATGCTCCTCTTGTGACTTGGAAACTCATCCTTAATTTCTCAGGATCCCTCTTTGCTTGCCCTGTGCACAAAATAGCAAAGGGATGTGGATGTGCATGATTTAAATATCAAAATAAAATACTGCGATTTTCTTATTGAAAACAAAGAGTGAAATTGAGTGTGTGTGATATTGTAGGCCTAGGGATCAATGGCTGTGATTTTTTTTTGATATTATGAGTATCATTTCATGTTGGAAATACTGTTTCAGTAAAAGAATGAGTGAGACCCTGGATCAGGAACACAATACCCCCAAGAAACAGCTGAAGGAATGGGTGCTGGACAGTTTGGTTCTACTCTTGGACTTAATGCTGAGTCAAGCTGTTAGTTTTTTATGCATTACAGTAATGTGGCTTAGAAATGTCACAGGAATCCACACCCTCCACTTTGAGCTGAACTTCAGTGTGACATTTTGCAGTATTTTTAATATGTCACTCATCAGCCCACATATTACATATTGCATACTCTCACACTCTCCAAACACGTGTCTTACTGTATTTGCTACACTCTTCCAATTCATCTTACTTGAAAGAATTTTCCCTCTATTTTATCTCCTCAGATTGTCACATTGTCTTGCTTTCCCTTGAACACTGCAAAAGAGCCTCACCTCAGCCTCCCTTTCCTCACTTTAAACCTAACTGAACCCAGTATGAGCTATCAGTATTCTTCTGAGAGTGTCCAACTAGACACTATCAATCACATCCTGAATGCTAGATCTGGTAGTATCTACAGTATACTTGCTTATTTGACCTTTGACCTTTGACCCATAGCCTTTGACTCTGCTCACTGCTCTCTTGCTTTCTAACATGTTTCTCATACCTGCCTTTCATTTTACTTCTCTGATCATTCCTGCTCAATGATTCCTATCTATAGGGTTCTTTTCATATACCCCAAGATTCTTCTGTCGAGAAGGTTCACCTCTTCACCAATTTTCAGTCTACGCATAGGCATTGGACTTTCCCGCCACTGCCAACACTTTATTTACAACAGTGATGAAGCATATAGGCCCTAATTCAAGACTGGTTGGGTTCACATCCTTTCTCCTTCACTTAATCTCCTCTAATCCTTAGTTTCCACATTACTAAATAGAGTACTGATATGCTTCATAAATCATTAAATCTTTGTGGGAATTAAATGAGAAAATAAAAACTTCTAAGCACATAATAAATATTTCATTTTTATTAAAAATAAAACCTGAAATCTGAAGGCCCTGTTTTTCCTCTTTGACTTTATTTTTATATAAGATAGCCTACTGGACATATTTGCCTGCATGCGTTCAGGAAAATCAAATTCACTGTGTTCAAACATGTTCTTGTTCTTATGTTTCCTTCAATTTCACTTTAATCTTAACTGATCAGTCTGGGTGAATAACATCGCCATTTAATCAGATATTCAACCTGTAACACAAGGTTACATGTCTATATCCTTAGTATGTGAGTAACAATGGAACCCTACTATTTCTGTCTTGCTACTCTGTCATGTCTGTACTCTGCTTTTCATCCATCCATTCTGTTGCTGAATCTACAAAGCCTAGTAATCGATCCATCCCCATGCTCTATTCCTTGTTTACTGAAATTATGCTCCTGTTTAGTTCATTGTATAAACTGCTACCAAGATGAGCCTGTACTGTCTCCTAGAATACTATAAAGTCCAAATTCTTTAGTGTAGCATATAAGGACCTCAGTGATTTACTGCTTCTGTGTCTGCAACTTTTACTAGCAGAGTAAGTATTTAATGGCTAAGGGTAAGCTTGAGTCTCACCTCTTCCCAGAAGTTTTCCGTGACTAATTTGTCTCTTGCTCCAGTTAAAACGGACAAGTTTTTCTTTGTTCCCCATTCTACCTTCAAATAGCTAATTAAATATTGCAATAGTTTCTTGAATATCTTATATTACATATTAACATACATATCTAGAACTTCCTAATAAATTATAAAATTCTTGAGGCTTCGTTTCATTCTTATTTGTTTAGATTAGTTTTTATTGCTTATTATAGGGTTTAATGTAACATTGTTGATCTGATAAGTGAGTGACTGAACAAAAGTATCTCATAGTCATATTAATAAAAACATGCATCTTTAGGAAAAGGAAAAGTAGTTACTTTGATAATTTTTCATAACTTTTTATTAATTTTTTAAGTTGGCATACAAAGCGATGGGGTTCACAATATTTTCAAATTTAAATTTCATTATATATTGTATAAAAATATTTTTAATATTTACCATAGAAAAAATGTTTCATTACAGCATCTTCATACATACTTTATTTTCATTGAACTTTCCCAACCTGTCCTGTCCTATCTTCCCCACCCCTCTCCTGCTGGATCTTCTTCCTGATAATGGCTCCCGTTTTACTTTCCTGTCACATATATTCTAATACCATCTTCTTTCACCTCCCCTCCTTGAAGACTTCTTTTCCCCTCTAAAGTTCCCCTTTCTAGTTCTATGACTTATACCTGCATCTCCACATGCATATATATATATATGCATACACATGTGTGTATGAACATGTAATAACTGTAGATGAGACATGTAAAATTTATCTTTCCCAATGTGGGTTATGTAGCTTAATCTAATAATTTCTAGTTCCACCTATTTTCTTGCAAATGTCTTAATTTCATTTTTCTTTATGACTAAATAAAAGTCCTTTATGCATATGTACCATATTTTCTTTATTCATCTATTAATAGAGATCTAGGCTGGTTCCATTTTCTTGCTTTTGTAAATAGTGCAATAATAAATATAGATGTGTAAATATCTTTGAGGCAGGAATCAGAGTCCTTTTGGACCCTGAAGTACTGTAGATAGGTCTTTTGGTAGTTCTATTTTTTAAGTTTTGGAAAAAATCTCCATTATTCATTTCCATATATGCTACATCAGTTGACACTCCCACAGCAGAGAATAAGGATTCATCTTTCTCCACATCCTTGCCTGCATTTGTTGTCATTTGTTCTCTTGATGAAAGCTGTTCTGAATGAGATCAAATGGAATCTCAATGTATATTTAATTTGTATTTTCTTATTGACTACAGTTGATGAACTCTTTTAAAAATATTTATTGGTCATTTGTGTTTCTTGATTTATGTTTGGTCAGTTCATTAGCTGACTTATTGATTGGAATTTTTGTTTAGGGGTGCTTAAGTTTTACAGTTTTTACATATTCTGGACATTAATCCATGCCTGGAGTTTATAGCTATAAAGACTTTGTTTTCGTTCTGCTGATAGTTTCCTTTACACTGCAGAAGCTTTTTAATTTCATATATTCCCATTTGTTGCTTCTTGGAGTTGTTTCCTGTGTGCTTGGTGTCTTTATAAACTTCTTGTCTATGTGTATATGTTGAATTATCTTCCCAATGTTTTCATAAAAGGAGTTTGAGGATTTCGGGATTTATATTAAGATTGTAGATTTACTTTGGATTAATTTTTGTACAAGATGAGAGGTATGGATCAGTTTCACACTTCTGCATGCTGCTATCCAGTTTTTCCATCACCAGGTAGTTCAAAATGTCGTATGTTTTTAACATTTCTGTCAAAGGTGATAGCACTGAGATTTTATTTCTGATTCTTCTATCCTATTCTAGTGGTTTACTTTTCTCTTTTTGTACCAGAACTGTATTTGTCACTGTAGATCTGTAGTAAAATTTGAGTTTAGTTTTTGTGATACCTTCCTCCACCACTGTCCTTTCTCTTTAGAACTTTTTTAGATATTCAGGGTCTTCTGTGCTTAGATATGGGAATTTTTTTTTCTATTTCTGTTAAGAATTTTATTTAGCCAGGCATGGTTATGCACTCCTTTAATCCGAGCACTTGAAAGGCAGAAGCAGGCAGATCTCTGTGAGTTCAAGGCCAGCCTAGTCCCAGGCCAGCTGGGGCTACATGAAGATCCTGTGTCAAAAAGACCAAAAATTTAAAAAAAAGAACTTTATTGGAAGTTTGTTAGGTAATGCCTTGAATATGTAGATGTCTTTCAGTAATGCAGCCATTTATGATATTATTTTTGATAATTCATGAACACATGAAGGAGCTGTTTACTTCTTGACCATCTCCCCAATCCCTCTCATGATTTTGTTCAGGTTGATCTTGTGTAGGTCTGGGGCATTCAGTCACAGTCAATATTAATTCATATGTGAAACTGGCCTTTTTGTCAAAAAAAGTCTGTTTTCTGTAGTCATCTGCTGTCTCTGGCACATTCAATCTTCTTGCCTCCTCTTCAGTGATGTCTCCTGAGGCTAGGGGGGTGTTGTGTCATATAGATGTCCCATTTGAAGATAGGCACTTCACAGTTTGTTATTCTATGGTGTTGTGGTTCCCTGTGATAATTGTCTTTTACTGCAGAATGGAACTTTTCTAATGAGAGTTGAAAGATGCCCTAATAGATTGGTATAGCAATAAGTCATAGGAAGTTAATACTGTGCTCATTTAGTAAAATATTAGTGGTACATTCTCCCCTAGAGCTCATGACCTATCTAGACACAGGTTCTTGGTCCCAGTAATAGTATGGGTTCCTTCTCATTACGAAGGTCTTAAATCTAATCAGAGTGTTGGTTGGTTACTCCCATAATATTTGTGCCACCATTGTATCAGTGGGCATCACTTGCTAAGCTGATTGTTCAGTAACTCCTAAGATTCACAGCTCTGTGACACTGATGATTACTTTTCTCCTATGATAGTGTGCATAGCACCTTCCAGCACTATGAAAGCTAGCCAATAGGAATGACACTTCCACACCAATTGCAGCTTGATTTTGCCATATTCTATGACTCAAGCATGTGTTGTGCTCAGCAGTAGGGACTTAACATCAAGTCTTATAGGATGTTATATATTCTTTTCATATCCTATTGTCTTCTTTAATTTCTTTATTTGGTGTCATAATATTTTGATTGTGGTGGCCTTTGACCTTTGGTAGGTTTAGTCCCAGGTATTTTTAAAAATATTTTATTTATTATTTTTATTTTATGTGTATGAGTATATTGCCTGCTTGTAGGTTAGTGCACCCATGTGGTGCAATGCCCACGGAAGAGAGAAGAGGCCATCAGATCCCCTGGAACTGGAGTTATGGATAGTTGTTAGTTGCCATGTGGGTGCTTGGATTCGAACCCAGGTCTTCTGCAAGAACAACCAGTGTTCTTTACCACTGAGCCATCTCTCCAACCCCAGTCCCAGGTATTTTTGAAATAATTATGAATGATAGTTTTTCATGATTTATTTCTGGTTAAGTTTCTTAGTGAAATATAGAAAGGATAGGCATTTTTATATGTTGATTTTGCACCCTACCTCTTTTTTTGAAAGTATGTATCAGATACACAAAACTTTTCTGGTGGACTTATTAGGGTCTTTTAATATATGATCATGTTGTCTGAAAACAAGGATACTTTGACTTCTTTCTTTTCCCTTTGTATAATTTTTGTAATTCCAATTTTGAGGATCTAGCTGAGACATCAAACAGTATATTTAATAAGAACAAGAACACTAGTCATCCTTGTCCTCATTCTTGATTTTAGAAGAAATGCTTTCAACTTTTCCCCATTTAATATAATATTGGGAAAAGATTTTGCCATATACAGCTTTTGGTAAATTGAGATACATTCCTCCTACTCAAGTCTTTTCAGTGTTTTATTTTGAACAGATGTTAAACTTTGTTAAATGCCTTCTTGTATCTACATGATGATATGTAATTTCTGTTGTTAAGTCTGTTTGTACATTGTATTATATTTCTTTTTTAATAACAACTTACCTTCAGTGATGTTTCCTTGGGGGGGGTGTATCATATTGTCCTAGTTTGTTCTTCATTGCTGTGACAAAATACTCTGACCAATACCAACTTGAGGAGGAAAGGGTTTCTTCAGCTTACTTCTCCCAGGTCACAGTTCATCAGGGAGCCCAAGGTAGGAACTCAGGGCAGGAACCTGGAAGCAGGAGCTGGAGCACAGGCCATGGAGGAACGCTGCTTACTGGCTTGCACCCCAGGCCCCTACTCAGCAAGCTTTCTTATTACACACAGGGCCACCTGCCACGGGGCGGCACCACCCACAGAAGGGTGGGCCCTCCCACATCACTCAACAATCAAGAAAATGCCCCACAGACATGGCCACAGGCCAGTCCAATGGAGGTAATTCCCCAATTGAGGCTCCCTCAACCCAGGTGTGTAAAGTTGACACTAAAGCTATCCAGCAAAATTGACCCCTTGTCAACTTGACACATAAATGCATCACTATTAAACCATAACCTTTCCAATTCTTGTCCCCAAGACATAATATTAACATTAATATCACAACATAAAACAGTACAACCTTAAAAACCCCACAATCCTTAAAAAATCCAAACACTTAAAAGTCCGTAGTCTCTTTTAAAAGTCTCAACCGTGGGTGGGCTTCTACAAAATCCAAAACAAGTACTGTCTTATTTCAAAGGGCGGAATCGGGCACACCTAAGCAAAACCAAAGTCCAGCAAAGTAGCTCAAGGCTGGACATGTGGGAATTCACTCACGATCTTCTGGGCTCCAAAGCGTTCTGGCAGCTCCACTTCTCTGACTGCCATCCACAGCACACACACAGCTCGTCTTGCAGACCCAGGCCAGCTCCATTCCACACCTACCGCTGTCCTTAGTGGTCATCCCATGGTCCCGGCATCTCCAAAAAGCTGGGGTCTTCACTGCAACTGAAGCTGCACTTTCACCTATGGCCTTTCCTGCTCTCTCACAGTGCCAAGCCTCAGCTGCTCTCTGTGACCCCTTCACGCTTTCAACACCAGAACCATGCAGGAGACTCTTACACATTACCAAATCCTGCTTCCAGCTAGAGATGGAGGTTCGGGTGCCCTCTGTGTTGCTCCTGAAGAAATACCTCCCAGAAGATTTCATCATAGTGATGCTGGTCTCTTGTTACTTAAAGCTGATTTTTCAGCCCCAGCTAACCAGCATCAATTGTCCCAGTAAAGCAAAGGTTTTGCTTCAGGTTCTAGTCTCTTCTTAACCACAGCTGATTCTTCAGCCCCAGATGACCAGAAGCCACAGATTCTCAATTCAAAATCTTGCACAAACAGCCCTGATAGTCTCCGCTTCCCTTTGAAGCTTCAAAAGCCAGGCCTCCATCATCCACAACTCTTTCAGCCTAACTGTTTCAATCTCCACTGCAACAAACTCTGAGCCCTCAATGGCCTTTCCAGCCCAAAGTTCCAAACACTTCCACAGTCCTCCCAAAAAGACCAAGGTCAGGTCTGTCACAGCAATATTCCACTCTCTGGTACCAATTTCTGTCTTAGTTTGTTCTTCATTGTTGTGACAAAATACTCTGACCAATACCAACTTGAGGAGGAAAGGGTTTATTCAGCTTACATCTCCCAGGTCGCAGTTCATCGGGGAGCCCAAGGTAAGAACTCAGGGCAGGAACCTGGAAACAGGAGCTGGAGCACAGGCTATGAAGGAACTCTGCTTACTGGTTTGCTCCCCTGGCCCCTGCTCAGCTTGCCCTCTTATCCAACACAGGCCCACCTGCCTAGAGATGGCACCACCCACAGTGGGCTGGGCCTTCCCACATCACTCATCAAGAAGATGCCCTTCAGACATGGCCACAGGCCAGTCCAATAGAGGAAATTCCCCAATTGAGGCTCCCTCAACCCAGGTGTGTCAAGTTGACACTAAAGCTATCCAGCACACATATAAATGTCCCATTTAGGACTAAAAGTGCTCCACAGTCAATTATTCTTTGCATGCTGGCAAGTAGTGAGTCTCAGTGATAATTGCATTTACTGCAAAAAGAAGCTTCTATAATTGAGAGTTGACAGAAGCACTAATCTGTGGGTATAGCAAAAAGTCATTGTGAGTCATTTTAATATTATATCAATTTAGTAGAATATTGGTAGCAGAGTCTCCCCTAGGGTCCATGACCTATCTAATCGTATGTTCCTGGCCTCAAAACCAGTGCTAGGTGTGGGTTCCATCTTGTTAAGGAGATCTTAAACCTGATATCCCTGGAATATCAACTTGGCCATGGTGTGTGATATTCTTAATGCAGTCTTAAATTTTCTTTGCAAACTATTTTTTTAGATTTCTCTGTGTATTTTTTATCAGTGAAATTAGTCTGTAGTTTTTCTTTGGCTCTTGCTGTTTCCTTATCCAGTTTTAGGAACAGGGTAATACTGACTTCAAAAATAAGTATGGTAATGTGCTTTCTCTTCAAATTTTGTGGAATAATTTGAAGAGTACTAGTAGAAGCATTTCCTGAATGTTTTGGTAAACTCATCAGTGCAAACATTCAGACCTGGGAGACTTATTTTCTTATATGTACATACAGTGTGGTGAATATATTCCTCCTATACTATTCTCCTCTGTCCTCCCTCATCTCTCCTTTCCCCCTCCCATTAATCACTGTTGTTCTCTTAGACTACTTCACTTCTACTGTCGTTTAATATGCAGAAACATAAATTTGTGTGACTACATATTAAAAATCTAGGAACAACAAATGAGGAAAATATGCCATATTTGTCTTTGTCATACAAGCTTAATTTGCTAAATATAATTGCTTCAAGGTGCATCCATTTTTTCACACAAATGACACAACTTCCTTTTATTTTATTTTATTTTATTTTTGGTCTTTTTGAGACAGGGTCTTCCTGCAGCCCTAGCTGGTCTGGAACTTGCTATGTAGACCAGGTTGGCCTTGAACTCACAGTGATTAGCCTGCTTCTACCTCCCAAGTGCTGGGATTAAAGGTGTGTACTACCACACTTGGCTAGCTTCATTCTTATTTATAGCTAAATATGTTTCTATTATGTATATATACCACATTTTGCTATCTATTCCCCCGTTGTTAGTTCCATAATGTAGCTGTTGTGAATAGGGGTGTTAAATATTGATATGTAGGTTTGTCTTTGACATGTCAATTTGGAATTCTGGGTTATTACTCCAGAATGGTATAGTGGTCATATGGTAGATAGGTCCAAATTTTTTTTTTTTGCGAAAATTCCCTTATGTTTTCCATAGTGGATGGATCAGTTTACAATACAGCTTAGCTGTGTATAATAGTTTCCCTTTGTCCACAACTTCACTAGAATTAGTTGTTTTCTTAATGATTGTCACTCTTACTGGAGGAAGCTCATATATCAATGTAGTTTTGATTTGCATTTATATGATGGTAGATACATTAAATATTTCTTCATATATTGGATATATCGCTGATAAGCATTGTATGCCATCTTAGAGTTTGCCACTTTACTAGATTAACTGGTTTGGGGTTGGGGGGCTGGCTGTTCATCTACAGAAGCTTTTCAGTCTGATGAGATCCCATACATCAACTGTTGGTCACATTTTCTGAGCAGCAGGAGTCCTTGATTAGGCTTATTTCAAGATGTTTCATTTTATTTTTCTAAAGCAATTACAAATGGAATTATTTCCTTGATTTATAAGAAGGCTACTGATTTTTGTATGTTGATTTTATATCCTGCTACTTTTCTGAAAGTGTTTATTGGTTATGAGTTTTCTGGCAAAGGTTTTAGGGTCTTTTATATGTAGATTCATGTCATCTGCATCTCTTCTATAATTTCTCTATGTAGCTAAGAATTCCAGCACTGTGTTGAATAAGAATGGAGAAAGTGGACATCCTTATCTTGTTCTTGATTTTAGTGAAAATCATTTCATATTTTCTCAATTTAGTATAGTATTGGTAATAGGTTTGTTATATAGCCTTAATTGTATTAGGTATGCTTTTTTAAGTTTTATTGTTTGTATATGAGTGTAATGCCTGCATGTAGGTAGGGGCATACTTGTGCAATGCCTGGGGAGGTCAGAAGTGAGTATTGGATCCCCTGGAACAGGAGTTACAGATGGTTGTTAGCCATCATGTGGGTGCTGGGAATTGAACCTGGGTCCTCTGACTGACTAATAGTGCTCTTAACTGCTGAGCAAGCTCTCCATCCCACATTGAGTATGTTTTTGAGACAGGCTCTCTTATTGAACCTGGAGCTTGCCCTTTTCAGCTACAGTAGCTAGCCAGCAAGCCTCAGGGATCCATCTGACTTTGCCTCCCCAGTCTTGAGATTATAGGTGCCTGCCATTATACCCTGCATTCTATGTGTATTGTGGCGATTCAACTCAAGTCCTCATGCTTGCATAGCAAGCACTTTACGAATGGAGATGTCTTCCCAGCCTTATTCTGATTTCTTTATTGATCTTTAAATGTAATATTTCCATGAGTTCATAAACCTGGTACTGTTTGCTTGATTGAGTCTATTGGTCATGTTTTCCACTGTGGTTTTCTTTTATTAAATTCCATTCATTGAGGTTTTAATCTTGAGTCCTCTTCATTTTCCTTGCTGAAATATCCTGTTACTGGCTTTTTGTACATATTGCTAATTTTCTCATCAGTTTTACTGACCTTGTCCTCTATGTTGTTGTCCTTCTTCTCCAGGTCATGAATTAAATCTATTTGTTTGTGTCCACTTTTGCGTCACTGGTTTCTTAAACCAGTGAACTTTTGGCATCTTTGTCAAGCATTATACCCATTTTAGTATCTGTATTCCATAGTTGAGGAGTTATGACCTTTTGGAGAAGTCGTGTTGTCCTACTTTTTTTTTTTTTAACATTTCATGTGCTTCTACTGTGTTTTGTACATCTCTTAGTTGGATATGCTTTAGTTATTTTAGGATATTCTTATTGAGCACCCTTCCTTGAAACTCTAATCCACAATACCACTCAGGAAGTATAAAACTGTTCAACAAGAACAATATCAAATCAGTCAAGTTGTAGAAATGTACTTAAAATTGACTAAAACTTAGAGGTGTTTCTCAAGTGCATTATTCATGTGAGAAGCAAGAATGGTACTTAATATCTATAAAGATAGAAGATCTGTATTTATACTTGTAAAAACTCTTAAAATTCCTTTTTAAGATTTTATTTATTATTTTTATTTTATTGTACGGGTGCATTGCCTGCATGTACGTAAGCACACCCATGTCAGAAGAAGAGCATCAGATTCCATGGAACTGAAGTTAAGGATGAGTGTTAGCCACTGTGTGGGTGCTGGGAACTGAACCCATGTCCTTTGCAAGAGCAGCCAGTGCTCTTAGCCACTGACCCATCTCTGAAGCCCCCAAGTTTCTTTTCTAAAACCTCCCCTAAGGTAAACATATTTTTATTAATTTTTAAAATTTCATAAAATGTATTTTGATGACTTTCAGATCCCCTCTACCCTCTCCACCCCTACCTCTGGCCCTCTCATCTTCATGTGCTATGTTTGTCCTTTTCTTTTTGCTTTTTGCTTTTTAAAGGCCTATTGACTCTAACCTGTGTCCCCCTAAGTACTTTTGGTTGTGGGTCCATCCCCTGGAATCTGGTCAACTTACCAGGCATAACACCAGTAAGGAAAACTGACTCTTCCTCTCCCAGAATCCATCAGTTGTCAATGTATATTCAGGTAGGTCTGGGGCTTCCTGCCCATACCCCTTATCTATGCTGGATCCCTGTCTGGCTTGAGTTTGCACAGCTCATATCATAGGTATCCTGTCATTGGCACTGTTGGCTTCTATGTGCAACTACCTTGTTGTGTTCAGACAACACAGTTTCCTTGTATTCACCGACTACCTCTGACTCTTATAATATTTCCACCCCCACTTCTCCAATGATCCCTGAGCCTCTGTAGGAGAAGGTGCAATATCAGTGTCCCATTTAGGGCTGAACACCGTGTAGTCTCTTATTCTCTGCATACTGATCATTTATGCGTTTCTGTGTAAACATGAAACATGAGATGAGAGTACTCTGCTGCAACATGAGATAGGAGTACTCTGGTGAGTTAAGAGATGCACTAATCTATGGGTATAACAATAAATCATTATGGGTCAGTTTAATATTATATCTACGGAGCAGAATGATGCTCAATACACCCCTATTGTCTGTGACTTGTCTAGCCACAGGCCCTGACAACAGTATCAGGTATGGACTCCCTGTTGTGAAGTGGGTCTTAAACTAATTAGAAGGTAGGTGGCTACCCTCATAATATTTGTTCTGCTATTGTACTGGTTACCATATTTTGCCAAGCCTGTTGCTATTGTAGCTCGAGGGTTCACAGCTAAGTAAAGTTGATGATTACCTTTCTCTGCCAGTAACATGCATAGCACCTGCAGTACTATAAGAGCTAGCCAGCAGAGATGAATATTCAGGATAACTAGAAGCTTGATTTCTCTGTTTGTTCTTTGACTCAGGTACATAATGTCTTAAAATTGACCACATGATAGGACACACAGCAAATTTCCACAAATTTAGGAAAATTTAAATAATATCCTATGTTCTGTTTGACCACAAAGGAATGAAACTAGATATCGAGAACAATAGAAATGGGAAACAGTACATACACTCATAGAAATAAGCAACCCACAAGTGAATAAAAACTGGGTCAAGTAAGAAATCAAGAAGGAAAATTTTAAATTCCTAGGAGCGAATTAAAATGAAAAAAAAAAACAGAACAAAACATTCTGGCATCTATGGAACATCATGAAGACAGTCCTAGGAGGAAATTTTATAGCACTAAGTATCCACATCAAAAGATTAGAGACATCTCATATAAATAAGTTAATGATGCACATGAAGGTCTTGGAAAACCAAGAACAAACAACACCTAAAAAGAGAAAATGGAAAGAGATAAATACAATCAAACCTGAAACACCAGGCATGATGGCACATGCCTTTAACAAGAGACAGAGGCAAGCAGATTGCTGTGAGATCAAGGCTAGCCTAGTCTACCTAGTGAGTTCTAAGCCAGCTGGGGCTACAGGGAGACCGTGACTTAACAAAGGCTGAACTTAATGAAATAGAAATGAAGAAATCATTATAAAAATCAATGAAACAGAGAGTTGTTTCTTTGAAAAGGTTAACCAGATTGACCTTTAACAAAATTAACCCAAAGAAAGGGAGAGGACCCAAATAAATAAACTCAAAGATTAAAAGGGAAACATTACAACAGATATTGAGGAAATTCAGAAAACCATTAGGACATACTTCAAAAATTTATATTCCACTAAACTGAAAAATCTAATGGAAATGGATAAATTTCTAGATGTGTAAAGCCAGCAAATTTAAATCAAAATGATATAAATAATTTTCAGAGACCCATAAAAATCAATGAGATAGATACAATAACTAAAAAGCTATCAACTAAAAAGAGCCAGATGGACCAGATGGATTCAGTACAAAGTTCTACCAAATATTCAAAGAATAACTAATACCAATACTCCTCAAATTATTCCATAAGATAGAAAATGAAGGAATACTCCAAAATTCTTTCTATGAAGGCAGTATTACTGTGATACCAAAAATAGATAATACCCAACAAAAAAAGTATAGGCCAATCTTTCTATTGAACACAGACCCCAAAAAATCCCAATAAAATATTCTGAAGCTGAATGCAAGAACACATCTAAATGATTGTATACCATGATCTAGTTGTCTTCACCCAAGAGAAGCAGGCATGTTTCAACATACAGAAATCAACAAAAAAATATATTACACCATATAAACAGACACAAGGACAGTACCACATGATCACTTCATTAGATGCAGAAAAGGCCTTTGACAAAATCCAACATCTATTCATGACAAAATTCTTAGGGAACCTAGGGTACAAGGGAACTATCTCAATATGATGAAAACAATGTATCAAAAGGCTACAGCCAACATCATACTAAATGGAGAAATTTTCAAACCATTCTCACTATAATCATTGACAAAACAAAAACTAAATTTTAAGAGCCCTGCTAGAGGTATGCATTTATTGTTTTGTTGGTTCTATAGCAGACAAAAAAGATAAGTAGTTGCAAAGACTGAGCCAACAGCCCACTGTCCTCAGGCTTACTTCTTTTGGTGCACCATTTATTTTTCCCTCAGCACATTCCAGCTATTCTGCCACTGCCTTTGTAATTTCCCAAAGCTCTCCCTCTTTGTCTCTTTGGAATCGATTCTCTTCTTTCTTTCACTCTTCTGCTTAACCTGGTCACAAAGACTCAACTTCTAATTTACTATCTTATCTGAAATTCACTTGTTCTTAGTACTTCCTTTTTTTCATGATTAGAGAACTATTTAGAGGACAGGCTTTGCTTAAAAAAATCCTTTCAAATTCATCCCATCTATGAGATTTTGTAGTTCTACATTGTGCTTATTAGTGTGTGTCAATAGCATGAAAAAGAAGTGCAATTTAATTGTACTAACATCTTAAATTTATCTCTTTAGACATAGAGTAAATATGAATAATATATAATGAAAATATGCAGATACATTGGAAATATAGCCAACAATACATTCACAATAGCAAGGCAATTGTCCTAGATGAGATTAAACTCATAGTACAGTGAAAATTTGCACACAGAGAAAGCATATTTAACTAATTACTGAAAGAGCAACACAAAGCTTACTGGGAGGTGTTACTTTAGCTGATGAGAAGATGTGAGTAATGCAGCAATAGCAGCAAGGAAGCAGTATACCAAACATAATAGCATGTGTCCCATAGTCCTACACTCTGGTTTAAAATGCAGATCCTCCATGTAGTGCTCATACGGTTTTGAGCAAGTGACCTCGCCTCTCTGAGTCTCAGTTCCTTCTTCTGTACAATTAAGATGATCCTGTTGGCCTATTGTTGTAGGGTAAACAAAAGATTTTTATAAAAGCATATGTAAATATACCTTATTTATAGTCAGCACTTAATGAATCACTTAATAAATATCACCTTCTATTATGCCTAGCATATACTGAGAACTTTCACTTTACAAAATATTTTGCATCTATTCACAGTAACCCTATGAGAGTAGGGATGGTATTTTTATGCAAATTTGACAGATAGTAAAGCTGAAGAAAATTTCATGGACTATTCGAGCCTTTCTTTGACCTTTGGATTATATCTTATATTCAGCAGCTTTTTTCATGCCTGTGAGATAGAACAGCAAGGTGGGCTAGAGAATAGTGGAGCTAATAGAAAAGGAAGGTTGTTGAAGAGGTGCCAGAGTTGCCTTTGCCGTTTGATTTTTATTAAGGACCACCCAGTTCCATGAAAGGATAAGGCCCTGGTTTCTATGACTTGAATGAGGCACAACAGAGAAAACACTTCACTAGGAAAAAAATCAGTTGGGAGAGATGACATAAAAACAGTCTAGGCCTCACCCTTTTTATCAGTCCTCAAGGCAAACAAAGTGTTGAAAGGGGTTGAATCAACTTCCTGAGGAGGAAGGAGGAGCTTTTGTACAATTATTAAGAACATCTGGCAAAACTCTTTCTAATTGGCCAGCATAGGTTCTTAGAGTAGCTCTTTGAGTTCAGTGTTTTACAGTTTATATCTGGCTTTCACAGTAAAATGGATGATATAATAATAACTACCCTTTCCTCACACGGATCAGTTTTTCAAAATCCTACTCCAGGGTGAAAAAAAAACCCTGCATTTTGCATCAGCTTTTTCATTTTCACTTTTTCCTAGTTTTCTTTTTGGATTATATATTATCTTCGCTCTGTGTTTAAAATCAAGGTATCTGACAGGACAAAGAAAACAGCCTCAGTACACTTTATTTCTGAACAATTTCTCTCCTTAACCCTGAATCCACTACATGGCATAAGGAAACAGACTCCCACAATTTGTCCTCTGACCTCCACATGCATGCTATGACCTGCATGTGGACACACACACACACACACACACACACACACACACACACAGACCCACACAGAATCCTAATGCTGGTTTTTTGGGTTTATTGAACTGGAATGTTTATATTCTTAACCACAGTTAGTGTTTGCAAACATCACGGCTTACAATACAGCTTAAAATAGATAAAAAAATAACATTAAAAAAGTGCTGCCGACTACTATCCTCAGGCCTCTTGGTGCAAGTCTATAGCGCAGCTCTCCGCACCGGGACTCCCTAAGCCACATTCACCCTTCCATCCCTCCCGCCGTTCTATACTCCTAGTTTGGGCCCTGCGCCATTCCTAGTCTTGGGGCCCCAGACACCTGGGGAACCAATACTGCTTCCTGATCCTTCTCACCCAGACCAACTCAGTCCCTTTCTTGGGCTCCAGGAGCACTGCTTCTGGTCCTGGCCCCGCCCTCAACTCCCTCAACTTCCCTGGTCCTGCAACCCCGCCAGCCTCTTTCTGGGGCTAACAGCCTCTTTCTGGGGCTCTGAGGTTTACCTTTACTCTCCTTGATCCTTTGCATCCAGTACAACCCAGCTACTCAATCCACTCCCTGGGGAATCTTGGGGCTTCTAACCGCCCCATCTGCCTTTGCATCCCTGCGTGC